>NC_047055.1:118131291-118453973 GCF_011762595.2 Tursiops truncatus | reverse complement strand
GGAACACAGGGCACTGAAATTCACGAAACTTAAGAGCTGAAAATATCTATCGTTGAAAATGTCTTGAGGTAAGTCACCGAAAAGGACTTGTAAGCAAGGGAGAATGGCAGGAAAGGGATTTGAAGAGGTAGAAAGGACTCGCCATTAAAGCACAAGAAAAGGGGCTGAACATCGCCAGCGATGCAGTTGGCCAAAAAGGGCGTATGCGTTTTTTCTGAATATATTCAAGAAAAGGGCATACGCCCTTTTTAGCCAACCAAGCAGGTGGGCACTGGAAATCAACACTACAAAAGGTATCACTTCGCATCAGTCAGAAGAGCCATCCTCATAAAGTGTAAACACTAGAAATGCAGGACAGGGCGAGGAGCAAAGGGAGCCCTGTGAGGCTGATAGTGGAAATGTAAATTGCCAACGGCCACTCTGGAGAAGTGTATTGTGTTTACTAAATCATCTAAAAAATGAGCTACAGAGCATAGGGCACTTGCACTCATGGGCGTATATCTTGGGAAAAACAAAAATCGACAGGACACTGGCACCCCAACATTTACCGCCTGTCTGTTTAAAAGAGCCTCGACTTGGATATAACCTAAATGTCCCTGGAAGGAAAAAATGGATAAAAGAGATGTGGTACTTATGTAGAGTGGAATATTAGCCCAGAAATTAATGAAATGAGTCCAGTTGCAACAACTCCAAAGGAGTTACGTACGATCATTCTAAGTGACATACATCATAAAGAAAAAGACACATATCATAAGATATCACTTAAATGTGGAATCAAAAATGGCTACACATGAAATAAATTTTAAAAGATAAACATAGTCAAATATGTAGAAAACACACATAAGGCTGCTAAAGGAGAAGGGTAGGGAGGGGTGAGGCATTATCCAGGAGGTTGAAATTAGCAAATATACCGTTCCAAATACCAAATTGATAATCGAAAAGGCCTATACGGTACCTCAAAGAATGGTACTCAGCACAATCAAGTCACCGGAAAAGAATATATATGACTGGTAAGAGTCTGAAGAAGAATTTATTGATGTCTCTCTATACGTTAATCAAGTGGATGTACAGCAGCAAGAAACAGACCACTGAAAATCAGCTGTAACCAATATAATAATAAATTTTAAAAAAGAGAGTGAGACAGAAAAATTCTTACAACTTTTGCTCAGGGGCTGTTAATCAACATGGATTGAATACATATAGACGCACAGCAGGATGAGACATAAGGCTGGAAACTGATCGCGCTAAGAGAATTAGTGAGGTTGGGTGAGGAAATGCAGACCCTTTAAAGTAATACTGCCTGGTACCCATTGCATGGGTCCCAAATCTGCAGGTTCAAGGGCACTGCCTACAGGTAAAACATGCATGGGAAACCCAGAGGACTGTACACCGTGTGAACGGGAAAGGTGTCTAAAATGCACCTCATTTTTCATCTCCTGGTGTTCAGGTTCACCATTCCACCCACTTTACTAAAATTCTCCCCACTAGGAGAATCAGCACCTTTAACCTCCTGTTTCGCACAGTTTGCAATTTGTGCAGAGGATGAACGGGAAGAGGGGGAAACTATGAGACACCAGCTATGGGTGTTTCGACAGGCACATGTCAGTCAAATTTCCCATTGGGAACAAGAATTAACCAAAGGCTCAACCTGCCGGCCCGAAACCAGAATAGGGCCTGAAACAATCCTGCAGTTTTGCAGCCAGCTCAAAAAAAGAGCGAGTTGAAAAATGCAGCTCATGGGCAGCGCAATTCACAAAACTGCAGAGTTATAAATGACACCTAACGACCAAAAATATATTGAGGTAAGACAACGAAGAGGCTCTGAATGCAAGGCAGAATTTCAGGAAACCGATTTCAAGAGTTAGATTGGTCTAGCTATTAAAGCACATGAAAAGCGTCAGAACTTCGACAATGATGCAGTTGGCCAATAAGGGCGTATGCGTTTTTTCCTGAATATATTCAGGAAAAAACGCATACGCCCTTTTTGGCCAACCAAGCAAGCGGGCAATGCAAATCCGCACAATAAAGAAGTCTCACTTACCACCAGTCAAAAGGGCCATCCGAAAAAAGTGTAAAAACCAGAAATGCAGGACAGGCCATAGAGAACAGGGAGCCTTATTATGGGGATGTGCGTGGTGTAAATTACCGAGAGCCACTCTGGAAAAGTGGATGGTGTTTCCAAAAACATTTAAAAAACAGAGCGACAGAGCATAGGGCACTTCCACTCATGGGCGAATATCTTGGGAAGACTAAAAATCAACAAGACAAAGGCAACCCAAAGTTTAGGGCTGCTGTGTTTACAAGAACCTCGATTTCGGCTGACCTTAAATATTCCAGGAAAGAAAACAATGGATAAAGAAGTTGTGGTACTTATGTACAATGGAATATCACTCAGCCATGAAATCAATGTCATAAGGCCAGCAGCAGCATAATGAGTGGATTTACGTCCGATGATTCTAAGTGAAATAAGTCACACAGAAAAAGAAACTTATCATAAGATATCACTTTTAGAAGGAATGTAAACATCGCTACACATGAACTAAATTACAAAACAAAGCAGAGTCACATTTAGAAAACACACTTATGCCTGCTTAAGTGCAAAGGTGAGGTGGGGTGATGCTTAACACAAGAGTTTGAAATTAGCACAGATACCGTTATATGCATCAAATATGTAATAGACAAGACCTACTCCTTGCTCAATGAACTAGATTCAACACCCCCCCTTCACCAAAGAAGAATATATCTGACTAGTAAGAATCTTAAAACCTATGTATCGATATGTCGCCGTAGGGGAATCAAGTGTGTGTAGAGCGGCATAAACACAGCAGTGAAACTCAGCTAAACCCCATTATAAAAATAAATTTCAACCACAGACACAAAGACAGTGAAAGAGAGAGAAATTCTTACAAAATGCGTTCAGGGGCTGTGATGCAAACCGGACTGACCACATCTCATCCAACCACAGCTGGATGAGACATAAGGCTGGACACTCTTATGGCTGAGACGATTGGTAGGGTTGGGTGAGCAAAGGCAGACCCTTTAAAGTAATTCTGCGTGCTACGCATTCCATGGGTCCCAACTCTCCAGGTGTAAGGGAATCTTCCTACAGCTAAAACACGCATGGGAAACCCAGAGGATGGTACACCGTGTGATCTGGAAAGGTTTCTAAAACGCACCTCATTTTTTAATCTCCTGGTGCTCGGGCTCGCCATTCCAGCTGCTTTACTAACAATCTCTTCACTTGAATAATCAGCGCCTTTAACCTACTGTTTTCCACAGTTTGCAATTTGTCCGGAGGATAAACGGGAAGAGGGGGAACCAATGAGAGACTAGCTGTAGGTGTTTGGAGGGGCACATGTCACTGTAATTTCCCATCAGGAAGAAGAATGAACCAAAGGCTCAGCCTCCCACTTCAGAACCAGAATAGGGCCTGAAGCAATCCTGCTGTTTTGCGGCCACCTAACAAAATGCGAGTTGAAAAATGGAGCTCAGGGGCACTGCAGTTCACAAACCTGCAGAGTTATTAAAGGACAACTATCGTCCAAAAATATATTGAGGTAAGGCAACGAAGAGTATTTGAAACCAAGGCAGAATTTCAGGGAACAGATTTCAAGAGGGAGATTGGAGTCACCTTTAAAGCACATGAAAAGCGTAAGAATTTCGACAATGATGCAGTTCGCCAAAAAGGGCGTATGCGTTTTTTCCTGAATATATTCAGGGAAAAACGCATTCACACGTTTTGGCCAACCAAGCAAGTAGGCATTGCAAATCTTCACTACAAAGAAGTCTCACTTCCCACCGGTCCAAAGGGCCATCAGAAAAAAGTGTTAAACCCAGAAAGGCAGGACAGGCCATGGCAAACAGGGAGCCTCGTTACACTGATGGACGGGATGTAAACTGTCAACAGCCACTCTGGAGAAGTGTATGGTGTTTCCTAAAACATCTGAAAAACAGAGCTACAGATCAAAGGGCACTTCGACTCATGGGCGTATATCTTGGGAAAACTAAAAATCAACAAGACACAGCCACCCCAAAGTTTAGGGCTGCTCTGCGTACAAGAACCTCAACTTCGGTACACCTTAAATATCCCAGGAAAGAAAAAAATGGATAAAGAAGTTGTGGTACTTATGTACAATGGAATATCACTCAGCCATGAAATCAATGTCATAGGGCCAGCAGCAGCATAATGAGTGGATTTAGGCACGATGATTCTAAGTGAAATAAGTCACACAGAAAAAGAAACTTATCATATCACTTATAGAGGGAAAGTAAATATGGCTACACATGAGCTGAATTACAAAACAGAACTGAGTCACACATTTAGTAAACGCACTTATGCCTGCTTAACGGGAAAGGAGAGATGGGGTGATGCATAAAACCAGAGTTTGAAATTACCACAGATAGCGTTCCATAAACCAAATATGTAATAGAAAAGACCTGCTCCTTGCTCAATGAACTGGACTCAACACCCCCTATTCACCGCAGAGGAATATATCTGACTAGTAAGAATCTTAAAACCTATGTATTGATATGGCTCCATAAGGGAAACAAGTGTGTGTAGAGCAGCATAAACACAGCAGTGAAAATCAGCTAAACTCCATTATAAAAATAAATTTCAAAAACAAAACACAAAGACAGCGAAAGAGAGAGAAATTCTTACAAAATTCGTTCAGGGGCTGTGATGCACCCAGGATTGACCATATCTACAACCACAGCTGGATGATACATAAGGCTGGACAGTAGGGGCTGAGAGGATTGGTGAGGTTGGGTGAGCAAATGCAGACCATTTAAAGTAATACTGCGTGTTACCCATTCCATGGGTCCCAACTCTCCAGGTTTAAGGGAATCTTCCTACAGCTAAAACATGCATGGGAAAACCAGAGATGGTGCACCGTGTGATGGGGAAATGTTTCTAAAACACACCTCAATTTTCCTGTCCTGGTACTCGGGTTAGCCATTCCAACCACTTTACTAACAATCTCCCCTTTGGAGAGTCAGCACCTTTACCTCCTGTTTCGCACACTCTGCAATTAGTGCGGAAGATGAACCGGATGAGGGGGAACCAATGAGAGAATAGCTGTAGGTGTTTGGACGGGCACACGTCACTCTAATATCCCATAAGGAAGAAGAATTAACCAAAGCCTCAGCCTGCTGCCCGGGAACCAGAATAAGGCCTGAAGCAATCCTGCGGCTTTGCGGCCAGCTCACAAAAAAGCGAGTTGAAAAATGGAGCTCAGGGTCACTGCAATTCACAAACCTGCAGAGTTATAAAGGACAACTATTGTCGAAAAATATATTCAGGTAAGGCAAAGAAGGGAATTTGAAACCAAGGCAGAATTCCACGAAACAGGTTTGAAGACATAGATTGGAGTCTCCTTTAAAGCACATGAAAAGCGGCAGAACTTCGACAATGATGCAGTTGGCCAAAAAGGGCGTATGCGTTTTTTTCCTGAATATATTCAGGAAAAAACGCATACGCCCTTTTTGGCCAACCCGGCAAGCGGGCAATGCAAATCTGCACAACAAAGAAGTCTCTCTTCCCACCGGTCCAAAGGGCCATGCGAAAAAAGTGTAAAAACCAGAGAGGCAGGACAGGCCATGGAGAACAGGAAGCCTTGTTACCCTGATGGGCGGGATGTAAATTGCCAACAGCCACTCTGGAGAAGTGTTTGGTGTTTCCTGAAACATGTAAAAACCAGAGCTACAAAGCATAGGACACTTCCACTCATGCGCATATATCATGGAAAAACTAAAAATGAACAAGACACAGACACCCCAATGTTTAGGGCTGCTCTGTTTACAAAATCCTCGACTTCGGTACACCTTAAATAGCCCAGAAAAGAGAAAAATGGATAAAGAAGTTTCGGTACTTATGTACAATGGAATATCACTCAGCCATGAAATCAGTGTCATCGGGCCAGTAGCAGCATAATGAGTGGATTTAGGTGATGATCCTAAGTGAAAGAAGTAACACAGAAAAAGAAACTTATCATAAGATATCACTTACAGAGGGAATGTAAACATGGCTACACATGAACTGAATTACAAAACAGAACAGAGTCACACATTTAGAAAACACACTTATGCCTGCTTCAGGGGAAAGGTGAGGTGGGGTGATGCATAAAACCAGAGTTTGAAATTAGCACAGATACCGTTCCATAAACCAAATATGTAATAGTGAACACCTACTCATTGCTCTATGAACTGGACTCAACACACCCTATTCACCACCGAGGAATATATATGACTATTAAAAATCTTAAAAAGTATTTATTGATATCTCTCTGTACGTGAATCAAGTGGGTGTAATGCGGCATAAACACAGTGGAAATCAGCTAAACCCCATCATAAAAATAAATATATTCAGGAAAAACGCATACGCTCTTTTTGGCCATGCAAACAAGCGCCAAATGCAAATCAGCACTACAAAGAAGTCTCACTTCACATTCGTCAAAAGGGCCATCCTGGAAAAGTGTAAAACCAGAAATGCAGCACAGGCCATGGAGAAAAGGGAGCCTTGTTACGCTGATGGGAGGGATGTAAATAGCCAAGGCCACTCTGGAGAAGTGTATGGTGTTTCCAAAACATCTAAAATGCAGAGCTACAGAGCCTAGGGCACTTCCACTCTTGGGCGTATATCTTGGGAAAACCAAACATCGACAGGACACAGGCACCGCTACGTTTAGTGTTACTCTGTTTAGAAATGACTTGGGTACAACTTACATGTCCTTGGAAGTAAAAAATGGATAAAGAAGATGTGGTACTTATGTACAATGGGATATTACTGAGCAATTAAATCAGCGAAATAAGGCCAGTTGCAGCAACTCGTGGAGTCTGAGGTACGATCATTCTATGTGACATAAGTCAGACATAAAAAGAGACTTATCATAAGGTATCACTTATAGATGGTATCTAAAAATGGCTACACATGAACTCAATTACAAAACAGAAACAGAGTCACACATTTAGAAAACACACTTATGGCTGCTAAAGGAGAATGGTGGGGTGGGGTGATGCATAAATGAGGAGGTTGGAATTAGCATAGATACAGTTCCATAAACAAAATAGGTAATCGACAGGACCTACTGTATAGCTCAAAGAGCTGGACTCAGCACACTGTTGTCACCGGAAAAGGACATATAAGACGGGTAAGAATCTGTAAAAGAATTTATTGATGTCTCTCTTTAAGTGAATCAAGTGGATAGATGTAGAGCAGGAAGAGAGACAGTATTGAAAATCAGCCATACCCCATTATAAAATTAAATAACAAGAACAAAAAAAAAGACAGTGAGAGAGAGAGAAATTCTTACAAAATTTGTTCAAGGGCTGTGATGCAACCTGGACTGAACACATCTAGACACACAGCTGGATGGGACGTAAGGCTCTACACTCGTGGTTCTGAGAGGCTTGGTGAGGATGGGACAGCAAATGCAGCACTTTTAGAGTAATACTGCCTGGCCCCCATTCCATGGGTCCCATATCTCCAGGTGCAGGGGACCCTTCCTACAGCTAAAACATGAATGGGACATCCAGAGGATGGTACACCATCTGTTCGGGAAGAATTTGGGAAAGTCACCTCATCTCCACTTCTTCTGGTATTCGGGTGCCCCAGCTCCTTTCCTTAGAGTCTCCCCACTTTGGGAAGGCAGCACACTCAAGAGCCGGTTTTGCACAGCTTGGAATTTTCCATGTGAAGAAGGGGAATGGGGGGATGGAATGAGACACAAGCCCTAGATGTTTGGACAGGCATATGCCACTCTAGTTTCCTAATCTGGAAGAATTTCCCTATCCTTCAGGTGCCCCAGTAACCGGAATAGGTCTGTAGAAATCCTGCCCCTTTGTGGCTGCTTCCCTAAACAAGTTGAAAACTGGTGCTCAGGGGCACTGCAATTCACAAACATGCAGGGTTGTAATTGACACCTCTAATGGAGTCATTTCTTGAGCCAAGTATTCCTAAAGGCCTTGTAAGCAAGGCAGAATTGCAGGAAAGGGATTTCAAGAGGTAGTTTGCACTCGCCATTAAAGCACATGAAAAGCTGCTGAACATCGCCAATGATGCAGTTTGCCAAAAAGGCTGTATGCGTTATTCCTTAATATATTCAGGAAAAACCCTTACTCCATTTTTGGCCAACAAAACAGGCGGGCAATGTAAATTAATACTACAAAGAGGTATCACTTCCACCAGTCAGAATGGCCAAGCTCACAAAGTGTAAAACCTGAAATGCAGGACAGGGCGTCGAGAAAAGGGGACCCTGACAAGCTGATGGTGGGAATGTAAATTGCTAACAGCCACTGTGGAGAAGTGGGTGGTGATTCCTTAAAAGTCTCAAAAACAGAGCTTCAGAGCATATGGCGCTTCCACTCCTGGGCCTGTATCTTGGAAAAAACATAAATTGACAGGACCCAGGCACTCCGAAATTTATGCAGCCCTGTTTACAAGAGCCTGTACTTGGAAGCTACCTAAACGTCCTTGGAAGGAAGACTGGATGAAGAAACTATGGTAGATATGTACAATGGAATATTACTCAGCCATGAAATGAATGGAATAAGGCCATTTGCAGCCACTTGGAAGGACATAGATACATTCATACTAAGTGTCATAAATCAGACAATGATAAATATCATATGATATTACTTATCGGTGGAATCTAACAATTGATACAAAGGTACGATCTTACAACACAGAAACAGAGTCCCAGACTTAGAACACAAACTTATGGTTACCAAACTGGAAAGGTGTGTTGAAGGCATAAATCATGAGGTTGGAGTTAGTATATACATACTTACAGAGAGAAAACTTGTAATCAACATGGACCTGCTGTAGAGCACTTGGAACTCTTCTCAACACCCTTTAGTAACCTCCATGGAAAAATAATTCCAGAAAGAATATATAGTCATCTCTGTATAAGTGAATCATGTTGGTGTATATCAAAAACGAACACAACATGGTAAATCAACTAAACTCCATTATAAATTTAAAATTGAATTATAGAAAAGAAAAATGATCACTAAATTCGTTTAGTCTCAGTTAACGTGCTAGTGTCACATCCCTGGACACAGACTCAATTTGGTCCCAAGGCTGGACTGTTGTGGGCCTGAGGACCTCGGGAGGATATGCCAGCTAATTCGACCCCTTGAACATGTAGTACCTGGTCCCCTCTGCATGGGATCACAATCTCCAGATCTAAGTGTTCCCTCATACTACTAAACTAACGCTCTGACACCCAAAGGATGGTGGACTCTCTGGGCTGGATGACATTTGGAAAATCACCTGGTCTCAACATATCCTGGTGTTTGGGTTCCGACCTCCCGACTCCTTCGTTAGGGTCATCCCACTCTACAAGACAGCACCCTCAACAGGTGATTTTGCAGGGGTTTACACTTGTTCGGGGGATGAAGGGTAAGGAGGAAGAATGAATGGGACAGAAGCCCTTACATGTTTGGTCAGGCACATTCCACTCTAATTTAAAACCCAGGAACAGGACTTTCCCTACATCTAAGGTTGTGTCAGTAACCAGAGAGGGACAGTAGAAATCCTGCCGCCTTCTGTTTTTCCCATAACAACAATTCTAAAACTGGACCTTATAGGCACTTCATATTCACAATGCCTGGGGAGCTGTAAATGACAACAGCCCTCAAGAAATGTCTTGGGGTAGGTAATCGAAATAGACTTCAAAACAAGGCAACCTTTCAATAACCCTTTTTCAAGGGGTAAATTTTACTCACACTGTTCAAAAAAAAAAGCACATATGAAGATGCTCACCGTTGCTTTATGTTAGACAAATGCAAATCAGATGTACAAAGAAGTATCACCTGGAACCACTCAGAATAGCCATCCTCACAATGTCTAGAAACAAGAAATGCTTCAGAGGGTGTGGAAAAAAGAGAAACCTACTACTTATTATTATTATTTTTTTAATCTGCGTTGGGTCTTCGTTGCTGCATGCGGCTTTTCTATAGTTGCAGCAAGCGGGGTTTACTCATCGTTGTGGTACACAGCCTTCCGTGTGCAGTGGCTTCTCTTGTTGTGGAGCACAGGCTCTAGGCACACAGGCTTCAGTAGTTGTGGCACGTGAGCTCAGTAGTTGTGGCTCGTGGGCTCTAGAGCGCAGACTCAGTAGTTGTGGCACACAGGCTTAGTTGCTCTGAGGCGTGTGGGATCTTCCTGGGCCAGGGCTCGAACCTGTGTCCCCTGCACTGGCAGGCGGATTCTTAACCACTGTGCCACCAATACTACGTTACTGGGGGCAATGCCAATTGGTAACAGCCACTATGGGGCACAGAATGGAGGTTACCAGATTAAGGGGAGGTAGGAGGGATAAACTGGAAATTGGGATTGACATATACACACCACTATATATAAAAGAGGTAACAAATAAGGGCCTACTGTATAGCACAGGGAACTCTACTCAATACTGTGTAATGACCTGTATGGGAAAGGAATGCAAAAAGGACTGGATATATGTATAACTGCTTCACTCTGCTGTGCAGCAGAAAGTAACACAACATCGTAAATCAACCATACTCCAAAAAAATTGAAATGAAATGAAATAAAATAAAATAGAGCTACCAGATGATCCAGCAAGTTCACTCCTGTGTGCATATCTGGAGGAAAGCATAAATCGAAAAGACACATCTTCCCCAATGTTCACTGCAACACTCTTTACAATAGCGAAGACATGGAAGCAACCAAAATGTCCATCAACATATGAATATAGGTAAAGAATATGTGATACATATATATAATGGAATATGACTCAGCCATAAAATAGAATAAAATAATGCCAATTGCAGTAACATGGATGGACCTAGAGATGATTGTACTAAGTGAAGTAAGTCAGACACAGTAAGACAAATATTGTATGATATCACTTCTAGGTGGAACTTAAAAATTGATACAAATGAACTAACTTACAAAACAGAGGCAGACTCACAGACTTGGAACACAAACTTATGGTTACCAAAGGGGAAAGGTCGGGGGGCAGGGATAAATCAGGAACTTGGGGGAAACATACGAATACTACTATATATAACGTAGATAAGCAACAAGGACCTACTGTATAGCACAGGGAACTCTACTCAATATTCTGGGAATACCTTTATCAGAAAAGAATCTGAAAAAGAATGAATATATGCATATGTGTAACTGAATCACTTGCTGTGCAGTTGAAATGAACACAACATTGTAAATCAACTATACTCCAAGAAAATTTAAATTACAAAATAAAGAAAATCGCCTATATTTCAAAAGATAAAAAGAATTCCCACATATTTTTATGGCTTGATAGCTTACTTTTTTAGTGCTCAATATTATCCCATTCCCAGAATATATTAATACTATATCATTTCATTCACCTATTGGAGGACACCTTAGTTTCATTCACACTTTGGCAATATTGAATTAGGTGCTATAAATATCCATATGCAGGTTTTCGTCTGGAATATGTTTTAAACTACTTTCAGTAAATATCCATGAGAACACTTGCCGGATTATACAGTAAGGGAATGTTCAATATTATAGCAAGTGTCAATCAGACTACCAAAGTAGCTGTATTATTTTTCATTTCCACCAATAACACATGACATTTCCTATTGTTCCACATCCCTTACAGAATTTGTTCTTGTCATTGTTCACATTTTAGCCATTCTAATGGCTAAAATTGTATGTAAATGTATTGTTAATTTGCTTTTTGATGGCAGCATGTAATCTGAATTATTCTTCTGTATACTTATATGCATAGTGTCTATTTTCTTTGGTGAGGTGTCCGTAAAGTATATTGGTCCACATTTTATTTAGGCTGCTTTCATTTTTTTCTACCCAATCTGTATTTGTTTTATTTATTTTCGTGCCTTATTGCATTAGCAAGGACGTGGAGTAAAATATGGAAAAGGAGTCATGAAAGGGAACATCCTTGCTTTTACCTGAACTTAGTGGAAAAGCTTCATGTTTTTGATCATTAATCATGATGTAAGATAAACGTTTCCTGTAGATCTTTGTTATCAACTTGAGAAAGCTCCAGTCTATTTCTTTAACTGAGAGTTTTTATGAAGAATGGGTGTTAGATTTTTTCAAAGGTCTTCTGAATCTATTGATATGCTAATGATTGACTTTAGAGTGTTTATATGATGGATATAATTATTTGATTTTAGAATGTTGAACCAGCCTTGCATACCTGGGATTATTCCCTCTCATTCATGATATAAAATTCTCTCAAAATATTGTTGGATTCGATTTGTTAATATTTTGTTGAGGATTTTTGCATTGATGTTCCTGAGAGATATTGGTCCGTTTTCTTTACTACTCATATGTTCCTCTAAGTTTGGATGTTGTGGATTTAGTATCAGACATTCATTTGGGGGAGATTCTCAGTCATTTTTAAAAAATATTTTCTGTTCTTTGTTATCTTTATTCTCCTCCTGCCATACCCATTATGTATAGGTCACAGCATTTTCATTGTTCCACAATTATTGATTACTCTGTTCTGTTGATTTCTTTCCTGCCCATTTTCTCTTTTCTTTTGAGATTTAAAGGTTTCTCTTGATATGCCTTCAAGCTCACAGCTGTTTCTCCTCAGCCAGCTCTTTGACTGCTAAAACGAAATACGGGAGACTTGGTATTTTATAAACAACAGAATATTTTTGTTTTCTCGTAATTGCTGAGGCTGAAAAGTTCAAGAACAAGTTACCAGGGGCGTCGCTGGTGGCGCAGTGGTTAAGAATCTGCCTACCAATAAAGTGGACACGGGTTCGAGCCCTGGTCCTGGAATATCCCACATGCCATGGAACAACTAAGCCCGTGCACCACAAATACTGAGCCTGTACTCTAGAGACCACAGGCCACAACTACTGAGCTCGTGTGCCACAACTACTGAAACCCGCACGCCTAGAGCCCATGTTCTGCAACAAGAGAAGCCACCCAATGAGAAGCCCGCACACAGCAACAAAGACCCAACACAGCCAAAAAATTAATTAATTAATTAATTTTAAAAAAAGAACAAGTTGCCAGCTGACTTAGTGTCTGGTGAGGGACCAATATCTGGTTCATAACGTGGGTCTTCTCGCTCGGCAATGAAATCATGTGATGGGCATGAGATCTTCTGTGTGCTACATTTATTAGGTCACTAATCCCATGTTTGAGGTGTCTGGCCTCATGACCTAATCACCTCCCAAAAGCCCCACCTGCTAATACCATCAACATGGGAGCTGGGTTTCAAAATTTTAAAATTAGAGGTACAAAATGTTTACACCATAACAGGGACCACAGAGTTCACTGATTTTTCCTTTCATGTTAAAGGTTTGCACATTTATATTTATTATATAGTCCCAAAACCCTTGTTGTTTTTTTTAAGATTCTTTTCCCGTATATGCCAGTACACACCATTGAGTAGAGTTACCTGTGCTATAAAGCAGGTCCTTATCAATACTTATCTATTGTATATATACTAGTGTGTATAGGTCAGTCCCAATCTCCCAATTTATCCCTTCCCCACTTATCCCCTGGTAACCATAAGTTTGTTTTCTATATCCATGACTCTATTTCTGTTGTGTAAATTAGTTCATTTGTACCTTTTTTTTCCTTTTTAGATTCCTCATATAAGCAATATCAAATGATATCTGTCTTTCTGTGTCTGACTTGCTTCACTCAGTATAACAATCTCTAGGTCCATCCATGTTGCTACAAAACCTTTAATTGTTAAGGATAACTCTCAATTTTTTCCAGTATCATCAGCAATTCTTTCTGGCAGACATTTGATAACACTTTTTAAACAGGGATATTGAGACCAAGGCTCCTGACCTGCAAACAAACAAAACATCATTTATATAGTGAAAACTTTGCACGTCAAAGGATGAAAGCACTTGGTCTAAATCCCTTTGCACCCACTGCTGACAGAGGGCAGAGGAGTTTGACTCACTAATCTTCCTTACGTGCACTTCTTCCTAATGGGGTATTCCATCTAAAACTTATAAGAAGCGGGAATGCATCATGGAACACACCAATCTCTACTACAGATTCTGAAGCAGAAAAAAAACAAAAACAAAAACATGATGAATCCATCCAAAGGGTTCTGTCCACATTGTTACAATAGTTTCCCTGGCACTGTGAACCCTTTTCAAACCCTATCACTTGAACCTACTTTCATTTTTTTTCAGCAAAAATAATGCTAATCTGCAGTCACACACTCCAGTAATATTACACTATCCCTTGTGCAAGGATGTAGGGATTCGAGGAGCTATGGGAGGCTATCATGAGAGGTTGCCTAGAGTAATTAGGACATTTCATTTAATGTTGGCTCTACTCCCTAAGATGTCTGCTGTCCTCTTCTTTTTGTAGCTACTAGCATTGAGAAAGTGAGCAAGATAAGGCCCTTCTCTTTTACTGCCCATGAATGTAGCTGTGATTAACCCCACAGACCTTGGTGCTTCCAGAATCCCCTGAACCTACTGACCCTCCATGCATGGCATGACATAGATAAGGATGGTGATGTGTATACTTGTATAGAACATGCTATAAAATTTTTGACTCTTCCCTTCCTCATAATTCCAAAGAATAGATTTCTTTGGATTTCTGCTTAATGCTACTGGAGTTGGTACATAAGTTGAGGGAGGTATCAGGGCACACCAAAAGAGAAGGTATCTGCACAGAAAATACAAGCAGGTACATTTCTGTGTAGTTTCAGCAGCTCATTTCCTATATCAACCATGGTGACAGGTTGAGCCTTCCTCTTTCTACTAGTAGTACAGCAAACATAAAGGATATTTAGGCTGCTTGTTTTATCCCCACCTCTCTCAATTGATCTGCATTCACATATAGGACAATGAAGGGTCCTTTCTACCATCTTAACCAATACTTGAGAACCAGAAAATGTCCAGATTTTTCCAGGGATTATTTTCATATTCCCCAATCAGGCATATGAAGGGATCTTACCTATTGTGTTTGATGAAGTCATATCTCTGATGGCATCCCATCATCAACAAAACTGGACAGAAATTTGAAGGGTCTTAGATTTACCATATTTGAAATTCCAATATTTTAGCCTGACACGTTTTTGGATTTTAGAAAAAAATATTTTAAATGAGACAAAAAATCATTTTTATGACACAAAAAGACAGCAATAGTTTTATATTTTTATCTGTTCCACTTGCACACAAAAGTCTCATGGGGTTATGTAAGGCAGTCCTTTTGGGTGCTGTGCTTGGTGCAAATATGGATTAAAGCTTAGGAATCTTGGGCTTCCCTGGTGGCGCAGTGGTTGATGCAGGGGACACGGGTTCGTGCCCCGGTCTGGGAAGATCCCACATGCCGCGGAGCGGCTGGGCCCGTGAGCCATGGCCGCTGAGCCTGCGCGTCCAGAGCCTGTGCTCCGCAACGGGAGAGGCCACAGCAGTGAGAGGCCCGCGTACCGCAAAAAAAAAAAAAAAAAAAAAAAAAAAAAAAAAAAAAAAAAAGCTTAGGAATCTTAAGCTACAGTCACCTGAAACTTTTAAAGTAGGATGCAAGCAATCCTGTCCAACATTTGAACAGAGCAAGACACTGTCTTTATTTTATTTGTCAGGTAATTAATCTGTCTTTTTCCCCAAGGAGAGAAACAACTGACATCTTCCATCAATGTGTTGTACAAAAATCTTTGAACACAGAGTGCAAGCAGAGGCTGATACAAGATGTGAAAAATAAAATGAGAGACCCTTGTGGCATTTTCTCCTAACTTATTGCAATCTCCCATTTAAAATGTGGGAATAATCAACCTTCTGAGGAAAAAGGCCCAAGGAAGGTTTCTGCTTCTGTGGAATAATGGGATTGCTAAAGATTTCAGGAGGCAAGACGAATTAGTGAGAATGACCATGAGAAATCAGAGAAAAGTCAGACCCATGGATGAAGTGATGTTTACCTCTATGAATCAATGAGAAGTAGGAGCAAATGAAAAGAAAGCTGAATACAACATTTTCTGAATAAATGTAACCTTTCAGCTGTCACAGAAAAATTAATACTCACTATGATACAACATATTTAGTTTAGAAAGTTAACTTAAATTTAAAGATTAATAATTAGATTTATTGAAGAAACGAAAACATATTTGTGATTTAGAATAAATAATGTGTTCTGCTACAGATAAGAAGACTACATAAATAAATAGAAATAAGACTAAATAAATAAATAAATAGGAAAATAACAAATTAGATGTTATTAAAAACTGACACTCATCTAAAGAAAGAGAAGGAGAGACAGAAAGAGAGAAGAACTCATAGCAAGCATATATTAAAAACTCCTCAATAAGAAGTCTTCAGATGTTAAAAAAAAAGAAGTCTTCAATAAGAAGATAATGTAATAGCAAATATGGGGAAAATATACCAAAAGGTATTTCCAAAAAGAGAGTACAGAATGTTAAGTAAACATATCAAAAGATGCTTGGCTTCTTAGTAGTCAATTAAATGCAAAAAAAGTGATACATTTAATTATCACTTACCAACCAGAAAGTTCAAATGAAAATGACAGGTATTATCAGGTTTGACGAGAATGTATATAATCCTTGAATCTCATTCACTGCTGCTGAGGATGAAAAATCATACAAATGAGTGAAGTAAGTCAGAAAGAGAAAGACAAATACTGTATGCTAACACATATATATGGAATTTAACAAAAAAAAACTGTCATGAAGAACCTAGGGGTAAGACAGGAATAAAGACACAGACCTACTAGAGAATGGACTTGACGATATGGGGAGGGGAAAGGGTAAGCTGTGACAAAGCGAGAGAGTGGCATGGACATATATACACTACCAAACGTAAAATAGATAGCTAGTGGGAAGCAGCCACATAGCACAGGGAGATCAGCTCGGTGCTTTGTGACCACCTAGAGGGGTGGGATGGGGAGGGTGGGAGGGAGGGAGATGCAAGAGGGAAGAGATATGGGAACACATGTATATGTATAACTGATTCGCTTTGTTATAAAGCAGAAACTAACACACCATTGTGAAGCAATTATACTCCAATAAAGATGTAAAAAAAAAGAAAAAGAAAAATCATACACGTTTTGAAAATATTTAGAAATATCTAAAAAGATAAACACATGAAAGCTATGACTCGAAAATTTTACTACTACATGTATACTGAACAATAATTTATACACACACCACCAAAGCTCAAGTTCTAGAATTTTTATACCCATGCTATTCTCAACAGGCACAAACTGAAAATCACTCATATTGTAATACAAATTGGAATAAATTAATTGTTAAATATTTACACTATGGAATCCTATGCAACAGTGGCAATGCATGATCACAACAGGAAACCATATAGACATATTCACAAGCAACATAAAATAAAAAAGCCCAATCCAAAAGTGATTTTACTGTGCCATAACATTTATATAAACTACAAAATACAGGTAACATGATCTTTTTGTTAGATACAAGAACAATATTAAACCTTAAGGGGAGTCACTAGAGTGGGATCAGGGGGCCTCTGAGTATCTGGCAATTTTCTGTGTCTTTATCTAGAAGCTATGTATAGAGTGTATTCAGATTCTGAATTTTCTGAAATTTGTCATTTCCTTACAAACCATGCATGTTTTTAGTTGTTTTTTATACATAACAAAAAGTAAAAACGATATACTAGGGAAGGTAATTATATTAGCACTTTAATATCCATGCTTTTCAAGGTGGAACTGAAAGGTATTAAATACTTGACATTGTGATTACTTCTTAAAAGGTGAAAATTTGAGATTAATAAATAAGACATAACTCTTCATATATAATCCTCAAACAGGAGGGGTAGAAAGGAGTATTATTTTTTTTTAATTAATACAGAATTGTTAAGATAGAAAATAATGAAAACAGACTAGGTTTAAAAAAGAGCACACTGGACTTCCCTGGTGGCACAGTGGGTAAGAATTTGCCTGCCAATGCAGGGGACAGGGGTTCAATCCCTGGTCTGGGAAGATCCCACATGCCGCAGAGCAACTAAGCCCGTGTGCCACAACTACTGAGCCTGCGCTCTAGAGCCAGCAAGCAACAACTATTGAGCCTGCATGACACAACTACTGAAGCCCATGCACCTAGAGCCCATACTCCACAACAAGAGAAACGACCACAAGGAGAAGCCCGTGCACCACAACGATGAGTAACCCCTGCTTGAAACAACTAGAGAAACCTTGTGCAGCAACAAAGACCCAATGCAATGAAAAATAAATAAAATTAAATCTTTTGACTTCTGAGATGACTCACTCACGTGGCTGTAGGTAAGAGGCCTCAGTTCCTTGCCACATGGATCTCTCCTTAGGGCTGCCTGAGTGTCCTCATGACATGGTAGCTGGCTTACCCCAGGATGAGTGATCTAGCAGAAACCAAAGCAGAAGCTGCAATGTCTTTCATAACTTTGGAAGCTGCACTTTGTCATTTCTGCAATTTCTTATTAGTTAAACAGTCAGCCCTTTTCAAGTGTGAGGAGCCACACAGGTACATGAAGACTGGGAGATAATTAGGGGATAATTAGGGCCATCTTGGAGACTGGCTTCCAAAGTGGCTGACTAGCCAAACACTGAATTTTGTTTTCTTCACTTCTGTAGAGAAAATGGTCAGTGAATCTCATTGGTGGTCTTTCAGATGTACCAAAGCTACCTCTTGCTCTCACCCCCAGCCGTGTGGCTGACAGGGTCTTGGTGCTCCAGCCGGGTGTCAGGCCTGTGCCTCTGAGTTGGGAGAGCCGAGTTCAGGTCATTGGTCTACCAGAGACCTCTGGCACCTTGTAATATCAAATAGTGAAAGCCTCCCAGAGACATCCGTCTCAACGCTAAGACCCAGCTCCACTCAGAGACGAGCAAGATCCAGTGCTGGATATCCCATGCCAAACAACTAGCAAGACAGGAATGCAGGCCCACCCATTAGCAGAGAGGCTGCCTAAAATCATAATAATGCCACAGACACTCCAAAACACACCACCGGATGCAGACCTGTCAACCAGAAAGACAAGATCCAGACACACCCACCAGAACACAGGCACCAGTCCCCTCCACCAGAAAGCCTACACAACCCACTAAACCAACCTCAGCCACTGGGGGCAGACACCAAAAACAACGGGAACTACGAATCTGCGGCCTGCGAAAAGGAGACCCCAAACACCGTCCCCAAAGCCAAATATGACAGAGGAACACACAGCAGGTGAAGGAGCAAGGTAAGATCCCACCAGAACAAACAAACGTAGAGGAAATAGGCAGTCTACCGGAAAAAGAATTCAGAGTAATGATATTAAAGATGATCCCAAATCTTGGAACTGGAATGGAGACTATACAAGAAACGTTTAACAAGGACGTAGAAGAACTAAAGAGCAAAGCAAACAAACAATGACGAACAACACAATAAATGGAATTTAAAATGCTCTAGAAGGAAACAATAGCAGAATAATTGAGGCAGAAGAATGGATAAATGACCTGTAAGACAAAATAGTGGAAATAACTACTGCAGAGCAGAATAAAGAAAAAAGAATGAAAAGAATTGAGGACAATCTGAGACACCTCTGGGACAACATTAAACATACCAATATTCGAATATAGGGGTCCCAGAAGTAGAAGAGAAAAAGAAAGAGACTGAGAAAATATTTGAAGAGATAATAGTTGAAAACTTCCCTAATATGGGAAAGGATATCATTAATCAAGTCCAGGAAGTGCAGAGAGTCCCATACAAGATACACCCAAGGAGAAACATGCCAAAACATATATTACTTAAACTATCAAAAATTAAATACAAAGAAAAAATATTAAAATCACCAAGGGAAAAACAACAAATAACATACAAGGGAATCCCCAAAAGATTAACGGCTGATCTTTCAGCAGAAACTCTGCAAGCCAGAAGGGACTGGCAGAACATATTTAAAGTGATGAAAGGGGAAAAGCTACAACCAAGATTACTCGACCCAGCAAGGATCTCATTCAGATTTGACAGAGAAATTAAAACCTTTACAGACAAGCAAAAGCTAAGAGAATTCAGCACCACCAAACCAGCTTTACAACAAACGCTAAAGGAACTTCTCTAGGCAGGAAACACAAGAGAAGGAAAAGATGTACAATAACAAACCCAAAACAATTAAGAAAATGGTAATAAGAACATACATATCAATAATTACCTTAAATGTAAATGGATTAAATGCTCCAACCAAAAGACACAGACTGGCTGAATGGATCCAAAAACATGACCAGCATATACGCGGTCTACAAGAGACCCACTTCAGACCTAGAGACACATACAGACTGAAAGATAGGGGATGGAAAAAGATATTCCATGCAAATGGAAATCAAAAAAAAGCTAGAGTAGCAATTCTCATATCAGACAAAAAAGACTTTAAAATAAAGACTATTACCGGAGACAAAGAAGGACACTACATTATGATCAAGGGATCAATCCAAGAAGAAGATATAACAATTGTAAATATTTATGCACCCAACACAGGAGCTCCTCAATACATAAGGCAAATGCTAACAGCCATAAAAGGGGAAATCGACAGTAACACAATCATAGTAGGGGACTTTAGCACCCCTCTTTCACCAATGAACTGATCATCCAAAATGAAAATAAATAAAGAAACACAAGCTTTAAATAATACATTAAACAAGATGGACTTAATTGATATTTATAGGACATTCCATCCAAAACCAACAGAATACACTTTATCTCAAGTGCTCGTGGAATATTCTCCAGGATAGATCATATCCTGGGTCACAAAAAAAGCCTTGGTAAATTTACGAAAATTGAAATCGTATCAAGTATCTTTTCTGACCACAATGCCATCAGAATAGATATCAATTACAGGAAAAGATCTGTAAAAAATACAAACACATGGACGCTAAACAATACACTACTTAATAACCAAGACGTCACTGAAGAAATCAAAGAGGAAATTTAAAAAATACCTAGAAACAAATGACAATGAAGACCCAAAACCTATGGGATGCAGAAAAAGCAGTTCTAAGAGGGAGGTTTATAGCACTACAATCCTACCTCAAGAAACAAGAAACATCTCAAATAAACAAGCTAACCTTACACCGAAAGCAATTAGAGAAAGAAAGAAAAAAAAAAAACAAAGTCAGCAGAGGAAAGAAATCATAAAGATCAGATCAGAAATAAATGAAAAAGAAGTGAATGAATCAACAGCAAAGATCAAAAAAACTAAAAGTTTGTTCTCTAAGAAGATAAACAAAATTGATAAACCATTAGCCAGACTCATCAAGAAAAAAAGGAAGGCTCAAATCAATAGAATTACAAATAAAAAAGGAGAAGTAACAACTGACACTGCAGAAATACAAAGGACCATGAGAGATTACTGCAAGCAACAATATGCCAATAAAATGGACAACCTGGAAGAAATGGACAAATTCTTAGAAAAGCACAAGCTTCCAAGACTGAACCAGGAAGAAATAGAAACTATAAACAAACCAATCCAAAGCACTGAAATTGAGACTGTGATTAAAAATCTTCCAACAAACAAAAGCCCAGGACCAGATGGCTTAACAGGCAAATTCTATCAAACATTTAGAGAAGAGTTAACACCTATCCTTCTCAAACTCTTCCAAAATATAGCAGAGGGAGGAACTCTCCCAAACTTATTCTATGAGACCACCGTCTCCCTGATACCAAAACCAGACAAAGATGTCACAAAGAAAGAAAACTACAGGCCAATATCACTGATGAACACAGATGCAAAAATCCACAGCAAAAGACTAGCAAACAGAATCCAACAGCACATTAACAGGATCATACACACCAAGATAAAATGGGATTTATCACAGGGATGCAAGGATTCTTCAATATATGCAAATCAGTGTGATACACCATATTAAAAAACTGAAGGATAAAAACGATATGGTCATCTCAAGAGATGCATAAAATGCTTTAGACAATATTAAACACCCATTTATGATTAAAAAAAACCTCCAGAGAGTAGGCATAGAGGGAACTTTCCTCAACATAATAAAGGCCATATATGACAAACCCACAGCCAACATCGTTCTCAATGGTGAAAAAGTGAAACCATTTCCACCAAGATCAGGAACAAGACAAGGTTGCCCACTCTCACCACTATGATTCAACACACTTTTGGAATTTTTAGCTACAGCAACCAGAGAAGAAAAAGAAATAAAGGGAATCCAAATCGGAAAAGAAGAAGTTAAGCTCTCACTGTTTGCAGATGACATGATACTATACATAGAGAATCTTAAAGATGCTACCAGTAACCTATTAGAGTTAATCAATGAATCTGGTAAGGTTGCAGCACACAAAATAAATGTACAGTTATCACTTTCATCCCTATACACTAAAGATGAAAAATCTGAAAGAGAAATTAAGGAAACACTCCCATTTACCACTGCAACAAAAAGAATAAAATACCTAGGAATAACCCTGCCTAAGGAGACAAAAGTAGTTTACTCAACAAACTATAAGACACTGATTAAAGAAATCAAAGATGACACAAACAGAGAGATATACCATGTGCTTGGATTGGAAGAATCAACATTGTGGAAATGACTATACTACCCAAAGCAATCTACAGATTCAATGCAATCCCTATCAAACTACCAATGGCATTTTTCAGAGAACTGCACCAAAAAATTTCACAATTTGTATGGAAACACAAAAGACCCCGAACAGCCAAAGCAATCTTGAGAAGAAAAACAGAGCTGGAGGAAGCAGGCTCCCTGACTTCAGACAATACTACAAAACTACAGTACTCAAGACAGTATGGTACTGGCACAAAAACAGAAATATAGAGCAATGGAACATGAGGGAAAGCCCAGAGATAAACCCATACACATATGGTCACATTATTTATGATAAAGGAGGCAAGAATATACAATGGAGAAATCACAGCCTCTTCAATAAATGGTGCTGGTAAAACTGGGCAGCTACAGGTAAAAGAATGAAATTAGAAAATTCCCTAACACCATACACAAAAATAAACTCAAAATTGATTAAAGACCTAAATGTAAGGCCAGACACTATAAAACTCTTAGAGGAAAACATAGGCAGAACACTCTATGACATCAATCACAGCAAGATCCTTTTTTTTTTTTTTTTTTTTTTGCAGTACGCGGGCCTCTCACTGTTGTGGCCTCTCCCATTGCAGTGCACAGGCTCTGGACGCGCAGGCTCAGCAGCCATGGCTCACAGGCCTAGCTGCTCCGTGGCATGTGGGATCTTCCCAGACCGGGGCACGAACCTGTGTCCCCTGCATCGGCAGGCGGACTCTCAACCACTGCGCCACCAGGGAAGCCTGCAAGATCCTTTTTGACCCACCTCCTAGAGAAATGGAAATAAAAACAAAAATAAACAAATAAGACCTAATGAGACTTAAAAGCTTTTGCACAGCAAAGGAAAACGTAAACAAGACGAAAAGGCAACCCTCAGAATGGGAGAAAATATTTGCCAACGAAGCAACTGACAAAGGATTAATCTCCAAACTTTACAAGCAGCCCATGCAGATCAATATCAAAAAAACAAACAACCCAATCCATAAATGGGCAGAAGACCTAAACAGACATTTCTCCAAAGAAGATATACAGTTTGCCAACAAACACATGAAAGAATGCTCAACATCACTGATCATTAGAGAAACGCAAATCAAAATTACAATGAGGTATCACCACACACAGGTAAGAATGGCCATCATCAAAAAAATCTACAAACAATAAATGCTGCAGAGGTGTGGAGAAAAGGGAACCCTCTTGCACCGTTGGTGGGAGTGTAAATTGATACAGCCACTATTGAGAACAGTATGGAGGTTCCTTAAAAACCTAAAAATAGAACTACCACTACCATATGACACAGCAATCCCACTACTGGGCATATACCTGCAGAAAACCATAATTCAAAAAGAGTCATGTTCCACAATGTTCACTGCAGCTCTATTTGCAATAGCCAGGACATAGAAGCAATCTAAGTGTCCATCAACTGATGACTGGATAAAGAAGATGCTGCACATCTTCAATATAAAATGGAATATTACTCAGCCATAAAAAGAAATAAAATTGAGTTATTTGTAGTGAGGTGGATGGACCTAGAATCTGTCATACAGAGTGAGGTAAGTCAGAAAGAGAAAAACAAATACTGTATGCTAACACATATATATGGAATCTAAACAAAAAGAAAAAAAATGGTTTGGAAGAACCTAGGGGCAGGACAGGAATAAAGACATAGACATAGAGAATGGACTTGAGGACATGGGGAGGGAGAAGGGTAAGCTGGGATGAAGTGAGAGAGTGGCATGGACTTATATACACTACCAAATGTAAAATAGATGGCTAGTAAGAAACTGCTGCATAGCACAGGGAGATCAGTTCAGTGCTTTGTGACCACTTAGAGCGGTGGGAGAGGGAGGGTGGGAGGGAGATGCAAGAGGGAGAAGATATGGGGATATATGTGTATGTATAGCTTGTTCACTTTGTTATAAAGCAGAAACTAACACACCATAGTAAAGCAATTATAGTCCAATAAGATGATATAAATAAATAAATAAATAAATAAATAATTTATGCCCCCCCAATTAACTCTTTTTAAAAAATAAATAAATAAAAAACAGCACTCGATAACATGGTAACTCTAAACCTAAGTATTTTCAGTACTATAGTAAATGTAACTGGATTAATATCTCCTATTAAAGTGTAATTTTTTATATTACGTGCAACTAAATTTTTTTCACAATATACAGGTAAAATAAAAGAATTACGTTAGAAAGGAGAAAACATTCCATGTATTTTAAAACAATAAGCATATAATATCATGCTTATAATAAGCATATAAAAAGCATATATAATATCATATAATATATAAGCATATAATACCATGCTTATAATAAGCATATAATAAGCATCTTAGATAAAATAGTCTTTAAGTTCAGAACAATTTGTCATTATTGTAATTAGTATTATTATCCCAATTTGTGAAAAATATCTCAATACATTTTCTATTTGAAAAAATATTTTAATATTTTTTTCTTCACTCTTTTGTGGTCTAATACATGGTAAGTATTTAGGTGCTAACATAACCTAAAAATATATGTGGTTTTTTTTACAGCCAAACAAAACTGAATCAAGAAGAAATAGATAACTTGAACATACTGATCACTAAAAGCAAAATAGAATCTGTAATTAAAAAGAACTCCCTACCAACAAAAGTCCAGTATCAGATGGTTTCACAGGCAAATTCTTCCAAATATACAAAGCAAAACTTACACTGATTCTTCTCAAACTCTTCGAAAAGATTGAAGAGTAAAGAATACTTCCAAAGACATTCTATGAAGCCACCATCACCCTGATATCAAAAACAGATGGGGGGGACTTCCCTGGTGGCACAGTGGTTAAGAATCCGTCTGACAATGCAGGGGACATAGGTTCGAGCCCAGGTCTGGGAAGATCCCACATGCCGCGGAGCAACTAAGCCTGTGTGCCACAACTACTGAGCCTGCGCTCTACAGCCCAGGAGCCACAACTACTGAGCCTGATAGCCACAACTGCTGAAGCCCGTGCACCTAGAGCCCATGCTCTGCAACAAAAGCAAAGCAATGGACACCCAATCCATCCAAAAATAAAGAAAGAAATCTACTGAAACAAACAAACAAACAAACAAAATACAGATGGGGACTTTTCTAGTTGTCCAGTAGTTAAGATTTCGCCTTCCACTGCGGGGGGGGCAGGTTCAATCCCTCATGGTGGAGCTAAGATCCCACATGCCTCACAAACAAGAAACCAAAACATAAAACAGAAGGAATGTTGGAACAAATTCATTAAAGACTTAAAAAACCAACACAGAGAGAAAGACACTACCAAAATAAGAAAATTGCAGACCAATATCTTTGATAAATATAGATGCAAAAATTCTCAACTGAATATTAGAAAACCGAATCTGACAACACATAAGAGGATCATACACCATGACCAAATTTGATTCACCCCAGTGTCACAAAGTTGTTTCAACATATGCAAATCAACCAACATGATACACCCCATCAACAAAGGAAAAACACAAAACAAATGATCATCTCAATAGATGCCGGAAAAGCACATCCATTGATGATAAAAACACTTACCAGGGCTCCCCTGGTGGCGCAGTGATTGAGAGTCCGCCTGCCAATGCAGGGGACACAGGATCGTGCCCCGGTCCGGGAAGATCCCACATGCCGCAGAGTGGCTGGGCCCGTGAGCCATGGCCACTGAGCCTGTGCGTCCAGAGCCTGTGCTCCGCAACGGGAGAGGTCACTACAGTGAGAGGCCCACGTACTGCAAAAAGGAAAAAAAAAAACTTACCAAAGTGGGTATAGAGGAAACATATCTCAACATAATAAAAGCTATTTATGACAAACCCACAACCAATATAATACTCAATGTTCATAGGCTGAAAGCCTTCCCCCTAAAATCTGGAAGAAGACAAGGATGCCCACTCTCACCTCTTCTCTTCAACATAGTACTGGAAGTCCTAGCCACAACAATCAGACAAGAAAAAGAAATAAAATCTAACCACATTGGAAGGGAAGAGGTAAAGTTGTCATTGTATGTAGATGACATGATAATATATATAAAGGAAACCCTAAAAGTTCCAACCAAAAACTACTAGAACTGATAAACAAATTCAGCAAAGTAGCAGGACACAAGATTAACATACATAAATTGGTTGCATTTCTTGGTTTTTCTTTTTTTTTAAATTTATTTTGGCTGCATTGGGTCTTCATTGCTGTGCACGGGCTTTCTCTAGTTGTGGCCAGTGGGGGCTAGTCTTCGTTGTGGTGCGCAGGCTTCTCATTGCAGTGGCTTCTCTTGTTGCGGAGCATGGGCTCTAGGCATGCGGGCTTAAGTAGTTGTGGCACATGGGCTCAGTACTTGTGGCTCACGGGTTCTAGTGTGCAGGCTAAGTACTTGTGGCACACAGGTCTAGTTGCTCCACGGCATGTGAGATCTTCCTGCACCAGAGCACAAACCTATGCCCCCTGTATTGGCAGGCGGATTCTCAACCATGGAGCCACCAGGGAAGTCCCTGGATGCATTTCTTTACACTAACAATGAAATATCAGAAAGGAAATGTAAACAAGCAATCCTTTTTAAAATGGCATCAAGAAAATAAAATACTTAGGAAAAAACCTCACCAAGGAGGTGAAAGACTTATATGTTGAGAACTACAAAACATTAGTAAAGGAAACTGAAGATGATCCAGAGAAATGGAAAGACATCCCATGCTCTTGGATGGGAAGAATTAAAACTGTTAAAGTGGCTATACTACCCAAAGCAATCTACAGATTTAATGTGATTCCTGTCAAATTGCCCATGACACTTTCCCCAGAACTAGAACAAATAATCCTAAAATATATCTGGAACCATAAAAAGTCAGAACTGTCAACACAATCCTGAGGAAAAAGAACAAAGCAGGAGGCATAACCCTCCTAAACTTCAGACAATACTACAAAGTTACAGTAATCAAAACCGCATGGTATTGGCACAGAAAGAGATACATGGATCAATGGAATGGAATAGAGAGCCCAGAAATAAACCCACACACCTATGGTCAATTAACCTTCGACAAAGGAGGCAAGAATATACAATGGGGAAAAGACAGTCTCTTCAGCAAGTGGTGTTTTGAAAGTTGGACAGCCGTATTCAAATCAGTGAAGTCAGAACATACCCTCACACCATACACAGAAATAAACTCAAAACGGTTTACATGCTTAAATATAACATAGGACACCTTAAAACTCCTAGAAGAGAACATAAGCAAAACATTCTCTGACATAAATCATACCACAGTTTTCCTAGGTAGTTCTCCCTAGGCAGTACAAATACAGTAAGTCACCTACATAAGCACCTTCAAGTTGCAAACTTTCAAAGATGCAAACGTCCATTTGCATGTCCAATTCGCATGTAAGTTAGTTCACGTGTCTGGCATACATTGTCACGTGCGTTCATCCTCTATAAGTGGTTGCGCTTTTGTGTTCTTTATAGTACTGTATAGAGTACAGTAGTACAGTACCTTTATTTCAAGCCCAAGATGTCTGGAAGCAAGCGTAAAAGCAGTGGTGATGTAGCTGGTACTGTTAAGAAGGGCCACGCGATAACGATGGAAACAAAAGTGAAAGTAATTAAGAGAGTGGAGCGAGGCAAAAAGATGTTAGACATCGCTCATTCTTATAACATGAATCATTCTATCGTTGTCACGAATCTACAGAACAAGGACAAGATCATGGAACATGTGAAGTCTGCCGTACTGATGATGCTGACAAAACACTGAAGAAGCATGGAAAAGTGATGGAGGAGATGGAGAAACTTCTCAGTGTGCAGATGCAGGATCAACGTTAGTGCTGAGTCCTGCTCAGCTTGATGCTGATTCAAGAGAAAGCTAAAAGCCTTCATGAAGACTTGAAGAAGAAACACGGGAAAGAATCAGAGGGCACATCTTTTAATGCCAGCCATGGCTGGTTTCATCGGTTCAAGGCTAGAGCCAACCTTCATAATGTAAAAGTAAGTGGAGAGGCAGCAAGGGCAGATAGGGTAGCTGTCCGGGAACTCCCGGAAACACTCTGAGAAATTATTGATGATGGTGTGTATTTACCCAACCAGGTTTTTAATGTGGATGAGACCCAACTGTACTGGAAGAGGATGCCAGACCGAAGTTACATCAGTAAGGAGGAAAAGTTGATGCTGGGCTGTAAAGCAGCAAAGGACAGTCTAACTGTTGTTTGGTGGCAATGCTTCCGGTGAATTGAAGCTGAAGCCTCTCTTAGTTTATCATTCAGAGAACCCGAGAACCCTTAAACACATAGCCAAGGGCTCTCTTCCTGTTGCGTGGAAGCATAACCCCATATCCTGGATTACACAGGCCACGTTCCAGGACTGGTTTTGCCACCACTTTATCCCAGATGTAGAGAAATATTGCGTGGAGGAGGACGTTCCAGCAAAACATTCTTTTGCTGCTCGACAATGCTCTGGGCCACACCCCATCCATGGATGACTTTCATCCCAACGTCAAAGTAGTGCATCTGTCACTGAATACTACGTTGCTCATCCAACCTATGGACCAGGGAGTTAGAGCGACTTTCAAGAAATATTATTTATGTCACACTTTTTGTCAGGCAGTAAAGGTAAGTGACAAATCAGTAACAACCTAGGGACAACTTTGGAAGGACTATAACATCTACAAGACCATAAAAACATTGAGTTTGCATGGTGTGAAGGTATAGTGGTCACCATGAATGGGGTTTGGAAGAACCTTTGCCCACAGTTCATGATTTTTTTGGATTTGAGAAGGTAGATCAGAAGTCTGAAGAGATTTTCAGCAATGTAGTGACCCTCAGCGAGAAGCTGGAGCTAGATCTGCAAGAGGACGATTTCATTGAATTCCTTGCTGTGCAACATGAGGAGCTTACTGATGGAATTGGAGGCCCAGAGAAAGGATGAAGAGGGACAGGAGGAAGAAGTAACTGAAGAACTTAAGAGATTCACGACACAGAAAATGGCAAGGGAATCGTCTTTATTTGAGGAAGCACTGTTAGTTTTTGAGGCACAGGACCCGAACCTAGAATGGTACCCAAAGGTGGCAGCAGCCATTCAGAATGCAATCCAGTGCTACCTTGTCATCTATGATGAGAAAAAAAGAGCTACGACCCAGACATCAATGGACCATTTTTTCAAGAGGGTACATAGAATTAAATCCAGCGAGGAACCAGAACTTGCGCCATCAACGTCAGGTATGAGTGAAATGGCAGCTTGCCCTCTGTCTCCTACTGCTGATAACCCTTCACCTCTACCTTCTCCCACCTCCTCTCCCTCCTCTAATCAGCAACTCTTCTCGCCTGTTCCCTCGATGCCAGCCTGAGTATCCCAGCTGTTGTACTGTATTACTGTACTTTTCAAGTTACTGTACTGTAAGACTAAAACTGTTTTCTTTATTTTTGTGTTTGTTTTTTAAGTATCGTTTGTGTGAAGAGTATTATAAACCTATTACGGTACAATACCATATAGCCGACTGTGTAAGATGGGTACCTAGGCTAAGTTTGTTGCACTTACAAACAAACTGGACTTACAAATGCACTCTTGGAACAGAACTTGTTCATATATAGGTGACTTACTGTAAAAGCAAAAAAGAAACAGGAACTAGTCAAACTTATAAGCTGTTGCACAGCAAAGGAAACCATAATCAAAATGAAAATACAACCTATGGACTGGGAGAAAATATTAGCAAATGATGAGACTGACAAGGGCTTAATTTCCAAACTTCACAAACAGCTCATACAACTCAATAACAAAATAACAAATAACTCAATGGAAAAATGGGTAGAAAACCTAAAGAAACATTTCTCCAAAGAAGACATACAGATAGCCAATAGACACATGAAAAGATGCTCATCATCACTAATTATTAGAGAAATGCAAATCCAAATTACAATGAGGTATCACTTCACACTGATCAGAATGGCCATCATTAAAAAAATCTACAATTAACAAATGCTGGATGGGGTATGGAGAAAAGGGAACCCTTCTACACTGTTGGTGGCCATGTAAGTTGATGCAGCCACTATGGAAAACACTATGGAGGTTCCTCAAAAAAACTATAAAGAGAGTTGCCATATGATCTAGCAATCCCACTTGTGGACATATATCTAGACAAAACTATAATTCAAAAAGATATATAAAACCCTATGTTCATTGCAGCAGTATTTATAATAGCCAAGACATGGAAACAAGCTAAATGTTCATTGAAAAATGAATGTATAAAGAAGGTGTGGTATATGTATACAATAGATATTACTCAGACATAAATAAAGAATGAAATAATGCCATTTGCAGCAACATGGATGGACCTAGAGATAATGATACTAAGTGAAGTAAGTCAGAAAGAGAAAGACAAATACCATATGATATCACTTATATGTGGAATCGAAAACAGGCCACAAATAAACATGTCAGTGAAACAGAAACAAACACACAGATATAGAAAACAGAGCTGTGGTTGCCAAGAAGAGAGGGATGGAAAGATTGGGAGTTTTGGAATAGCAGAAGCAAACTATTCTACATAGGATAAACAAACCACGAAGACCTACTGTATAGCGGAGGAAACTATATTCAATATCCTGTGATAAACCATAATGGAAAAGACTATACATATATATATATATATATATATATATATATATATATATATATATATATATAACTGAATCACTTTGCTGCACAGCAGAAATTAATACAACAATGTATAAAGGCTGCAGAGGGTGTGGAGAAAAGGGAACCCTCCTGCACTGTTGGTGGGAATGTAAACTGATACAGCCACTATGGAGAACAGTATGGAGGTTCCTTAAAGCTAAAAATAGAACTACCATATGACCCAGCAATCCCACTACTGGGCATTTACCCTGAGAAAACCATAATTCAAAAAGATACTTGTACCACAATGTTCACTGTAGCACTTTTTACAATAGCCAGGACATAGAAGCAACCTAAGTGTCCATCAAGAGATGAATATATAAATCAGATGTGGCCCATATATACAATGGAGTATTACTCAGACATAAAAAGGAACAAAACTGTGTTATTTGTAGTGAGGTGGTTGGACCTAGAGTCTGTCATACAGAGTGAAGTAAGTCAGAAAGAGAAAAACAAATACTGTACGTGAACACATATATATGGAATCTAGAAAAATGGTACTGACGAACCTAGTGACAGGGCAGGAATAAAGACACAGATGTAGAGAACGGACTTAAGGACAGAGAGCAAAAGGGGAGACAGGGACGTAGTGAGAGAGTAGCACTGACATATATACACTACCAAATGTAAAAGAGCTAGTGGTAAGCTGCCGCATAGCACAGGGAGATCAGCTCAGTGCTTTATGTCCCCCACAGGGGTGGGATAGGGAGTGTGGGAGGGAGCCTCAGGAGGGGGGGATATGGGGATATATGTATACATATAGGTGATTCACTTTGCTGTAAAGCAGAAACTAATACAGTGTTATAAAGCAATTATACTCCAATATACATGTATTAAAAAAACCCCACAACATTGTAAATCAACTACACTGGAAAATATTTCTTAAGTGCAAAAGATTTTTTGAATATAAGTTTTATTGTGTGTGTGTACCACAGGTTCAATATATATGAATTATGTCAAGTTGATTACATTGTTTTTCAAAATAAAGAATTTTTGATATTCTACATCAGCTTCATTATATAAATGCAGAAAAACTATATTATTTTTTTCTAAAGTTCAGACATAACCATTTTGCTCATTCAGTATACTATAAACCACTAACTGTTAAAAAGGGATTCGTGACCTCTTCCTTCCAAAGAAATATTTCTGCACTCACACAAGTTTAATAGAATATTCCACCATGAACTGACTTCCCACCTTAGAGCCACCAGATTTGCATCCTGAAATCTCTTTCTTGCAAAAATGTCCAATTACCATCCTAGCATTACAGAAAAGAAATGCTTTTTTCCAGATCTCAAATTCCATACAATTTTATCAAGACATCATGTATTTTTTTTCACAGACACAGACTGTATTTTATTTTTACAACAGATAAATCAACTGACACCAAGCACTGTAAATGGATGACCACAACAAAAGCAACAATGACTGCAATTACCAAACATGAAACACACTCACACTATGTCATAATATTGACATTCAGTCCAGGAATCCTCCACTGTAAGAGCTCCTTTACTTTGCAGTGAAAGGCATCATGTGTTTTTAAATTATCAGAACTCACCTGAGATCTTCAAAAATCAACAAAAACATAATTTTGTGTTCTCTTTCATTTATTCTGGTTCTAAGTGGTCATTTCTAAACGAAAGTATTTAAGTATGCTAACGTCATCTTATAACATCATATTTCAAATGACTACTGTCTCTCCAAAGATGAAATATGAGGAACTCATAATTAGGCTCTCCAAAGTACTACGCTCTGAATCTGTATTACCCTTCTGCTGAACTCCACACTGTTCATTATTCTCTGAGAATATTCTTTTTTCTTGTATGGCCATCACATGCTCTTTCATTTCATGAAGTGTTTTCCTACAATTTTATGCCTAGTTTATTTCTGAGAATATGCATTATTTCTGATTGATATTTATAGACACAAAGACTTCTCTATAATTCCCTGTGAGTTTCAAGAACTTCTTTTTTTTTAATACCTAGATTCTGAAGCTCTCCACAAAGCATTACTAAAATTGCATTTACATATGTATCTACATATTAATCACACATTAATGCATTTACAATTGTATTATGATTTATTGCTAATTTCGGAGCATAAATGTAGCTGTCTTATTTACCACCCTCTTGGAAATCACTTTAATATTTGCACTTAGGACTTGAAAGAGAATGGACAAATAAAAACCTGAAGAATACAATTTATATATTTCTCATAAAATTAGGTGATTATCTAACCTTTATCCAGAAAAAGGAAGAGCCCAGATACTCTGTAGGCATGATACTCGAGAATGTGTGGTGTTCCAGCAGGAAACCATCCAGTAATCCATGTGGCAGTGTTTACCTGTGACCAGCTGGGATAAGTGACCTATGCATTCCTTACATGCAACATATCAGGAGTGGAAAAAGGGAATTTGTCAGTTGTGGCAATAAGTATAATGAAGATTTGTAGCAGGTCATGCTCATATATTCAACACAGGTACAATCAAAATTTTGCTCAATTCTGGTAGATCTAAGTCTCTATCTGTTACCTTGTCTTTAACGAGGAAATGTCAGAACTGACTTACAAAAAAAAAGTGTTTTGTTTGTTTGTTTTAATTACAGTCACGGTGAGTAAGACACAGCTCAGAACAGCTAATATGACTTAGTGATTCTCTCATCAGGAAATACAGGTTCTACTTCCCTGTTTATTCTCCACATCCTGTAGTAAGTTAAGTTTCAATGAAAGATAAATCTACAGGGCGAAAAATAAAAGGAAACTTTCATGTGTTGATAAGATCATTCTGACAGGTTTTACCACGTATGTCAGTGTTTCTGGCGATGGACACAAGCCAGAGCTCCCTACTCTGACATTTTCACCGACGTCATTCCCCTTGATCCTCAATTTGAAAGTGGATAAATATGTTTTCTATGTTTTCTTCTTTAAGAAATTAAATAATGAATGCTTTCTAGACATGATCCTCTAATGATTTTCAGTCAGTGGTCATCAACAGAGGAAAAACACAGAATCTCATACCCACAGAAAGGTGACATTCAGTCAGGTAAGAAAATTCTCCCCGAAATCAGAGTTTCATCTTTAACATGCAATCAGAGGCTTTCACAGGTTCTTTATCACTCTGCACTCAGCCCTACCATATGGGATTGGCTCTAAGAATCTCACATCAGATGACTGACAAATATGTCACAGTACACTGATCTGGTACCAGATCCTGCCTCTCTAATTGCAATATTCTAGGATATTTCCTGGAGCCCTCTACTCTATACAGGTATACTTCCAAGTAGAAACAGAAGCCTTGATTCTCACTGGGACCCCTGCTCTGTCCAAGCAACCTCTCTAGAAATATGATGTTCCAATCTCTCCTGATTAGAACATTTCAAGGTCTCTTCCTGTGCTAATTTACTAAAGGTAAAAGAGAAACAAGAAAAAGCAAATTATGCAGGGAGAAATATATAAGATTCCTTTACTTAATGTATTTATCTGATATACCCAAATATTGAGAAATATAGATTCATTTCATAATGGTCAAGGAAAGAGGAGGAGGAACCTCCATGCCAACAGTATATATAAAATGGAATCAATATTGCATAAGCTCCAGCTTAAGCTTACCTACGAGGTACTAACTCTTCTCATAAAGAAGCAATAACTCTCCATCATTTGAAGCACACTGAGGACTCAAACAGCTGGACACTGAGGGTGTAGTCTCCTTACTAGAATTCTGTACCTGCAACACAGAGCAATGAAATATTCCCAAAGAATTATTAAGGATGAGGTGGGGAGCCGAAATAAGAAAGATGAATTCATAGTCTGCCCTACCATCTGTTCTGCGGGATATTACCACCATCGTGGCCCAATATGACCTTCCCACTTTTCTCTGGGCCTCCCTACTTTCCACCTCCATCCTCTCATTATATCTTACCTACACTTGGAAACGACTCTAGTTTTTCCACTTATCTTTATCAACAAATAATCCAAAGAGCAACTTTGTATATAACACCTTAGAAACCTCAGGTCTGACTCAGTAATACGTGACCTCCAAAGTCCAAAGTTTTCCTAATTCCCTTTATTATTTCTTTTCTAATTTCTATGTACTTACACTCTCTGGACATCCACTGTTCTCAGGTTCGTCTTCCCTGCAAAATCTGTCAACCTAGACATAGACTGAAGTACCACCCTTTAATTATCTCCTAGGGAATCCAGTTTTTAAAAATGCCTCAGCAAGCCTTATGGACTTTGTTAAAGACTCCTTAAGATAACCCATGGGAGATAGCAGTACACCCACAGATATCTATTTAATACACTCTCAGAGTAACTTTTAATTTTTTTTATAAATTCTCTTCTGGCCAATGAAGACTCTCGCCTCTTCTTATAAATATGCAGTGTCTTACCCTTCTGACTACTCTCAGCTCCATCCCAGATCCACTCCCTGTCCTGATATTACATTCTTTCCCAATTTTTTATGTTGGTAAAATCAAATAACATAAAATATAACATGTTAATTATTATAAAGTGCACCATTCAGTGATATTAAATACATTCATATTATTGGGCAGCCAATATCACCCTTTACTTTCTAATTCTTTTCTATCTTTTAAAACTGTAACTCAATATCCTTTAAACATAACTTTCCTTTTTGTTTCATAACCACATGAAAAGCATCATTACCCTCTCAATTTCTATGGTTGTGACTACACTAAGTACCCCATATAATTGAAATAAGTAGTTGTATTGTTATGACTTATTAAATGTCACAAAAATGGCATTTTTGGTAGCTTAATTTCCTCAAGATCCCTCCATGTTGTAGCATATTCCTAGATCTTTTCCTTCTTAAGACTGAAAAATATTGTATTATATGCGTATACCACATTTTGTTTATCCAGGAACTAGTGGATGAACACTTTGGTTGCTTTCATATTTTAACTATTGTGATTATTACTGCTATAAATATTGAAGTACAAATATTTCTTTAAGACCCTGATTTCAATTCCTTTGGGTACACCTCATAGTACAATTCCTGGATCATGTAGTAATTCTATTTTTCAATATCTGAAAACTTGCCATACTCTTTTGCAAAGCAGCTGTATCATTCTACATTCCCACTGACAGAGCACAATGCTTCCAACTCCCTCACATCCTCACCAATACTTGTTTTCTGCTTGTGTATGTGTCTGTGTGCTTGTGTGTGTGTGCATGCACACAAATATATAAACATGCATTTAGTGATATGGAGCATCTATTCAAGTGCTTAGTCATTTGTACATCTTTCTGAAGAACCATCTATTCAAGTCTTTTATCCATTTTTGAATCAGGGTGTTTGCTTTTTGTTGAGTTGTAGGAGTTCTCTGTATATTCTGAATAGAAATCTCTTCTCAGATAGATGGCTTTCAAATATTTTCTCCTATCTTGTGGGTTGCCATTTTATTCTGTTTACATTTCTTTGATACACATTTTTTTAAATTATGTACTGCAAATTGTTTATTTTTTTGTTAGCTGTACCTTTGTTGCTCCTTCATTTCACATTGAGGAAAACAGTGCCAAATCCAATGTCATGAAGCTCTTGTCCTGTGTCTTCTTCTAAGACTTTTTATTTTATTAGGTCTTATATTTAGTTTCTTAATACGTTTCCATTAATTTTTGCATATGATGTTAGGTAAGGGTCCATCTTCCTTCTTTTGCATGTTGACAACAAGACTTCTCAGCACCATTTGTTGAAAATACTATCCTTTCTACTTTGAAAAGTCTTGGCAACTTGTCAAAAATCATTTGGCCATATATCAGGGTTTATTTCTGGGTGTTCTATTCTATTTTATTAGCCTTGAATAAGGGAGAAAATAGTATAACCTATCCAGGTTGATGAAGAACATAAAGAAAGACCAGGACTGAGAATTAGGAGGGCAATACAAAACAGCAGGGAGTAAAAGACAGTGTGAGAGAAGAGCTTGTATTTGCATGTTCATGGAAATATGATCATGTTTAACCACTAAATGTTTGAACAATACGGTAAATGTGCTAGCAAGAAATATAACACTTACCCATCTCTGGGAAATATACTATGGGCATAAAGATAAAATACACACAAATATATTAAAAAGGGAAGGGTTTTCATGGTGTGAGAATATGGTGGGATTTGAAATACAATTTACTTCTGTTCTACCATTGTCTCTAAAATTTATCAAAGTGTATATACAAGCAATTCCAATTCTGGTAATGTGCTTGACAGGTTTATATATGAACTTCAGCAGACCAGTAAATGTACATTCATAGGAGGACTGTTCCCTAATCCAGAAAACACAACACAAAGACTGGAAAGACTAGAGTTCACTTTGTCAACACACATACAGATGCAGTGATGGTGAACGGTCCAAAAACAGAAGGTGAGCATGGGTGCAAGAGGTTAATCCCCAGGCTGGGGTCGGGTGCAGAGTTTGAGGGTAACACAGGTAGAAAAGGCTTTTGTCCTATCCTGGATTTTTGAGGTATGGAAATTCACAGGTCACTACCTTCATTTCAAAATGAATGAATTCACTATTCAATTTTTTAAAACAGGAGAAGTAAACATGAGTGATAATAAATTTCAAACTGTCGCTAATCAAATAAGATACTAAGAAAAATTAAATAATATGATTTAAGAATGAAGTGGAGAGATTGTCCAAGATGGGAGCATTCAAACACCCAGAGCTTGATGCCTCTCATGGGCACACCAAAGTCACAATTGTTTACAGAACAGCAATTGATGAAAAAGGCCGGGACCTAACATAAAAGATGTTTTAGAGCTAAAGATATAAGGAAGGCACCTCAGCAAGACAAGAAGGAAGGGCAAAATCTCAACAGAGTCAAGACCCATACCACGAGGTGGGTGGCCCATAAATGGGAGAATAATTACAATTTCTGAGGTGCTCCCAGGTAGCAAGGGGTATGAACAGAACATCAGGCTCCCAAGCCCAGGGATCCTGTACTGGAAAGAAGGGTTCCTAGAAAGTTGGGCTTTGAAGACCAGTAGTGCTTATTTTCCAGAGAGCCAGAGGGTTGTGGGAAATAGAGATTCCGCACTTAAAAGATGCTCACAGGGCTTCCCGGGTGGCGCAGTGGTTGAGAGTCCGCCTGCTGATGCAGGGGACACGGGTTCGTGCCCCGGTCCGGGAGGATCCCACATGCCACGGGGCGGCTGGGCCTGTGAGCCACGGCTGCTGAGCCTGCGCGTCACGAGCCTGTGCTCCACAACAGAAGAGACCACAACAGTGAGAGGCCACGCGTACCGCAAAAAAGAAGAAAAAAAGATGCTCACAAAATCCCACATGACCCGATAATCAGAACAGAAGCAGTCATTTGAAAGGATCCTGGGTCACACCTACCTCCTGATCTTGGAGAGTCTCCCAGGGAGGCAAGAGGCAACTACAGCACAGCCTCAGGGACATAGACACTGGCAGCAGCCATCTGGGGGAGCTCCTTCTACCTCGTGGCCACTGGTACCAGCAAGCATAATTTCCGAATCCTCCCTCTATCTTTTTAGCCTCAGGACCTAACCCTACCCATTTCCACCGGACCATAGACACAAGTACTAGGATGCTGCAGGCCAAGCAACTAACTGAGCAGGGGCATAGCCCCAACCACCAGCAAACAGGCTGCCTTCAGACCCTCTCAATGCACAGCTGCCCCTGGACATGGTCCGAGCCACCAAAAGCCCCAGGACCAGCCTCCACACCTCAGTGGGCAGGCACCAGCCCCAGAGTCCCTGGCCCCTCTGACAAGTGAGCCTGCTCTGGACTTGGAATCTGCCTCACCGTTGGCAGGTGATTACTGCACAGGGACTGGATGGAGCTTGGACTTACCCAACAGCAAACCTGTTCTAGCAGTGGGATCAGCCTCCTACACCAACAGGCACGCACCAGCTCCAGGAATACCACAGCCCAGCAGCCTGTGTGACCAGAACACTCACCTGCAGGCCAGAAGCAGCCATGGACTCAGCTGGGTCCTGACCCTGACCATCAGAATGCCAAGACAAGACTCGGGATACCGAAGACCCTGCAGATAGCTGTGTCAGGGACAGTGATCCAACACCAACACTGCAACTCCTGGGCCCTGCAGCCAGAACTCAGGACCTGTGTCTTCCTCCCAGTAGCCATCATAGCCGCAGGACCAGTGACTGGGAACTAGTCCTGATATCACCTGGACTGCAATTCTACCCATAAGTGAACCAGCACTAGATTTGGTGTCCCCCAGCGCTGTGCAGCCAGCTGCCTTATGATTTAGCCTCACCAAGCAGCACAGACAGCCTCCATACAAGGCAGAGCCAGGCAAACAAGCACTCTGGGGGCAGCCAAGCCTACCAGACCACCCACAGTAGTCAGCCCACCACAACAGAAGAGCCCAAGCAGTCCACATAGGGGGTACACCTGGAACATATAATTCTAGTGACCAGGGGACAGTGGGCCGCTGGGACACATAGGACCTCTCCTACAAAAGGCCACTTCTCCAAAGTCAGGAAATGTAACGAACCTACTACATACATAGCAATAAAAACAGTAAGTTAGGAAAAATGAGGTGACACAGAAACACGATCCAAATGAAGGAACAAGAAAAGAACTCAGAAGAAGATCTAAGTGAAGTGGAGATAGGCAATCTCCTCAACAAAGAGTTCAAGGTAATCACTATAAAGATGATCAAAGAACTCAGGAGAAGAACTGACAACCAGAGCAAGAAGTTAATTTTTTTTAAAAAAAAAGAGACCATTAAAGAACAACAAAACAGAGGTGAGGAATACAATAACTGAAATGGAAATTACACTAAAAGAAAACTACTGTAGACTAAATGATACAGAGGAATGAATCAGAAAACTGAAGGACAGAGTACTGGCAATCACTGAAGATGAACGGTAAAACAGTAGATTAAAATGAAATGAGGAAAGTTGAACAGACTTGTGAAACAACATCAAGTGTACTAATATTTGCATTATACTGGTCCCAGAAGCAAAAAGGAAAGAGAAAGCAGTGTAGAACATACCTGAAGACATAAAAGCTGAAAACTTTCCTAACCTGGGAAAGAAAACAGACATCCAAGTCCAGTAAACACAGTAAGGCCAAAACAGGATCAACCCAAAGAGGACCACACCAAGACTCACTGTAATTAAAATGGCAAAAAAATAAAGATAAAAAGACACTATTAAACGGAGCAAAGGAAAAGCAACAAGTTACAAACATGGGAACTTGCATAAAGTTATCAGCTGACTTCTCAGGATAACCTCTGCATGCCAGAAGGGAGTGGCATGGTATATTTAAAGTCATGAAAGGGGAAAATCTATAACCAAAAATACTCTACGCAACAAGTCTCTCCTTCAGATTTGATGGTGAGATCTAAAGTTTTACAGAGAAGCAAAACTAAAAGAGATCAGCATCGCCAAACCAGCTTTATGAGAAATCTTAAAGGGGATTTTCTCAGTGAAAAAGAAAAGGCCACGACTGAAACATAAAAATTAGGAAAGGAAACTTACTAAAGGAAAAACCTCATTGGATAAGACAAATATTCAACAAAGGCAGTAAATCAACCATGTACACAGCTAGTAGGAAGGATGAAAGAAAACACTAATAAAATCATCTATATTCACAATAAGAAGTTAAGGGACACACAAAACAAGTAGATGTAAAATATAAGGTCAAATTCAGTAACTGTGGGGGAGGAGAGTAACAATGCAGATTTGTTAGTGTCCATGTGAAATTAAGAGCTCAGCAACTTAAATAATCACACACACACACACAACTGAAAGAAATCCAAACATAATATTAAAGATAGTCCCCACATCACAGATGAAGAGAATAAAAGGGGAAGAAAGGAACACTGAAGAAATTAAAGAGGGATTCTAAAAATACCCACGACAAATGAAAATGAACACACAATGATCCAAAATCTATGGGACACAGCCAGTGCAGTTCACAGGGGGAAGTTAAGTGATACAAGCTTATTCTTAGGAAACAAGAAAAATATCAAATAAACAACCTAACATTACACCTGAAGGAATTAGAAAAAGAAGAAAAAACAAAACTCAAAGCTGTCAGAAAGAAAAAAATTAAGAAAACAATACCATATGCAATCACACCAAAAAGAATAAGATACCTAGGAACAAACACACCTAAGCAGGTAAAAGTCATGTACTCAGAAATCTATCAGCCATTGGTGAAAGAAGTTGAAGGCAACAGAAAAAGATGGGAAAATATAGCAGGTGCATGGACTGGAAGAATTAATACTGTTAAAATAACCATACTACCAAAGACAATCTACAGATTTAATGCAATCCCTCTCATAATACTAAAGCATTTTCACAGAACTTGAAAAAGTAATTTTAAAATTTGTATAGAAACACAAAGACCCCAAATAGCCAAACAATCTTGAGAAAGAACAGAGCTGGAGGCATCACGCACCTTGACTTCAGATTATACTGCAAAGCGACAGTAATCAAAGAGAATCGGACCGGAGCAAAAACAGGACACAAAGATCACTGGAATAGGATAGAGATCCCAGAAAGAAGCCCACACACTTATATTTAATTGATTTATGACAAAGTAGGCAATATGGAGAAAAAACTGTCTCTTCAATCAGTGGTACTGGGAAAACTGGTCAGCTACATGGAAAAGAAGAAAATTAGAGTATTTTAGCACACCATATATAAAATAAACGCAAAACTGAATAAAGACCTAAATGTAGGACCATAAAACCCCTAGAGGAAAATACAGAACATTCTTCAACATAAATGATAGCAACAGTTTTAGGTTCAGTCTACTAAGGCAAATGAAACAAAAGCAAAAATAAACAAATGGGACTTCACTACACTTAAAAGATTTTGCACAGCAAAGGAAACCAAAGACAAAATGAAAAGACAACCTGCTGAAGGAGACAATATTTGCACATGATAAGAGGTTAACACCAAAAAGATGACCAAGCAAGGGTTCATATCTCAACTACAGAAATAGCACATACAACTCAATATCAGAACAACACCCAAAATCTTTTTTTAAAAAATGAGAACACCTAAATAGACATTTTTCCAAGGAAAAAATACAGAGAGACAGCCAGAACTCACAAAGATGCTAAACATAGCTAATCGGCAATAAAATGCAAACCAAAACAATGAGATATATCACCTCAGTCTTGTCAGAATGGCTGTCATCAAAAAGGTCACAAATAACAAATGTTAGTGAGGATGTGGAGAAAGGGAAACTCTTGTACGCTCTTGATGTGAATGTGAAGTAGTGCAGCTACTGTGGAAAGAAGAATGGAGGTTCCACAAAAAACTAAAAATAGAACTACCATAACATCCAGCAATTTCACTCTTGGGTATATCAGAAGAAAACAAAAACACTATTGCAAAAAAATAACTGCACACCAATGTTCATAACAGTGTTATTTGCCATAGCCGAGATATAGAGTCAAACTAAGTGGTCATCAATAGGTTAGGGGATAAAAAAGATTTTTTATGATGACTTCAGCAAAAAATGAAATTTGCAAGAACATGGATGGACTTGGAGGGTATTATGCTTAGCAAAATAAGCCGCAGAGAAAACAAGCCTGGTAGGTTATCACTTACACGTGGCATCTAAAAAATTGAATACAACAACAAAAACAACAAAACAGACTCACACATTAAAGAAAAAACTAGTGGTTACCAGCAGGGAGACACAGGGTGGAGGAGCAAAATAGTGATAGGTGATTCTGAGGAAGAATCCACTATGTATAAAATCAATAATCTACAGTGACGTACTGTATAGCATGGGGAATAGAGCCACTCTTTTATAATAAGTATAAATGGAGAACAACCTAAACATTTATGAATCACTATGTTGTATCTCTGAAACTAATATAATAATGTAAATTAACTAGAGATCAATAAAATATAAAGTAAGAAACAATAAAGGGGAGACACTGATTACTAGATAGAAATCAATTAAATAAACACAAGTTTTGGAAATCAAGGAATTAAAAAACAACATGTAAGACACAACATTGGCATTTAAAGTGTACGATCTATTCATTTAAGTGGTGAAAAATGGTACCCATTCTCACAATTTTGTATATCTAGGATAAATTATTATCTACAAAAACATGTTAACAAATATTCACTCAAAAAGAAAGAGAAAATTTGGATTAACCCATTTTAGTATACACATTTAATATCAAAGTCTCTATGTAACATTGATTTGAATAAGTTCTGTTAGCCACTTCTAGTTTCTTTGTGATGTAAAATCTTTTAAAGCATAAAAATCAGCCTTTCTACGTTATTCCATTAGACATACATAGAAGTTAAAAGTAATGAGAAGACAACAATCAACCAGGAAGGTGAATTTACTGAGAAACAGTCACTCGTTCTCCCTCCTCCTTTTCTTTTCCTCCTTTTCCAGGTCTCTTTCGGTTCCAATCAAGAGAAGTCTTGAGAATTCTGAGAATATTTCTTTGAGGGCTTCAAATCACCATACCTACATCCTCTGCCACAACTACACACACGGGAACAAAAATAAACCTCTGCTATCTACTCATGTAGGAGGGATTCGTGCAAAATAAACTCCTACATGGAGACCAAGAGGTGAGTTTTCTACCTGTTCTTCATAATGTCCTTCCATTATAGTAAATCCCACACATTACGAGGCAGAAGGGGTTATGTGAACTCTTCCTTGAAGTCAAAAAACTTGCATTCATTTCAAGTACCTGGTGATCATAGGGTACAGCCAGGGAAGGTGCCATCCCCCTTGGGGGGAGGGCGGTGAATGGGCTCCCGCAACCATGCACCTCCTGATGTACAGATTCTGGAGAAACAAAGGGCGGTCACACCGCAGACAGCCTGTCAGGCTGTCGGGCCACTGGGCAACCCCACCAGCCTGGAAGTGCCCCATCAGTTGCTGACAGCAAAACTCTGTCCCCCCTGTGAAGCCAGGCAATTTGGGCCAGAGAGTCAGAGGAGACGGGTAATCAACTCCTCCTCTCTGCTCACCTCCTTGGGGTTACAGCAACCCCATCCCCAATCCCAACTCTGATCCTGGAGTGCCAAAGTGGGAGTGCAGGTGGGCTCTGCCGGTGCTTCAGCGCCCTCTGGGAAGCCCCCTAGTTTGAATATGATTTGAGTTTGATCCTGTGAAACCATCAGAATCTCCCACCAGAGATAAATTAGGAGATTCTGGCCTTTATTAGCACGCACGGTGAACACGGTTGTCCCGGCTGTATTTTCCAGCCCTCCTATTTTACCCACCTACTTTTAACCACCTTCCTCCCTGTGAGTACCTTTGACCAACCCTGAGCTCAGACTCCTGACCTATTACAGTGACTTTGTCAGTCTTTCTTTAAAAATGGACAGGTAGGGCTTCCCTGGTGGCGCAGTGGTTGAGAGTCCGCCTGCCGACGCGGGTTCATGCCCGGTCTGGGAAGATCCCACATGCCGCGGAGCAGCTGGGCCCGTGAGCCATGGCCGCTGAGCCTGCGCGTCCAGAGCCTGTGCTCCGCAACGGGAGAGGCTGCAACAGTGAGAGGCCCGCTTAACACACACACACACACACACACACACACACACACACACACACACACACACACACACACACACACACACACACACACACACACACACACACAAAATTAGGACAGGTAATAAAATGAATTTCACCTAGAAGCAGCAGCTCAGTAAGGGAAATAAAACCATCAGAAGTTATCTCATCACAGCTACAGCCATCCAGGGCTCTGTCTTATCTGCTGGGGCACAAGAATGGGACCTTCCTAAACTTGAAGGGCATCCAAACAAATAAGTAAAGGTGTCGCTCACCTCTGGCTCTTGGAGGGATTGCTAGGCAGTCTACCCAGGGTATACTAACTGCAAAACACTGTCATGGTTTTGAAACACCTATGTTCCAGGAAAGCTTTTTGGGGTGCATGGGGAAGGTTTCTTTTTGACATCAAGCAAAAAATAAATCACCAAGCTCTTTGAGCACAGGGGTTCTTAAGAGGGAAGTAGAAAGAAGGAATGGACAGAAAAGACGATCTCCTCTGAGGTGAAGGTAGTTTTCCCAAAAGAGTAGGATTTAGGCTCAGTTTAAGGAGAACACTTTTAAATAGCTGGGACAGCTCCAAACTGCAGTTTAGGGAACGAGAGCTTCAAAAGAACAGTGCTTTAAAAGTCCTGGCATTGCAGCAAGAGGATGAAGAGTTGGTTTTGCATAGTTTTGAACACAGGAGTAAAGAAGCAGAGGCATCTCTGACTAAAAGGCCCAGAGATCCTATGGCATCAATGGGTCAGTTGCAGGGGGCAGGGGTTGTGGGGGGCGATATTTCTCTCTCAACGTTTCCCAGGGCAGCCACCCCTCCCTACCCCACCCCCCTACTCCCTTCACCCTTCCTCCCTCCACTGTTGGGTCCCCAGGGACAGCACTTCTTAAGCTGGAGCACTCAGGCACCATCTCTGCAGTCTGGATTCTTCCTGGAGCCTGGCAAGTTCTGGGACAGAAAGCCAGGTCTGCAAGGCCGCTGGGGTGCAGTCGGACCTGGAGGCCTGGAGGGGAACTGGAGTCCTGTAGCCCACCCACGTCTTTGAAGCCGAGGGAGGAACACGTCCTCCTAACAGTACTTCTCATGGCTCAGCGTGCTCCCCACCCGATGGTGATCCATAATCACTTGAGGCAGCAAGGACTGCCTCTAACTGGCCCCCTCGATTCCGCCTTAAGGGTCTTCGCACATATGTGAGAGCGCAGGCCCCAGATCTCTTTAGTCAGCTGAGGCCAGTGCTGCCAGGGTCCCTCCGGTCCCATCCCCCAGCCCCTCCCTCTGGGACTGTATCTAATAGAAGAAAGAGCACAGAGGAATTGGATGAATCAAGGGACCTGGGAGCCTGGGTATGAGTTTGAAGACCGAGAACCTAAGGCACAATTACATATTATTGGAGACTCTTGTGGGGTGTGTGGGGGGAGGTTTGGAGGCTGAGAGGCTGAGTCGACCTGGTGAGTGCAGCCCCAGGACACCACACAGCCCCGCCCCCTTTCCTTGCCATCAGACAAGGGGTGCCGCAACTCCAGCCGGGACTCTGCACTTCCCCCTCCCTGATTCTCCTCCAGAAGAGCAGGCGGCCCCCCTCTGAGGGCAGCAGCAAGACAACGCACCAAGTCCCCCTGCACTAAGGCGCTACTGGAAGCTCTTCCTGAACAGCAGTGCTGGCTTGGAGCGAACCCGTGCACCGCCAAAGTTGGTCTCGTCCTGCAGCTGAGGGACGCAGGCTTTAAGTCAGCTGCCCTGGCTTTAAATCAATCAGCCCCCCCCTTTAAGTCAGGTGACCCGAGTTTAAATCACTGTCTGCCCCTCAAGACTGCAACTTCAAAAGTTGGGAACTTCACTTCGATCCCAGCAGCTCACATAGCTGAACGCACACTGCAGTCACCCCCAAGCCTGGCTTAGAGGCAGGATATAAGGTAAGGGGATGGGCGTGCACTCATGGTGATGAGGGTGTACTTCATGTACCAGAAGGGTCTAGGTACTCTGGGGTACAGCGAGCAGTGCACGATACAGCACCTCCCTGGCAAAGCTGTTGATGCACAGGGAGAGCAGGCACACCCAGGCATGCAGAGGTTCCAGGGCGGGAGCTGGGGCACAGCCAGCCGGGATGGTGTGAAAGCGGAGGATCTGAGCCTTCTTGAGAAAGGCAGACACAGAGGATGGATGAGAAACAAAGACCGGATGAAATATGGATTTGAAAAACACACCCTGCTCTTGAAATTGGGGTGGGGAGGCACCCCAGATTTGAGTCTTCTTACTCCCCAGTACCTAGTGCTTTGGCCTTTGCCCAATTACTTATAAAATTACTGATAACATCTAACCCATAGAATACTGCATTTGTAGTGGTATTGCGTGTTAATGTTTCTATAGTGGAATAATCTTTTCTACAAGAAAAATGTACACTATCTGAAATAAATTAAAACCCCTCTTTATAAAGTACTATATCGGACTTCCCTGGTGGCACAGTGGTTAAGAATCTGCCTGCCAATGCAGGGGACATGGGTTTGAGCCCTGGTCAGGGAAGCTCCCACATGCCGCGGAGCAGCTATGCCCATGCACCACAACTACTGAGCCTGAAGGCCACAACTACTGAAGCCCGCGCGCCTAGAGCTGGTGCTCCACAACAAGCGCAACAAGAGAAGCCACCGCAATGAGAAGCCCACGCACCGCAACAAAGAGTAGCCCCCGCTCGCCACAACTAGAGAAAGCCCGCGCATAGCAACGAAGACCCAACACAGCCAAAAATTAATTAATTAATTAATTGTTTTTAAAAAGTACTATATCCTTCTGTACAACTTCTCTGGGAAGAACAGAGAGATGGCGTGGGAGAGTGAGAAAGACCAATATTTAGTGCACATCTCTCATGCAGGTGCTCTGCTGGCTCAGATACACTTATCCCCACTTTACAAAGGAGGAAATAAGCTCAGAGAGGTTTAGTAATTTTCCCAAAGCCAAACAGCTATTGAGTGGCAGAACCAAGATCTGAACCAAGTCTGTTACCTTGAAAGCCTAAGTCCTCATCACAACAAAACTCAATTAATATTTACATTTATAGAATTACATTGCAAACTGGGGAGTTCTTGGCACAATCCTGAATAAGAGTGAGAAAGAAAGAAACAGCATTGTTCCTGCAGTCAACCAAAATTTTTGGAGCAGCTGCTAGATACCTGGCCCTTTTTGGGGTTCAGCAGTGATCACGACAGGAAGAGTCCTGCTTTCATGAACCATGTAGTGGGGAGGAGAGACAGCTGCAACTTGGGTGAGGGATTTCACCTTGCTGGCCCTCTGTTTTCTCATCTGGAAAATGGGACAGGTGTTCCTCATTTTGTGGGATTGTCCAGCCCTCACATTCTCTGATTCCATAAGAAGCATTTGTTTTCCTGTTTCTTTAAAATTCATTCAGGCCATGAGCCGTGATGAATGTTGTTAGCTGCTCCCCAAATCACACTATTCCCACCCTTTTCCTGTGATCAGGTCTTTCCTGAAACATGACTCACAATCAGTCAAGTCACAGAACCTAAGCGGCAACCAGCAGAAAAATTCCAACCCTTGCTTCTCAGGAGCTCTGCGGTCTACCTGCCAGGTAAACTTAACTCACCTGGCACAAGGTGGCCATCCCTGGTTTCACAACAACATGATCTCAGGCACAAACCTCCTTGTTTTTCCATTTTGTCTTTAAGTTACTTGTTGAAACAACTGTACAAATATGACAAAGATATAAAATCAGGCATCTTCTGCCCCCAGTGCCTACTAATAAATGATTTTCTGCCACTTTAATGATAAAGGTAGAACATTTCAACATTCTGCTGCCCTTATTATTAGTCATTTTTGTTGATATTTCTATTGAACACATCTTTCAATATTTTAACAATGGAACATTTATTTAGGTTGTTCCTGATCCAGCCTTCAGTGGTAAAGGTTTTGTTGTTATATTTCTACTATGTTTCCTTTAAAAATCATTATCCTATTTAAATGGATTAAGTCAATTCTATAGGCATTTATTTTATGATTTTGATGAAATTAATACATAGAGGGCAGTAGTACAAGTTGATTGGACTTGAGAACCTCTATTAGCACAGTTAAGTATAAATATTACCTATATGTAAACCAAAGTACATGCTGAGTGAGATTCTCTGACACTTTTTCACTCTCTGCCCCTCGAGCCTGTGAGAAATGGAATATTTCTTGCCATCTCAGTAAACAAAGGACGTCCCAGTCGTCAGCACTTGCAGCCCTCCAGTGTGAGCCGCGGGCCCTACGGAACTCAGGATATGCAAATACAGAATGCAGGCCCCAGAGAGCTGAGGTGCAAATGAAAGGAAGGATTTCAGTGAGCCCAGACTCTGGCATCTTCGCATACAAAGAAAAGCGCTACATTCCTCACGTTGGGAGAGCTGGTTTTCCTTAGTTAAAAATCACCTTTTGATGTTCCCCATTACCTGCGCCAGGCCCCTGCCCAGTCCCCTCCCCCCCCCCCCCCACGGTACTTTAGCTCAGGAAAGAAGGAGCGCAGAGGGACTTGGCTGAATAAGGGGCCTGCGAGCCTCGGGAGGAGATTTCAGCCGCTTTCCCCGCAGTCGGGAGGAGGGGCACTGACGCTGCAGCCGGACCCTGCGCCTCCCTTGCCCCGTTTCCCCTCAGGACGCTCAGGCCGACCCCCTCCCCACGCCCCCCAGGCCCCGCGAGCCAGGCCGAGGGCAGGGGGGAGAGGAGGGACCGAAGTTCCCCGGGACCAGACACTGGGGGCCGCTCTTTCTGCACAGCAGCGGCGGGTGGCAGCGAACCCCTGCCCCTCAGAAGCTGGTCTTGCGCTGCCGCCCGGGCACCGGACCAGGCGGAGGGTCGACGCCCACTTACCCGTCCCGCCGTCTGTCGTGGCTTCGGCCGCCGGGGCCCCTCCAGAGCTGGTAGCCTCAGTGAGGCCGCCCTCCCCTCGGCCTCCGGGGCAGTTCCGTGACGGCGGAGGGAAGAGACCCCGAGCCGGCAGTTCAAGCTCGGAGTTCAAGCTCTACGGAAACGCGGGCTCCGTTCTAGGCGCAGGAGGTGGGACCGCTCTGCCCCGAGGCCTTCTGGGAGGGAGGGGGCGGCGGGGGAAGAAGCCGCCAGGAGCGCAGGGCCCCAGCGGGGGTCCTGGATGGGCCGCCCGGCCTGGGGGCCCCGCCCACTGTGACCGCAGCCCAGGCCTTTTTCCTGGAATCCTACACAAAACAGTTAGAAAGATACACGGTCTAGAGTAAATATTCACAAATGATTGTTGCTGCTGTGCTTCCTATTCTATTAAAGGTGTAAAATCCATAAAACACTTTAAGTTCAAAGTTAACTATGAATTTTTACCTGACCTTATTATGTCTCTGTTATTCCCAATTGTGGTTAATGAATCAGAGACTGTGGCATCACTAGTTAAAAATGAGCTTCCTAAAAAAATAGAACTCAGGCCCACCGGACCTACTGAATCACAATCTGCACTTTTACAATCTCCCCAGTGTACTTGTGTACCCATGGATAGTTGAAAGGCTCATTTCTACCTCGACATGTCTTTTCTGTCTGAGAAATACACAGATTTTATCCAGTTTGATATAAATAAAACACTCAAAAATGCATATGCCTGTGTTGAAACCATCATTTTATCATTTCTTTTCCAGATAAGTATAGTCTCTATACTGGTTTTGTGGATCACATGCCATACTCTTTTCTTGTAGTTAGAAATAAGATAGAGAAACTTACTTTGTAAAAAAAAAAAAAATATATATATATATATATATATATATATATATGTAGATAATTGAAGACACTCTTCTAAATTAAAACCAGTTCTCTTAACTTGCTGTTTTCTTCTTGGGTCACATCATGAACTCTTCCCGTGGCCACACGGCATGTGTACTTTTAATTTCAGGGACTGCTGACATACCAGGATATGGCCATAGGTTTCTCTCAAGAGGAGAGAGAATGCCTGGCCCAAGATCAATGGGAATTGTACAGGGATGTGATGTTGGAGAAGTATAGGAACCTGCTCTCCTTGGGTGAGGATACCTTCCTTCCAGAATTCCTTATCCACCCACAGGATAAGCTACAGAACCCATAAGCTACATATGCATCCAACAAATATTTCCTAAAACAATCCAGCACATCAATACTACTTATAATGGCTATTATCATTAATCTAATATACTCTGGTCAAAGAACACAAAGAATAACAAAAATCTTTAATCCAGCAGCATCCACCCTCATGAAAATCGCTCTTGTCACAAAAGTAGGACTTTCCCCATTTCACTTCTGAGCGTCTGAAGTAACACAAGGCATTCCATGAACAACAGACCTGACGCTATTTACATGTCAAAAGTGCACCCCTATCAGTTTTATACCACATGTCACCATCCATCAACCTAAATATACTATTAATCATAGTGATATTATAAATCATAGCTGGAGGCTGAGGCAGACTTAGCCATACTCACCTGGAGAAAATTACACCCTCCTCATCAATTGCCCATATAGGATGAATATGCTGGCAGTGGACTTCAGTGTTCTGGTAAGTCCACTCGGTCATGGTGTCTTTGCTATTCCCCATGTCTACTTCCCCATGTCTACTTCCTGTTCCTCCCGCTGTGTATGTGTGTGTGTGTGTGTGTGTGTGTGTGTGTGGTGTGTGTTGGGGGGCTGTGAGATGTGTGCACACAGTGTTTGGAAACTTACCTCTGTCTCAGGCTTGTCTTCTTGGCTAGTCAAACCACATCTCCAATTTTCACAGAAGCCATAGGCACGGTGCTTAAACTACAGCAAGCATTCTGGAGGTTCTTCTGGTCACGACATATTTTCAAACACCGAAAATAAGATTTGAGGACAAGTGACACTGAGCAAATGCATCTCTTGGGATAGGCTAAGTGATGGCACAGTGACGAGCAATCCCGAGTTGTCAGTGGCTCAGAACCACAGAAGGTTTTTAACCATGGCTTTTTCCAGAACGCACAACCGAAACCAAGTATGGAGCTGATGTCACTTTATCATGCTCCTCAAGCCTGTATTCACTTTTTTGTTGGCTAGCCGAGTCCCGTGGTTCTTGCTGCTGAATTCCTCAGTGACCAGGTGGTAAACTCTGAAATCGATACAGCGAATGTATAACAAGAAAATGTCAGTGCTGTCCACAGTTACAACAGCAATCACAGTTTCTTTGTCACTCATGCTATATCTGGAGAGAGTTGTCAGGGTGTTTCTTCTCCGTGTTGTCACGTAGGAACCCAGGCTGACAGAGGCCCCACCATCTTATGATACCACGGTATCAATCTGAGGCCGTAGGGTTTGTCACAGCACGGAAGGAAGTGTGGACAGTCACCCACCAGTTCTTACTTAATTCAGCTTGGAATCAGGGGCAAAATATATATATAATCCTGCTGTGCATCCCAAAAGAGAAGAAAACTAGAGATCATGGTGAGACCCGGGAATGTCTACCAAGACAAGCCAGCAACGATTACAGCACTGTCCCTCCCCTGGCCAACCGTGTCCCACTGTGTTTAGTCATCCAGGTTTATCCTCTGATCATGTGCCTTTTAGCACTGGCTCATCACGTGCCTAGATTTGTTAATTGCCCTGACCCTGCTCTCTCACAGGCCCCTTAGCAGCGTTCCCACATGTTCCAATAAATGCGGTCACAAACGGTCCCTTGACCTGTATCCCATCCCGTGCCCCCATCTGGCTGATGCTCCCAGTGTCACAACAGAGCAGCCACTCAGTGATGGGAAAAATGAATGGTCCACACCATGACGGACACTGAGCCCCACACCCATAAAAGGTTCACCCTACCCCAGTGGCGCTGGGCGAGATGATGTACAGAAGAATATAAGCAAAGAAAGTGAGTCTGGAAATCACATTCTATGAAGAACTGCCAAAAGAACCGGGCAGCATTTAACCTGGAAGGGAAAAAAAAGTGTTGAAAAGCAGACATTGTGCCTATAAATATCTTGACGAATGTAAAATAAAATTGCCTTCCCAAAGCCGAAGAAGGCCAGTGGGTGGGGTTGCATTCTCTCTTACAGATTTTCCCACTGTGTATCTCAGAGTGGAGCAGGGGACCCCGTGGAGTGGGGACCGGGGCCTCCGGGAGGGACTCCCGCCTTGGGCTGGAGTAGAGATTCAGTGGCTACTCAGTCTTGATTCTATGGTTTCTGTCCCTCTGTGTAGATGTACCCATGGTGTCCTTCTGAAACTTTATTCAAAGAAAGAGAGAGAGACTGGCTGCCTGTGCAGGGCTCTGCATGGGCGGGATGGGGGGAAAGATGCCATAATTTTGAGAGGCCCTCAGAGAAGAGATGGAATAAGTCAGCTTTCCACATAGGATCAGTGGTCAAGGGCTCCTTCACGCCACCAAATTTGCACATGTCTGTTCCGGCCTCACTTGTCTCAGGCTGTGTGATGTAATGGTCAGCAGCCCAGGCTCAGGGGCTAGGAAAGCCTGAACTTGAACCTGAGCTGTGCCCCATACTGGCTGTGACCTTTCACAAGTTGCTCCCCCGTTCTAAACTCAGTTTCCTCCTATCCAAAATGGGGCTCCTGGTGGTCCTGTGGTGGGTGCTCATAAGGGGCCAGGCCACAGTCCCTTGAAGACTCCTAATTTCAATGACGCGGGTGGACAGTTCTGTGCATGCCCCTAGCCCTGGTGCCATGGATTCTGTCTGCATCGTGGCCTTGTGGCTTCCTCTAGAGGGTGCCCATCCCCCGGCAGGTACACCCCTGGGGGCAGTCCTCAAGCTGTGAAAGCCAGGGGTCTGTGCGTAAATCCCCCAGCTTCCCCTGTGCAGTGGAACAGTTCTGAAGTGGGTTCTATGCTGGTTCCCAGATGTCCCCTGCAGAACTGAGCCCCACTCACCCACAGTGATTACCTGTCCATTGAGGTACCTTTTCGACTTTTCTCCCTTCCCATCTCACTGTGCCCTTTCCCCCACTTCAGCCTCCTGGAACCACCTCCTAAGTAAACCACTTGCACCCAAATCCTCCTCTCGGGTTCTGCTTTGAGAGAGCCCACATTCCTCCCGGTAGCTCTCTCATAGGTTCGTTGCGAGATTTGAATGAGGTAACTAATATAGGTGGAGAGAGCTGGGCACATAGTAGATGCTCAATAAAGTTAGCTCAGGCTGTGACTGTTATTAGCACAATTTCAATCATATTCCTTAAGGTCTAGCTCCTCTTGACTCTGAAATCCTGTAAAAGTGAATGTAAAAAAGAAAAAAATGCCGTGCAGAGAAAAAAACGGTGCCTTGGGAAAACACTTGTGTCAGTAAGTGGGCAACTCACCTCCACGTACCCACCCCTGCCCGCAAGCTAAAGAATCAAAGGGATTAGGAAGAAGTGGCCAGAGTAAATCTGGTGTCCTCTTCCTTCTCGATCATTTGCTCCCTCTTGAAACCACAGTGTGTTATCAACATCGAAATGAAGACACTGTCTTTAAGCATGCAAGGGGGTAGGTGTTTGCAACCCGCATTTTCGATGTTGTAGCCCGGTGTTTAGAAATTATAAATCCTACATCAACCCAAACATTTCTTTTTAAAAAAAAATTTTATTGGAGTATAGGCGATTTACAATGTTGTGTTAGTTTCAGGTTACAGCAAAGTGATTTAGTTATACATACACATATATTCATTCTTTTTCAGATTCTTTTCTCACATAAGTTACCACAGAACACTGAGTAGAGTTCCCTGTGCTATACAGTAGGTCCTAGTTTATTATCTTTTTTATATATAGTAGTGTGTATATGTTAATCCCAACCTCCTAATGTATCCCTCCCCCCACCCCGTTTCCCCTTTGGTTACCATAAGTTTGTTTTTGAAGTCTGTAAGTCTGTTTCAGTTTTTTACATAAGTTCATTTGTATCATTTTTTTAGATTCCACATATAAGTGATATCATATGATATTTGTCTTTCTCTGTCTGACTTACTTCACTTAGTATGATAATCTCTAGGTCCATCAGTGTCACTGCAAAGGCATTATTTTGTTCTTTTTTATGGCTGAGTAATGATCCACTGTATATATGTATCACAGCTTCTTTTTCCATTCGTCTGTCGATGGACATTTAGGTTGCTTCCATATCTTGGCTATTGTAAATAGTGCTGCAGTGATCATTGGGGTGCATGTATCTTTTCGAATTATTGTTTTCTCAGAGTATATGCCCAGTAGTGGGATTGCTGGGTCATATGGTAGTTCTCTTTTTCTTTTTTTAAGGAACCTCCATACTGTTCTCCATAGTGGCTGTATCAATTTACATTCCCACCAACAGTGTAAGAGGGTTTCCTTTCCTCCACAGCCTCTCCAGCATTTATTGTTTGTAGACTTTTTGATGATGGCCATCGTGACTGGTGTGAGGTGATACCTCGTTGTAGTTTTGATTTGCATTTCTCTGATAATTTGTGATGTCGACCATCTTTTCACATGCTTTTTGGCCATCTGTATGTCTTTGGAGAAACGTCTGTTTAGGTCTTCCGCCTATTTTTTGATTGGGTTGTTTGTTTTTTTGACATAGAGCTGCGTGAGCTGTTTGCATACTTTTGTCAGCCCCAAACATTTCTTACGTCAAGAAAACTTAACGTTTTTCTTTGACCATCCAACTCTAACTTTAGTAGAGGGGGGTGGGTAAAACAAATTCTTCCTGATTCTTGGAAACCTCAAATGCATCACAGTGTTCTGTTTGATATCTGAAAATCATTCATTTTGTTACTATCCATTCTGCAGCAGAATCATTTCTTTAGTCTTTCGCCAGAATATTTATATACAAGAGAAAGTTATCTTTGGGTCATTCACTGTATTACTTGCCCAGTCCTTTCCATTCTGCATCGATTGATTCTCTGTAAAATAAACAGCCATGTCTCTTTTAAAAATTGATCTTAAAGTCTTAACACACATTGCTTAAAGGATGGCCAAAAAATACACCCTTATGTGCAAAGAAAAGTCATACAAAAATGAGAGAATTGCATCCAATTGGCATCCAGCATTATAAGATGCTGTTATAAAATACATTTGTATCCATGTAAATTGTATTATGTAATAACATAGCAACTTTTATTATGAGTTCATTGTTTTGGGGAAAGTTTAGGCCCTACGTGGCAGTACAGAAGAGGAGTTAGTCAGTTATCCTTATGCACCGTCTGTACCCAAAGGACAAAGCAACCTAAATGTCGATGTATGTTTTGTTTTTTTTTACTGTTCTAACATATGTTAGTATTAACAATACACTGTTCGATAATTTGGTCTTAATTTGACAGCAGCTATGTGTCATTCTAAGGAAATCAAAACTTTAGTACTACCCGACTTGGGTAGTACCAGTCAATTTAGGAAAGGACCTAAAGTCATTTAGTTACCAGGAGCGTGGCTTCTGGAATCAAATTGCCTTGGTTTGATTCCTCGCTCCCTAGCCTACTGCCTGTGGACTGAAACTATTTAACCTTTCAGTGTCTCAGTTTCCACATCTACAAAATATACATAATAGTATCTGGCCTATAATATTGTTTTGATGATTACATGAAATCATCCATATATAATCAATAAACATTCACATATAGGGCTTAGCTCCAGCCCAGAATTATTAAATATTTGATAACCATGCACTAGTAATAGGAGTAATAGTGGCAATGGCTTCTTTATCAAAATTCAACGATCGTTCCCATTGGAAAGCAGCTTCTTTAGTCATTAGGAATATGCTTTGGTCATTATTAATTCAGTTTATACAGAGCATATTCAAGAGCATAGGTATCGCTACAACCAGGTCATTGAATATTTTTTCTTTCAGTAATAACATAAACAGAAGTTTGGAGGTATGGCCTGGAATAAATTTTTTTAACTCAGTAGAAGATTTTCAACATTCTGGTGATGAAATCTAAAAATAATAGCAAACACAGGCCAAATATATGTCAGGCACTAATCTTAGTAATTGATATGTGATCACTCACTTCAGCCTCACAAGTACCCTCTTCTTAGCCCAGCTTTATAAATGGGGAGACTGAGGCAAACAGAAGTTAAATATGGCCTTGAGGACATAGGACTAGAAGTAGTGGGGACTTGGGAGTCATACCCAGGAAACAGGGCTCCAGGGCTGTGTGCCTGAAGGCAGGATAAGTGTGTCCAGGACCCACGGCTACTCCTCTGGGGTGGACACCTCTCCTGGACTCCTCCCCAACAAACTCTCCTGGGTCAGCTTCTCTGCTATCCAGCCCCTTCCTGATGCCTGCACCTCATGGTGCAGTATATTCCTCATTCATGATTAAGCCTCTCTGCCCATGACCACATCTAAAGCTCAGATGAGAGGAGAGTTTCCCCTGACAGGTGATAGGAGATCATGTGGTGAACTTGGCACAGGTAAATGAATGTCAAAGTCATGTTGCTCCTGGGAAAGATGTTCTCACATCATAGTGGTCTTCTCTAAGCAAAGCAAGGATTTTCAGGTAGGTAGAGTTGTTGACAAAGTGGATATTTAGAGAAATCTCAGATCGCTCCGAAAGAGAAATTGTCAACCTCATTTACAGAAGACTGGCCTGTGAATCTGAAAACTGTGGAATTCCCTGTTTTTATGTCTGAGATCCCCAAATGTGCCAGATCCTCCTACTGTGGCAACTTCCTCCCACGTTTGTGTATCCTCAAAAAAGATGTTGCGCTAATGAAGAAATTTTCAAGAGAAACAGTCATCAGCTGTGTCAGATTTGAAATAGCAACACCTAGATACAGCCAGATGTATCCATTCATAGTCGTGCATATGCATAGTTTGCTTTATCCTTGCCCCAGCTCTTTACATACCGAAGGAGTGAAATTGTTGGCACCACAAAAGTTGTAATGGTTTGATCTATTTTTTTTCAATAGGAAAAATCAAAACTTCAAAACAGAAAGCAAAGGCAGATGTTTAGGTTTGCCTGGTGTGGATTGAAACCCTGTCCTCCTTATTTATTAAAGGTCTTCCGTGTTAGGTTACTGACTGCATAAAGGAAATTTCCAGGGAATGGGTATATCCTGTTAATTTTTCATGCTGGGTCCTGGGAAAAGAATCAGAGACCCTTAGACAGAATTGCACAGTGGGGCCTTCAGAGGAAGGTGTATATATGCACATTACAGTCAGAGCTTATGCAACTTCTGGCAAATCAGCTGAAACAGGCCATCTGAAGTTCACGAAGATGAATAATGGTGGATTATTTGTATTAGTAGTCATTGGTTTCGAACCTGTAACTACAGGCTGTCACATTGATAAATAACTAGGACATTTCATTGAAAAGAGAAATGTACCTCTTGTCATCACAACCTTAGATTGATTTCAAAGTAAGAGCAATGTATTAATTAGGAGTATATATATTTTCAAAGCATTTTTCTTTTTCCTTTTGATTACACAAAATATTGTGGACCTCTTCTTATTTATTTTTCTACCATTTTGGTACAGAACGAATCAGCCAAATGTTGGAGAAGGAACTGAGCAGAAGAGATTAAAATATTGCCAAGAAAAATATTCTAACAAACTCTCAATCCAATGTCTTTTTGTAATATTCTTTTTGGACACTGAAATTGGTGCCTACTCCCTTATTTCATTTCCCTCTGAACTCTATCCACGTTGTAGAATTGAGTGAATTGATTCAGTGGTATTAGACCCTTTTTGCTTACTCTTAGACTAGCACATGCCTAGATGTTTTATAAAAGGACAATATATTTGATCTTAAAGGTCGGGGTTTTTAATCTTTTTAAATAAGTTTTTTAATATTTTTGGCCGCACCAAATGGCTTGCAGGATCTTAGTTCCCCAACCAGGGATTGAACCTGGGCCTTCGAGAGTGAAAGCGTGGAGTCCTAACCACTGGACCTCCAGGGAATTCCCTTAAATTACTTTTTCACATCAGTTTGGATATTCTTTTTTTTTTTATTGAAGTATACTTGGTATACAATGTTGTATTAGTTTAAGGTATACATCAAAGTGATTTATATATATATATATATTTATACATATATATTCTTTTTCAGATTCTTTTCTGTTATAGGTTATTACAAGATAATTGAATATAGTTCTCTGTGCTGTACAGTAGGTTCCTTATTGTTTACCTATTTTATATATAGTAGTGTGTAGTTGAATACTCTTTATTATCACTATTTGATCCCCAGAAAGGGGGCATGCATCTTTAGACTCTAGATCTCGAGGAATTTGAGGCAGTTAGAGAAAAGTAACCCTTAACCCTAAAGCAGGAAGAAACATGCCATGGAAATAGGACTGGAAAAAGACTCATTCATCTGCTTTACCCTCAAATCTAGCTCTGCTCCTGGGTAGCTGAGTTACACTGCGCAAGTCATTTAACGTTGCCCAGTTGCCTCATTTACAAAACAAAGATGCTGGGCTAAAAGACCTTTTTCTTCTACCTCTGAAGTTCTACACTAACATTTTCCCCCAGTGGTCATTGATCCTCTGAGGAGTATGAGGAATCACCCTAGAGATACATTTTTTAAGGTAGAACTACTTATACATACAAACATGACAGTATCTCCAGACATTCATGAATAAAAAAAGCAGTTGTCAAATAGTACAGAGAGCATGAGTCCATTTGTGTGAACCGAAATGAATAGTGTGGACAAAGTCTGAAGGATGATTTCCACCCTGATAACAGTGCTTAGCTCTGGGGAGAGCTCTAGAATTGGGGATGATGGTCAAAGGAGAGTTTGTTCTTATCCATATGGTTTGTATTTTTTTTAATTGAAGTATAGTTGATTTACAACGTTGTGTTTGTTTCAGGTGTATAGCGAAGTGATTCAGTTATACATACACACACACATATATATTCTTTTTCAGATTGTTTTCCATGATAGGTTATTACAAGATTGTTTTGTATAAATTTATTTATTTTATTTTTGGCTACGTTGGGTCTTTGTTGCTGCATGTGGGCTTTCTCTAGTTGCGGCGAGCGGCGGCTACTCTTTGTTGCGGTGCGCGGGCTTCTCATTGTGGTGGCTTCTCTTGTTGAGGAGCACGGACTTTAGGCACGCGGGCTTCACTAGTTGTGGTGCACGGGCTCAGTAGTTGTGGCTCGCAGGCTCTAGAGCACAGGCTCAGTAGTTGTAGTGCGCGGGCTTAGTTGCTCCATGGCATGTGGGATCTTCCTGGACCAGGGCTCGAGCCCACATCCCCTGCATTGGCAGGCGGAGTCTTAACCACTGTCCCACCAGGGAAGCCCCATTACAAGATATTGAATATAGTTCCCTGTGCTATACAGTAGGTCCTTGTTGTTTATCTATTTTATATATAGTAGTGTGTGTCTGTTAATCCCAAACTCCTAATTTATCCCTCCCTTTCCCCTTTAGTTATCATAAGTTTCTTTTCTATGTCTGTCAGTCTTTTTTTTTTTTTTTTTTTTTGTGGTACGCGGGCCTCTAACTGTTGTGGCCCCTCCTGTTGCGGAGCACAGGCTCTGGACGCACAGGCCCAGCGGCCATGGCTGACGGGCTCAGCCGCTCCGCGGCATGTGGGATCTTCCTGGACCGGGGCACGAACCCGCATCCCCTGCATCGGCAGGCGGACTCTCAACCACCGCACCACCAGGGAAGCCCCCTGTCAGTCTATTTAAAGGTGCATTTTAAAAAAGATTTTAATTTAGTGATTAGAAATAGGAAATGAATGTAAAACTGTAAATATAGATGCCTCTCTATAAATAGTCAATAAGTAAAATCATTTAGCTTTTCATAGTAGTTGACTGAGGTGAAGAAATTCGAAGGGGAGAGAGAACAGGGAAGACAAATTAGGTATGTATACATTGAATCAAAAATCACTGTTCTGGGACTTCCCTGGTGGCGCGGTGGTTGGGAGTCCACCTGCCGATGCAGGGGACACGGGTTCGTGCCCCGGTCCGGGAAGATCCCACATGCCGCGGAGCGGCTGGGCCCGTCAGCCATGGCCGCTGGGCCTGTGCGTCCGGAGGCTGTGCTCCGTGGCGGGAGAGGCCACAGCAGTGAGAGGCCCGTGTACCACAAAAAAAAAAAAAAAAAAAAAATCACTGTTCTGTAGGTCACAAATGGCCCATTATTGGCAATTTATATGGTTCAACATAATGCTAGCCATAATCTTTGAATATCACAGTTAAACAAATTACAGGACCACCTGGGCCACAGCAACTTTGGCGAATACCGCTGTGAAAGCAGAAATATTAGAGGATCCTGGAAAATCCATCACGTTGGAATCTGTAGCCCAGCTTGGTAGGAGCAGGTATTTCATTACCGTAGTCTCTGAAGCAAAACAAAAGTTTGTCCTCTTAACAATTAAAGTCGTTAAGATCCTACCGTAACATTGGAACTGCTTAAAACAGCTGCAAATATAGTTCTTCCTAAAATATCAAATGGTTGAGCCTCATATGTGTTGATTCTGGGTTTTTTGTTTGTCTGTTTGTGGTACGCGGGCCTCTCACTGTTGTGGCCTCTCCCGTTGCGGAGCACAGGCTCTGGACGGGCAGGCACAGCGGCCATGGCTCACTGGCCCAGCCGCTCCGCGGCATGTGGGATCCTCCCGGTCCGGGACACGAACCCATGTCCCCTGCTTTGGCAGGCAGACTCTCAACCACTGCGCCACCAGGGAAGCCCTGTGTTGATGCTGGAAGCATTCATGTACTGCACTTTGACGCTTTTTAAATGCTCCATTTTTTGTGAGAGATCTAATTATTGGCCAATGTGGAACTTCTCTTTTACTGTTGGTTTTAGTTATCCCTGAAAATTCTGTGAAGGAATTCCTCAGAGCACCTGGTACCATCAAAGACAGAATCAAGAAGTTGCTTGCTCACAAAAATAACATGAAAAAGAAGGTAAAAATGAAAAACATCGCAGAACCTGGGGGGACTCCTGCCCCTAAGGTTGACTCGCAGCCCTTCAACTCTGAAGAGAGCATTTCCAGAGATGGGAACCCTCATGGAACAAAAAAGAGGAATGAAGAGAGAAAGAAAGAGGGGCTGGAGGAAGAGAAAAGAGATGAGAAAGCGCTGGCAAGCCATGTGCAGGAGGAGCAAAGCCTTCTGGGAGATGTGTTTTGTATCACTTCTGTGAATTTATACATCTTATGAAAAGTGCATTGTAGTTTCTCCTGGCAAATGAAAGAAAAAGGGAAGACAGTTCCACGCCTTAAGTAAGGTGGGGTCAGCTTTAAGTCCTAAGAAGCAGGGTTCTCTATAAGGTCTGGAAACTTAGTCTTCCACAGATACCAAATCCAATTTGCTGCCGTGGGACGCGCGGAGTGTCAGGCCTCTCCCCCTGCCTGGGGGGTTCCCTATTTGATGCAGACCCTCTTTCTGCTCCCGGCCAAGGAAGCCCACTTGTCCTGCCAGCACGGTTGTCTGGACGCCCAGCTTTGCATGAAGCACACCCCCAGACCCCAGAGAGCGCCCCCTGGTGGATCTGCCTAGCTCTACCTTTTTCCTTCGTGGAGGCACTTTTTACAGGCACACTCATGAAAGGAGATTTTCAGAGTTGTGTGGTTATGATCTAAAAATGCAAAATAGACAGTTGAAGGAAAGTTCTGTAGAGAGGTTAAGCTTAAGTTTTCTGCATGAGCTGGAGAAACTGCCCTTGTCCCTGGTGGCCGAGCAGAGCCCATCACCAGCCTCAGCCCCTCCAGGGTGTTTTCCGAGTTAACCTACCCTGGATCCCAGGTTCCAAAAAAGACTAATGCCTCCTTTTCTGTTTCTCTTTTCTTCTGAATTCAAGAACTGCTTTGTGTGGTAATGAATCCTGAGTGTATTCCCTGAGGATGAAAGTATATTCTGTTTTAAGATTCTAGGTCAGAAAGAGGTTCAAGAGAGCTCCCAGACAGAAGATTCCCCAGATATTTGCCTGTTAGCCCGAAAGCAATGAAGGCATTGAGCTGTAAAAGGAAGGAAAGCAAGATGGTGTCCACTTACTAATCTTTAAAATTTGTAGCCTTACTCTTAGAGTTTTTTTATACTGAAACTCTTAGTAATCCTTCTTCCTTGTCTTTTTTTTTAAGTAATCCTTCTTCAACAATGTTCTCTTTAATACAACCAACACATACAACCTCTTTAGATGGTGGGAAAAAAATACATTGTTTTCCCTTAGTGTGAAGTTCTTTGGCCATAGAGTCTATACAGCACTGTAGCTGTATATGTTAGAATAACTTCTAGTTATAGAAACCCCCAAAACAGTGTTTCTAGTAAGACCACATGGAGAACTACCTGGCTCAGTCAAATCAGCCCACAGAGTTGCAAGAGGTAATAAAATAGTTGTGTTAAGATGTGAAAGTTTGGGGTGGTTTGTTATACAGCAAAAGCTAACTGAGACAGGTGGTTTCTTTTTTTTTTTTAACACATTTATTGAGGTATAATTGCTTTACAATGGTGTGTTAGTTTCTGCTTTATAACAAAGTGAATCAGTTATACATATACATATGTTCCCATATGTCTTCCCTCTTGCGTCTCCCTCCCTCCCACCCTCCCTAGAGACGGGTGGTTTCTGACACTGTGCTAGAACTTGAAGAAGGACCCCCCAGTCCCAGGCCCCATCTCTTCAGTGACCAAGGAGATTTGAGAGCATAGTTTGGCTTAGATTAAAGGGAAATAGAGGGGAGACCTTGAAGTGAAGGACAGTGCCCCAGTAATCCAGGTTACAGGAAGAGATATTGAACCAGAAATGAAATAGGGAGGCCTGCAATTATGTTACGTATGGGGGAGAAAATCAATACACAAAGATGAGTTAAATTGAATAAAAATATTTCATGTTTCTGTAATATCTGTAGCAGAGACTTCTAGTTGCCTATCCCATATCCATTCTCACCTTTTTCTTTACTAGTATAACCATATACATGGGGGGAATGCAATGTGCTCAGCTAAAAGGCTGTATTTCCCAACCTCTCTTTCAAATCGGGGAGCCCACTGAAGTCATTGGTGGGGCTTCCAGGAAGGATCATTAAAGAAGGCTCTCGGTTAGCAGCCCCTTTTGCCATTTCCCTTCCTCCTTCCTGCCTGCAATGTGGCTGTGAAGGCAGGAGCTCTGGGAGCTGCCTTGTGACCATGAGGGCAAGGGCCACAACCTATGGAGGAGTACATAGCTTGAGGAAGCCTAGGTCCCTGATGACAGGGTGGCATGTCTACCCCATCCCATACTGGTCACTGCTTGACCTTAAGTAAGACAAAAATAAACCTCTCTTGGCCTATCTAGTATTTCAAACGAAATACAATCCAAAGTCAGGTGACCACTCTTCCCTGACCACTGGTGGGCTCCCCTGCCATTTCTACCACAAGACCACAGTGTTTGGGATTAACTTCTTGGACCTTAAATACCAACATATTATTTTGAATTCCAGTCAATGGCCAATAGCATCATGGACCTCCAGCCTGAAGTAGCATGGAATCATACTTGGGTTCCTTTGGGGAAACTAAGGTCAGATGATTCAGCCATGACTCCCATAAATGTTGACCCTGGCCATCATCCAACATGCAGCTGCCCCTTGTCATCCATCCTCTCCCACTCTCTCATCCCCTCACTGTTATGGGCTCCCTCCTCTGGACACTAACTCCCACCATTTCTGCCCCCTCCCCATCACACATACTCCATTGTCTGGTAAACAGACTCCGTCTCTCAACCTTAGCTGAACTGAGCTCTCCCAGGGCCACTGCTCCCCCTGCGTCCAGATCACATGAAGCTGCTCATCCTCCTCCACTGCATGCTTTTCAGGGGTTGGAGTTGAGGGCAGCATCCTCATTGCTCCAACTCTTGTCCACAGTCGCTTCTTTCTCTACTTGCACGTCAAGGCCACTGTTCCTTGAAGGAGCAGTTAAATAACTCTTTGGCCCTCCGTCCTTCTAACCATAGCCATCAACCATCGTGGTGACATCTAGCCAAATGACCCATTCAGAACCTGCCCTCATGGTTCTTTGACCTCCTCTATTCCAGTAACCATCTTCTCCTCCTCAGTCTCTGCCCTGTGGCCCCTCTTGAACTTGATCATCACCTCTGAACTCTTGAACGCCAACATCAAACTTTCCTGATTGATCTGGCTTTCTCTTCTTAATCTCCCCATGCTTATCCTTTGACCTTTTTAAAATGAAACCCCCATTCCCTTGACATTTCCATTTCCCCCCCATCTCTTGGTTTCTTCCTTGTTTGACTCTCCTCTCTAATAAAACACAACCTAGACCCCAAGGCCCACCATACCTTCAAAGACACCCTTGCCACTGCCTCCCCAAGGCCCGTGCTCTGGTGTCTTTCTGCCACAGCCACCAGGCAGAGCCCCAATCTGGATCAAGCCAACTGCTTTCTTTTCTCCATCTTGTCTCCAGGCTGTGAAGCACTGTGAGAGAAAAGGACAGACTGTGCAGACTGGGTCTGCAACAACACCAAGATCTTCAACCTGCCACAGGCCCTGAGTGCTGTCCAAATTTCTTACCACTGAATGGTGCTGCCTGTCTGCTGTATAGACTAGATTACCTTCACCAGCATCTACCACAACCTCCAGCCTCACGAGTGTATATATTAACATTGAAATAACAATGGTGTGAACCCCATTTTTGCCTCCTCAGGAGGCTGAATGTCAGCGGCTGCCCAAAGCACTGAGTTAAAGATTTGAGACCACATCTGGGCCTCTGTCCTAAGCAAGGAAGGGTACTGAATGACCCCTTCTTCTCGGGCACTTGGTGCCTCCCTAAAATTGCACTCATTCCTAATGTGGCCTGATGTAGCCTATATTTTTGGTACTTTTCTTTTTTTCTTAGGCACAGAATACTTGTGGGATGACTCAGGGATACTTTTACCTGAAGATGTTTACAGATGTCAAGAACTGTTCCCCTACTTGCAAGCTAACAAGTTGGCTTGTCACAGTTTCATAGATGTCAGTAGAAAACACGAGACTCCTGGGTCAGAGGTGGACTTTATTACCCACGGGACAACAGGTAGCATGGGCCTCAGGGTCACACCACTGCCCCTTGTCCCCCACCCCGAGTCTCAGAGGGGGTGGGGCAATGCAGAGGCGGGTCCAGGTGGATGCCAGGTACACAGTGAGTTTGTGTCACAGTGAGGAACTCTGAGTTGAGGAAAGCCCCAATCTTATAAGGGGACCAATAGCCAACCTGCCCAAACATTGCCCCAGAAGGAGATGAAATTTTTATCTTTGGCAGGAAACGAATCTGCTCTTGAGAAATAAGATACTATCTCTATTCTCCCAGGCTCTACCAACGTCCTTGATAAGATAGTACAGAACAAAAGCTGCCAATGCCTTTGTGCAGACGATAGGTGGAAACACAAGAGGCCCATGGAGAATGGCCTCCCTACATCTGACTCTTATTACCTTTCAGGCTTCAGTGAGATGAGGTGATGGCAGTGAGAAAGACTGGGTAGCAAGGTTGGCTGCTTATAAATTTATAGCTTTGCAGATAACATTCTCACCTTTGATACTACTGCTTTCTTTTTCAGGACAGCTATTTAAATCTTGTTCCAATCAGATCATAAGATATCAGGTAAATTAGTTTCTGCAAAATAAACATAGAGCAAAATCATTCTACATTGTGACAGAGAACTATCAAAATTTTATTTTTTATTTGTTTAATTTAATTTTTTTTGTACATTGGTGTATAGTTGATTTACAATGTTGTGTTATTTTCAGGTGTACAGCAAAGTGGTTCAGTTATACATACACATATATCCATTCTTTTTCAGATTCTTTTCCCATATAGTTTATGACAGAATATTGAGTAGAGTTCTCTGTGCTATACAGTAGGTCCTTGTTGATGATCTATTTTATATATAGTAGTGTGTGTATGTTAATCCCAAACTCTTAATTTATCCCTCCCCCTCCCCCTGCCTTTCTCCTTTGGTAACCATAAGTTTGTTTTCAAAGTCTGTCAGTCTGTTTCTGTTTTGTGAATAAGTTCATTTATATCATCTTTTTAGATTCCACATGTAAGTGATATCATATGATATTTATCTTTCTCTGTCTGACTTACTTCACTTAGTATGATAATCTCTAGGTCCATCCATTGCTGCAAATGGCAACCAAAAGTTTTAGAATATGTTATAATTTGATAACTTTCCTCCAATAGTGGTTGTTTTTGAATCAAGTATTCTTGCCTTTTAGAACATTTAAGAAATCTGACAGGGGCCAATTGGATAATGACCATTTAGCATCATTTCAAGTAAACGCAGTTCTTTTGGTAGGTGGAGTGCTATCACACTGACAATCCAAATCACTAATAGTTTCTCCCCAAGCAAGAATGAGGGGCAGGGGTAGTGGCTAGACATATGTTTCCCTTTTAAAAACTGGCTTTTATAGAGAAATGCCCCTAACCACGTTTGTCTGTAGATTTTTTTCAAATTCCTTTAACGGGCTTGAGGCCCTTCAAGAAGGCTTAGACCAGGTCAACATTTAAAAGGCCATTGTAAATGAATTCGACCTTTTTTTTCTCTTCCAGTCAGTAAAACAGTGACTGCAAATGCCAAATAGCTGTGTTCTGTGTCCATTCAAAGCATCGTCCTGGCGCTGTGCGGATGCAGCTTCATTCTGTTGGGCCAGGGAATGGCAAGGCAACAAACGATTTGGGATTCCTGTAAATGTGTACAAATAACGGTCCTTCTTTTTCTGTGGAGAATGGAGTTGTAGATTGGAGTAGTTACTTATGACCTCTGGGGAACTCTTACATCTTTAAACATCCTGTCCTGCTTCATAAAAATTCTATCCTTAGCATACACGTGAAAAGATTCTGTACAACAATTTATAAATAGACTTAGAGGCAGTAGTAAGGGGTGGTGAGAGTCTGGCCTGGAGCTGAGAAGGGCTGCCCCAAAGTGGGTTTAGGATTAAAAGTTTACATATGCATATATTTTTTTAACATCTGTATTGGAGTATAATTGCTTTACAGTGTTGTGTTAGTTTCTGCTGTATAACAAAGTGAATCAGCTTTACGTATACATATATCCTCATATCCCCTCCCTCTTGTGTCTCCCTCCCACTCTCCCTATCCCACCCCTCTAGGTGGTGCCAAATGAGGTATCACCTCACACCAGAATGGCCATCATCAAAAAATCTACAAACAATAAATGCTGGAGAGGGTGTGGAGAAAAGGGAACCCTCTTGCACTGTTGGTGGGAATGTAAATTGATACAGCCACTATGGAGAACAATATGGAGGTTCCTTAAGAAACTGAAAATAGAACTACCATACAACCCAGCTATCCCACTACTGGGCACACGTATGCTTTTTTTTTTTTTTTTTTTTTTTTTTTTTGCGGTACGCGGGCCTCTCACTGTTGTGGCCTCTCCCATTGCGGAGCACAGGCTCCAGACGCGCAGGCTCAGCGGCCATGGCTCACGGGCCCAGCCGCTCCTGGGCACAAACCCGTGTCCCCCGCATTGGCAGGCGTACTCTTAACCACTGCGCCAGCAGGGAAACCCCATATGCATATTTTTGACAAAAACTTGTCCTATGTATATGTCTAACCAGTTTGGGAATGTTATAGAAATTGTTTCCCATTTCTAGGTTGTGGTTTTGTTTGTTATGGTTTCTCCCACCCTGTGGCTACTTTTCTAGAGCATGATGAGTGCTGGATTCAATGAAATTAGGTAAGAACTAATTACTCTTTCCTTCTCAGTAATTTCTTTGAGAGCCTATATATGTATTTCAGTGTTGCTTAAAACACATTTGGAAGTGCCTTTTTCAGGTACAAAAATCATACAGAAGATTTGGTATGTCGATTTATGGTCATGTGTCATTTATGACCGAAAGCAGTACATATTACCAGCCCAGAATTCCAGTCCTAGGTATATACTCAATAGAAATGCATCGCGGCTCTTTCTGTAATAATCACAGTGGAACGACTCAAATATCCATACTGTCCCTTGCGAGCAGAATGGATAAATCAACTGGTATATTTATTCAATGAAATATTACCAAGAAATGAGCATGAACAAACTCATGCTACTCACAGCAACACAGATGAATTTTTAAAATGTGGCATTGATGAAAAGAAGCCAGGGAATTGGCTGGCGGTCCAGGGGTTAGGACTCCACACTCTCACTGCTGAGGGCCCGGGTTCAATCCCTGGTTGGGGAACTAAGATCCCACAAGCCTTGCAGTGTGGCCAAAAAATTAAAAAAAAAAAAAAAAAAAAGCCAGAAAGTACATACTGTATGGTTCCACTTATATAAGTTTTTTCCCCTCTTCACTTACAAAAGTTTTGAGATCAGGGGCAATAACTCTATGATGGAGAAGTTTGGACTGTGTTTACCCTTGGAGAGGATGCTGCCAGGGAACGCAAGGGGGGGGACTTTTGGGGGGAGTGGTCATTGTTTCTTGATGCTTTTTAAAGGGACATGTTCACTCTGTGAAAATCTTTGAGCAGCACACTTATGATTTCTGCCCTGACTTTACTATGTATGTGTTAGACTTCAATAAAAAATTTACTTTAAAAAGTAAAAGTATTACCCCCCTCCCTTTAAGATGAACCTCATCTATGTGACTTGGTGCCAGTTGACTTGGGACACCTGGAGTGAATTCGTCTCTTAATACCAGGCAGGTTGTGACTGAAAGCAAATGGCACTGGAGTCTTGAGGAGTCATTCGGCAGGAGCTAAGGCCTGAGGGTTTCCTTTCCTGCTGCCCAGGAGCCTGGAACACAGGCTCACCTTCCCCACATCTGTTGCTCTTTCTGCACAGTGATAAAAGTTTGTGCCTCCCCTTTCCTATCCCTGTTACTGTCCTTTTAAAAATATTTTTCCTCCTGAGTTTGAGCTGCACTCACACAGCTCCCCCGCTGAGAGGGAGACACTTTCTCCTTGCCTCATTCGGTTTCCAGACCCTCTCTCAGAGTTCCAGCAGTGCCCCCTCCTGGCAATTTATGTGCATGTGTGTGGCTGCCAGCAGGCAAGCAGCAAAGAGGGCTGTCTTCAGCATCTCCTGCTTCGTCTTGGCTCCGTTTCTCTTCTCCCCAGTGTCTTGTGAACTCATGCTTCTGGGTACCGAGAACCTTCCAATCAGTCACCCGTGGGATCTTGAAGAATCTGATCTTGCAGACCTCTCATTCTCTCCCAGTTCACCCCTATCAACATTTACTTGTTCAAGTCCCATTCTGCTGATCTCTGACAAGTAAAGAGAAACGACCCTTATAAGAAAACTCAGGTGTAAGGAGTAAAGAGCTGGCAGTGTAACCTTCCCTAAGTAATATTTGCTCTTTTGTAATAGCAGCTTCCAATGCCTTCATACAAAGGAACGAGTAAGAAGGTGATTTCAGCACCGTGTAAGATCAGGAATTCTCTTCCGATGACTCAAATCACACAGCTTCATCAAGACGGGCTGAGTCAATGTTTGCTTGTAGCAAGCAACAGAAGCAGACCTCCACTAACCTACAGCAAAGGGAAATTACAGTAAGGAAACAGGAGTGTGCAGGTGGATGGAAAGACCAGAAATCCAGCCTTGGAAATGAACTACAGGGTTAGAAGCAGAATAATGGGAAAAAGCCATTGCTGATCAGGAAGCCACCATGGCAGGAATAAGCTCTTACTATGTTAGTCTCCACATTACTGTGCTTAAAATTCACATTCCAGGGAGGAGTGTGCAATCAGCCCCCCTTGGGTCATGTAGCTGCCCCCTGGCTAGGGCAGAGCGGGGCACCTGATGGGCTGTTCTGAAGGTGGGCTGAAAGCCAGGTGGCCAAAACCCACCAAAATCCACCACGTAGACCCCATTACATAAAAGCTGGTATTCAGTACATGTAATTGTCCCAGCCAACATACCAAACTATGTGATTTACTCTTGTCATAACTAAGGAGTTGACACCTTCATTCTCTTCAGCAGGTAGAAAACTAGGTGGTGTTTGGGTCAGGTTTGAAATGAATAATAACCAGCAAAAATAGTATTGTGTGCGCCAAATCATGTGGCAACTACAATGCATTAGGTTGTTATGGGGGAAAATGAGGCTGAAATGGAAAAAATGCTCCTCTTGGGCACCATAAATCAGAATGGTACACTTCTGGCCAAATGTGTCTCCCACTGAAGACTTAGAAGACCTGGGATGAGCATGGTTCCCCTTTATATTGTCGTTTCTGATGAATGGTCCCTTCTGGCGCACGCCCAGGTCATGTTGGGAAAGGGGGGCTGTGGATGGTGTGTACAGTGGTGAGTCCATGAGAATAAGCCTTGAGGCTACAAGGGTGCGAGCACGAGAGACAAAAGAAGCAGCACAGACCAATGGTTTTCAGTTCAGTGCTCACTTCTTGTTCCTCGGATGAACTGCTGTTACAAAACGACCTCCTTTTAAAAGAAAAACCTGAGAACCAAAATGCGGTGAGGCATTTCATGGAGCAGTCCACATCCCTGGCAGGCGCATTCCTCCTGGTACCAAGCCACTTGGACAGAGTGAAATCCCAGCGGCTGGGCTTCGGTTCAGATTTGTTAACCACAATGCGGGAGGCAACTGAGTAGACAGGCCGAGGTGTTTGAGTTGGCATCCTTTTATCCCATCTCTTTTTGTACGTTTTCTCCATTTTTCTGATTACATGGAATTTTGAAGCATCCCCAGTAACAAACTAGTATAAATATTGTTTTACTGCCTCTGAATTTCCATCGTATGATATGTACCACCAACTGATGGAAGCCAGGCTTCCTTCATTCTCTACCAACGTGTTGCCATAAATCTAGGGTACAATAACTTACATTCTAGAGAAATGGCAAAATGGGCAAATGGTGTGGGAAAGGAGAACAAGAGGTATGGAAACGAGCTAAAGATTACTCTGAGGGGCTTCCCTGAGGGTGCAGTGGTTGAGAATCCGCCTGCCAATGCAGGGGACACGGGTTTGAGCCCCAGTCCGGGAAGATCCCACGTGCTGCGGAGCAACTAAGCCCGAGCACCACAACTACTGAGCCTGCGCTCTAGAGCCCGCGAGCCACAACTACTGAAGCCCGTGTGCCACAACTACTGAAGCCCGCGTGCCTAGAGCCCGTGCTCTGCAACAAGCGAAGCCACCGCAATGAGAAGCCAGCGCACTGCAACTAAGAGTAGCCCCCGCTCGCGGCAACTAGAGAAAGCCTGCACGCAGCAATGAAGACCCAACGCAGCCAAAAATAAATAAATTTATAAAACAACAAAAAAGATTACTCTGGGTACAAGAGGATGTTAAATGGGACTTTTCCTGACTTGGAGTTTCACCCAAATCTGAGCCCAGTGTTAAGTGCCTGCTGGGTACTTTTATAGAGAGACATGCTAGACCATCTTCACACTGCTAAGTGGGGAGCCCAACACTATGTCAGGCACCCATGGCCTGTCACCCCTTTTCAGCTGATGTACAGGAGAAGGCAAAATTGGAAGATGGCCTTTAGAATTCTAGAAGCTTCCTCCCACCTTCCCAGCAAGTGGAGGGGAACTTGAGAGAACCGCTCAGAGAAATTGACAGGTGCTCCCGAATTGAACTGAAAGGGACAAGAAGTGGTGCATGACTCGCCCAAAAAACTCAACAGTTGAGCCAGCTGGGACTGCTGAAGTCTAGTATGACTGCAGAGGGCGCGGCCTCTGCCTCCAGGGCTTGGTCGGGGCAGAGCTGCTGGGACTTTGCCAAGGGCTAAGTGCACATGAAGCAAGTAGCTGGGTTGTTCTGGAAGGACCTCGCCCAAGAGGCCTGTCTGCAGGTGAGCTGACCCAACAGAAAAAGGCTGGGGGGACATGCCACCAAATGCAGGAGCTGATGGTCAACCACTGTATCATCTGAACCAGAAAATGGGTAAGAAGGGGCCTCCCAGCAAGGGGGGGTCTCCAAAATATCCCCAAAGTGAGCGCACAAAAAGAACAAAAGAGGCAGCCTTTGGATATCAGCACACAGAGAACTCCAATACTAGGTAGCAACATCATTAACTGAATTCGTTTCCTGTGGCTGCCATAAAATACTGGGTGGCTTAAAACAACAGAAATGTATTCTCTCACAGTTCTGGAGCCACAGGTTCAACCTCAAAGTGTTGGCAGGACCATGCTCCTCCCAAAAGCTCTGGGGAGAATGCGTCCTTGCTTCTTCCAGCTTCTGGTGTCTCTAGGAGTCCCTTGGCTTGTGGCTGCATCACCCCGATGTCCACCTTAATCTTTACGTGGCTTCTCCTCTGTCTCTGTCTTCTCCTCTTCTGTCTCTTCTAAGGACACTTGTCATTGGGTTTAGGGCCCACCCAGGTAATCCGGGATGATCTTACTCAAGATCTTTAACTTAATTATACCTACAAAGACCCTTTTTTCGAATAAGGTCACATTCACAGGTTCCAGGGTTAGGAAGCGGACGTATCTATCTTGGGGGGTGGGGGGACCATTCAATTCACAATACTAATCAAATAAGACCTTTTTACCACTCCTTCCTCCTCCTGCCCTCACCCTGGGGAGACCAGAAAATAGCGCAGGAAGCAGAGACAGGGTACAGTGAGGAGAGTGAAGAAATTAATCCACGTGTCTTTCCCTTTGCTGGGCCACAGAGTTACAGATCACACCTGAGCTGAGCGAGGGTCAGCACGTTGAATTGGTTGAGTAATAGAAGTTCTGATATTAGATTAGAATGGATTTAACAACATAAAAATAAGATTGTTTCTTTATACCTGAAAGTGACTGGGAAAGCTGTGTGGAGGCAGGGGAAGGGGAACTGGATGAAGGTAGTCAAAAGATACAAACTTCCAGTTATAAGATAAATAAGGAATGTACAATATTATAAAGATAATTAACAACCGCTGTATGTTAAATATGAAAGTTGTTAAGAGTAAATCCTGAGAGTTCTCATCGCAAGGAAAACATTTTTATTCTTTTATTTTGTATTTATATGAGATGTTCACTAAACTTATTGTGGTAATCATTTCATGATGTAAGTCAAATCATTATGCTTTGCATCTTAAACTTATCCAGTGCTGTATGTCAATTATATCTCAGTAAAACTGGAAGGAAAAAGAAAAGAAAAGCTGTGGGATTTGCTCAAGCCTCAAGCTCCAGCCCTAGAGCAGCCGAGGGGCAGGAGAGAACCAACAGAGCTTGTTTCAAGGCAATGGTGAGAAAAAATTAAAAGTTTCTTCTTTCTTACACCCTACAGAGCCCAGCCTGTTCAATAAAGTAGATTAATAGGTGTCTCACTTTGGTCTTGTGATAGAAGCAATTTTGTAGCAATAGCCTTTTGAAACTAGTCTCTGAGGTTACATCCAGGATAAACTTGCAACGTTTCAACAGTTTTTAAAATGGAGTCGCTGCTGCTGCTTTACTAATTACCGCTTTAGTCTTGGTCCTGTCTTCCCTACTTCTAGGTAAGGTTTATTACATTGCTCAGTCATAGAATCACCCTGCTTCCTGACAGCATCCAATCCAGAGCAAAACCCTGCTTCCTTTAACCTTCCCCCAAGTTACCCTCCAGTATGGGGTCAGCAAAGAAGGCTGCCACTTTCTCTAGTTCTACCAACACTTTGTCTTTATTGGACCCTTGCGGGTAAAGAATGTGTACAAGTGGAAAGTGCAGGATGCACAAGGCTACTTAATGAATGTTTTCTACTTTCATATCAGCTGATGCATGCCAAAGGTGCAGTAGGTACTTGTTGAATTAATTACTGCGTTAAGTAAATAGATAATTCACAGTTTTGTCCAAAGTTTTGTCAACATTTAGTTGAGCGCTGTCTTGACTGGAAGCAGAAAGGGTAGGTGGCAGAGTAGTTCAACACACTTCGATGCTCAAAAGCAATAGTAGGGCAAGCTTCTTTCAATTCAGGGCCCGGTGCGGACCGTCGGCCCCAGACCACAGGACCCCAGACTGGGAGCTGCGGGGATGGGGGTGTGTGGCGGGGATGGGGTGGTGGGGGGTGGTGGGATGGGGTGGGGGGGTTGGGGGGGTGGGTTGGGGGCTGGCCCCGGGCCCGGCCCCCGGCCCGGCCCCCGGCCCGGCCCACTGGGCCGCCGATCGCTCTGCGCAGGCGCCATTTCCCTAGCACGCATGCGCTGGGTCCCGGGCAGTGTTCTCCAGCTTGCGGGCTTGGATTGGTTGAGCTTTCGTGGTCCCGCCCTGAGACTGGAAGTTCTATCTGGACGCCGAGGCCTCCCGGGCTTCGCCTGTGCTTCTCGGTGAGCTATTCTCTGTGTTCGCCGGCGTGTCTGTCACTGCAGTCAGGCGAGTCCTTGTTCCCAGTGGAAGCCCACCCCTGCTTGGGGAGGTTCTCGGTGTGCCCAGGGCCGGTAGACCGGAACGTGCCCTCGCCCTCACCTCTCCTCCAGCCGAGATCTCCCGGGTGGGCCGCTCCTTCGGGGCCGCCGCTGCCTGTGTGCTGGGTGCCAGGCTGTCACCCTTGGACGGCTTGCAGCAGGCTTTGCTTGTCGCTCCACCCCACCCACTGGTATCCGAACCCGGGCCAGAGTGGGCCCTTGTGCAGGTCCCTTCCCCTCGCTGCACCTTTGCTAGGAGTCGTCGTAAGGCGAAAGGGCCCTAGAGCAGTACTGCGTGACTTCAGAAACTGCGACGCCCCTACCAACATTTGGCATCATTCCTCTCCACAGAGGAAGGGGCTCCCTGTGTAGCCGGAGAGATGTATGTGGGTTACGGCTAGAAATTAAAATTTTCTCTTTAGATCTTAGATCTAAAGATCTAAACAGATCTAGGTTATTGCTGATTTGTTACCAGCTTTTGGAAATTTCTCTTTGATCTTTCATCAGGTTTTAGGGCGGATGTGTGCACTTTGTCCATGTATCCGTTATGTCAGTTAATATTTACAAGGTTTTGTATGCATTCAGTCAACAGATATTCAGGGCCTACTGTTGTTGGCACTGTATAAACTGTTTTTAATATGTATCAGGAAGCTAGGGGTATAGGTGTGTATCTCAGCATTATCTGTACTAGCATATGCTCTAGAACTGTGTTGTCCAATATGGTAGCCGCTAGCTACATAAGGCTGTTGAGTACCTGAAACGTGCCTAGTCCGAATTGAGATGTGCCTTAAGTGTAAAACAGCGAATTTTGGAGAATTAGTATGAAGAAGACAATGTAAACTATCCCAGTTTTTTTATATCCATCAACGTGTTGAAACAGCAATATTTGGGATACACTGGGTTAAATAAAATGTATTATTAATTTCACCTGTTTATGTTTTTTACGTGGCCACTAGAAATTTTACATTATTCCTTTGGCTTGCATTATATTGCTATTGGACAGCACTGCCCTAGAAAGGGGTCAGCAGACTATGGCCTGCAGCCAAATCCAGCCTTCCTGTCTTTGCAAAAGAGATCTATGGGAGCGAAGCCATATCCATTCATTTCTGTATTGTCTGTGGCTGCTGTTCCTGCTACAAAAACAGCAGAGTTGAGTAGTCCATACAGAGGCTGCATGGCCTGCAAAGGCCAAAGTATTTACTATCTGGCCTTTTATAGAAAAAGTTTGCCGACACGCTGCTCTAGAACAATGCCCGGTATGGTCGATACAAGGAAACCTTTTCATTGTAGTCCTGTGTAATTGTCAGTTAGGCTTAGTGTGGGCCATAGTTCTAAGGACTTTATAAGGACTCTCTCGTTTAATTCTCATATTAATTCTGGGATGTTGGATTCCCCTCCCCCCCACATATACTTGACACCCCCTACTTCTGGCAACTGTACCTTCTAGACCCTCCTTATCCCCAAATGGCCTGACTCCTGGAGCCCACCTGATTAGCCCACAGGAGGCACCATGCTTCTGTTTTCTTTTTTTGAACTAGAATATTTTAAAATGATTTTCTGAACTAGAATTGAGATGAGGTTGGGCTCCCGTGGAAGAAGCTGAGGGGCACTGGGCTTAGTTAGACGCAAGTGGGTACAAGCAAGCTTGTCCGTGGTGAAAAGGATGATGCTCGCAAGCAGAGAGGAGAAAGTATTTGTTGAGTAATAGTAAGCCCTGACCAGGTGTTTGCCAGGTGTGTAGCGGTGAATGAAACAGACGTCGTTCTTCTGTGGTCTTGTAGGAAAGGCACACAATAAAAAAAACTTTTTCGTGTGATATGCACCATGAAAAAAAAACCAGTGTGCAAATATTTGATGTTCTTAATAGGTTTCATCATCGTAAGATGGAGCTAAGTGCTATACCTGTGTCGGGGGTTTTGTGAGGATGGAGATGACATGAGTGTATACGGCACACAGAGTTGCTCGATGTGCACTGTCTTCTGCTGTTAGAAGGTAAGTGCGGGAATGACTGTTCGGGACTCTGGGTGCATCGTGACACTTAAAACATTGCAGTCACCAGTTGTGGTTTGTAGAGAAGGTTCTCAGGTGAGTTGTGCACAGCAAGCGTTTTTAACATTTCCTAATTTAATGAGGCTCCTCTAGCAAAATGCAAAGTCAGAGAGGTTGTGCGCGTTCAGTGTGGGGGCAGGATGGGAGCTGCCTTCCGGCTGATGGCAGCAGAGCTGGGTTGGTCTTGCTGCGGGAGGGGGGTTGTGCCTGTGTGTACAGGGCAGTGGTGGCAGCTCTGGTTTAGATCACAGTCACCTGGAGAGCTGCAAAATACCCAGGCCTGCCCTCAGAGATTCTAATTCATTCTGTCTGGGGTGAGGCCCTGGCATTGCTTTTGCTTTTGCTGTTTAATTTCTCCAGATGATTCAGATTGGCAGTCAGGAGTGAGACCCACTCCTGGTGAGAGACAGGCAGGCAGGCTCAGGGAGCTAATGGGGCAAAGGCATCGAGCTGGGAGGTAGGCAGTGTCTGTCAGCGATGCAGCGCGATCACACTGGAAGCTGGAAGGGGGCTTTTCATCACCTGGCCAGGGACCGTGGGCTCCATCCTGAGACCAGAGGGGAACCTCTGAAGGGCTTTAAGCAGGCTAATGGGGGAATCTCTTGCTGAGATCTGTACTGGAGGATGATCCCTCTAACAAAATGTTGTGAATCAGAGTGAAAGCAGAGAAGAAGTAATTGGAGCCGGCCAGATGATGGGAAGCCCAGGTTTGCTTTCTGTATTCCTCCTACATGTGTCCCTTAGCAGCGGTGTCTGTCCTTGTAATTGGCCAGCTTCTTGTCTGTGTTCCTTCCGCTGGGCTGTCAGCTCCTTCAAGGCAGAGAGTAGCTCATTAGGCTCAGCATTTATCGTGTATGAGATACATAATAGATATTTATTGAATGAACTGTGTAGAACTCTAAACTGGACACACAGCCTACTTTGTCTTTTTGTGGCAGTTCTCAAAATTTTATATCCCAGGTGCTTCCACACTATAGCCTCCTAGGGCAATAAATTGCTTTATATTTACGTGACTGTCCCACAGGGAGAATAGAAAGTTGGACAGCATTTAAATGCTGTTAAAAATATGGAGGAGAATGGGAAACAGTATGGTGGTTCCTCAAAAAATTAAAAATAGAATGACCATATTGATCCAGCAATCCCACTTTTGGGTATATACCCAAAAGAATTAAAAGTAGGGTCTCAAAGAGATATTTGTACATTCATGTTCATAGCAACATTATTCACAAAAGGTAGAAGCAGTCTAAGTGTCCATCAGTGGATGGATGGATAAACAAAATATGCTCTGTCCATACAATGGAATATTATTCAGCCTTGAAAAGGAAGGAAATTCTGACACATGCTCCGACATGGATGACCCTTCAGGACATTATGCTGTGTGAAATAAGCCCAACACAAGAAGGCAAATACTGTATGATTCCACTTATATAAGGCATCTAAAGTAGTCAGATTCATAGAGACAGACAGTAGAATGGTGGTTGCCGGGGGCTGCAGGGGAGAAAGAAATGGAGAGTTGTTGTTTAATGGGTGCAAAGTTTGTTTTGCAAGACAACTAGCGTTCTGAAAGTTGGTTGCACAACAGTGTGAATGTACTTAATGAACTGTCCTTGTAAAAATGGTTAAGATGGTAAATTATATGGTATGTGTATTTTACCACAATTCAAAACAAAAAAATATGGAGGAACAGTAAATAAAAGGACATATGAAGGGGCTTCCCTGGTGGTGCAGTGGTTAAGAATCCGCCTGCCAATGCAAGGGACATGGGTTTGAGCCCTGGTTCGGGAAGATCCCACAGGCTGCTGAGTAACTAAGCCCGTGCACCACAACTACTCAGCCTGTGCTCTAGAGCCCGCGAGCCACAACTACTGTAGCCCGTGTGCCTAGAGCATGTGCTCCACAACAAGAGAAGCCACCGCAATGAGAAGCCTGCACACCACAACGAAGTGTAGCCCCCGCTCGCCGCAACTAGAGAAAGCCCGCGCGCAGCAACGAAGACCCAACACGGTCAAAAATAAATAAGTAAATTTATTTTTTAAAAAAAAAGGACATATGAAATGCAGAGCAGAGTGCTAATATATGAATCCATTAACTTCTGTAGATTTCCATGAGTAAAGAAAAAGTTTTACTATTAAGACAAACAGTGCTCCCATCGCCCTGAAGCCCTGAAGCCACAATTAAATTCCCCTTCAGAATCTCCTTGAAGCTCTGACCCTTCATTGAGAAATTCGACCTGAGTTAAATATTGCCTAACCTCGTTGTGGGCACTCTAGACTGGTCTCTTATTAACCACCTTGCTGACATCCAGCCAACTTCAATCTTGCTTTCTTTCTTTGGTAGTGATGCATATAGAATGAGTATAGACGCGGGTACGTTGAATACTTGTTAGGAAACTTTCCCACAGCTGGGGGGAGGGCTCAAGTTTATTGAGCTGCTTGAGACCTTATCATTGTGACGCCCCTGCTTGACTTCCTCCAGATCCCAAAATCTCAGGCAGACAATGCTGAGAGCAGTATTCAGCAATCGAGGATGTGTGTTTTTAATTTTTCTGTGCTGTCTTGCCTGTTCTTTGTTTACTGAGTCTTTGATTCTTAGAAAGACCTCTTTTACTGTTTTCAGTCTTTAAAAGTGGAATTCAATGAAATAATGCCATTTGCAGCACCATGGATGGACCTAGAGATTATCATACTAAGTGAAGTAAGTCAGACAAAGACAAACACCATATGATGTCACTTATATGTGGGATCTAAAATATGACACAAATGAACATATCTACAAAACAGAAACAGACTCACATAGAGAACAGACTCATGGTTGCCAAGGGGGAGGGGCGATCGGGGAGGGATGAATTGGGAGTTTGGGGTTAGCAGATGCAAACTATCATATATAGAATGGATAAACAACAGGGTCCTACAGTAGAGCACAGGGAACGATATTCAGTATCCCATGATAAACCATAATGGAAAAGAATATGAAAAAGAATATATATGTATAGCTGAATCACTTTGCTGTACAGCAGAAATTAACACAACATTGTAAATCAACTATACTTCAATAAAATTTTTTTAAAAACTACGTAAGTAAACGGGCAGGGCTATAAAACTTTATTTATAAAAAAATAAGTAAATCAATACATCTTCATTCTGATCATTCAAAAAAAGAAAGTGGAATTCAAAAAGGAAAAACAATGATCTTGAAGTACCAATTCTCGATAATTAGAAAATGCCACTTAAGATCCAGAATCAGTGGCCCATTGAGTTATTGCTAACTGACTTTAAAAAAGAAATAGAGAAAAAAAAGACTGCCCAGGCGGTAAAAATGCAAGACCCAGAATCTTGGTCATCTGAGCTGTGCAGTGGGGAAAACCAGTAGGAACCTCAGAGTTGTAGTCCTGGGCACTTAACTGTTCACATTTGGGGTAGAGCTTGAGGGAAGATGGAACTGGTTTCGATGCAGCAGTGGACTTGTGAGGAAATCGTGAGGGCTGACCTGAATGCAGAGCCACGGGTGGGGTGAGGCGGCTGCTTTGTGGTGCCCTGATCTCTGAGGGCGGTGAAGTGGAATGAGCCATTTACCATGCCGTTTTCCAGTGGCCACATATCTTAAATGTATAGGGTTTATCATGAAATTGAACTAGACTAATCACTTTTCTGAGTAGGAAAACAATACATACACATTAGAGGAAATTCAGGAAAGAGTAAAAGAACAAAGGAAAATCACGTAAAATCTTGCCATTCAGAAAATGCCTCTGTCTGAAATTTTTTGTATCTATTTTTGGCCTTTTCTCATCACATGTGATTTTTAAATAAAATTTGGATCAGACTCTAGATGTTGTGTTTCTTTTTATTTATTTTTAATTAAAAAAACTTTTTTTTTTTTTTGGCTGCCTCACATGGCTTGTGGGATCTCAGTTCCCTGACCAGGGATTGAACCTGGGCCCTCAGCAGTGAGAACACGGAGTCCTAATCACTGGATCGCCAAGGAATTCCCTAGATGCTGTTTCTTAATTTTTATTATTAAAACTTTTTTTTTTTTTTTTACCGTGCAACATGTGGGATCCTAGTTCCCCGACCAGCAATGGAACCCGTGGTCCCTGCAGTGGAAGCGTGGAGTCCCAACTGATGGACCACCAGGGAAGTCCCTAGATGCTGTTTTTAAATAACAGCTTTGTTCAGATATAGTTTATGTACTGTACAGTTCACCTACTTAAAGTGTACGATTCAGTGGTTTTTAGCTTATTCACAACTGTGCACCCATCACCACAGTCAACTTGAGAGAAGATTGTGCACCTCCCCCAAGAAAAACTCTGCACCCATTAGTAGCCACTCACTTTTTTTTTAACATCTTTAGTAGATTATAATTGCTTTACAATGGTGTGCTAGTTTCTGCTTTATAACAAAGTGAATCAGTTATACATACACATATATTCCCATATCTCTTCCCTCTTGCGTCTCCCTCCCTCCCACCCTCCCTATCCCACCCCTCTAGGTGGTCACAAATCACCGAGCTGATCTCCCTGTGCTGCTTCCCACTAGGTATCTATTTTACGTTTGGTAGTGTATGTATGTCCATGCCACTCTCTCACTTTGTCACAGCTTACCCTTCCCCCTCCCCATATCCTCAAGTCCATTCTCTAGTAGGTCTGCGTCTTTATTCCCGTCTTACCCCTAGGTTCTTCATGACTTTTTTTTTTTGCCACTCACTCTTCATTCCACCCCACTGGTTCCCTCCCCCTTCCTTCCATCCCAGCCCTGGTCTACCACTAATTTACTTTCTGTCTCTACAGATTTGCCTATTCCAGACATTTCATGTAAATGAAATCGTACAATAGTGGTCTTCTGTGTCTTTGATTTAACATAGAGCTTTGAAGGCTCATCCATGTGTAGTCTGTATCAGAGTTTCCTTTAATTGACAAGTAACATCCCATTGTATGGATATACTATGTTTTGTTTATCCATTCCTCAGTTGATAGACATTTGGGTTGTTTCCACTTTTTGTCTGTTACAAAGAATGCTGCCGTGAACATTCATGTGCAAGTCTAACCATTTGGGACCTCATAGTTTCTTCTAAGTTTGCAGGAAATTCTTACAAAAACAGCTTCCACATCTCTTATTTCCTTAAAGTAAATTTATAAAAGTAGAATTGCTAACTGCAAGGACCTTACGTTTTACAGCCCTTGTCAGATGGTGTCTAGGAAGACTGCATTAACTCTCCCTGTAATCGCTTCAGCGTTGTTAGCCTGCGTGTGATCGGTGATAGTTTATTTAATATCACGTGCTATAAAATGAGAGTCCGTGGAGTGTTGAAAAGACAGTATCCCTGCCATCAAGATGCTTATGTTCACGTTTAGACCAAATGGGCAGATACAGATCCAAGGGTATTTGGTAGGCAAGGTTATGTGCATTATGTGGATGGAAGAAGAGACTGGTTAGATAAAGTGAACATTCGCCTCCCCAGGATGAGATTCACACAGACATAACCATTAAGCAACTTTTTACACCTAAAAGTTAAAAAGAAGAGAAAAGTTAATGGGCCCAAACTCTGGCCTAGGGACCTGTTAGTCCAAAGTAATAAATCCCCCCGTTGTTCAGAAGAGTCGGATGTCAGCACAGTGTGGCCTGTTGACTTTGGGGCCCATCTGACCTGGATCCAGCTGCCTCCCAACCTGTGCCGCTTCATCTTTAGATTCCTTGGGACTTCTAAACAGCATCCACTTTTGGCCGTGTTTCTCATGCTTTTATATTCAGAAAAGTACTACTTCAAGACTGTAAAATCAGCAAGGACTTCGGTGAAATAGCTGAACACGAGGGAAAATAGTCCGGCCTCCTGAGCCTTCCCCCATTGACGCTGACACTGGCATGTTTTCATCCCCAGCATAACCACCAAATTCCACAAAAAGGAGTTGACTAATCTTGATTTGGAAAGATCATTCATTTGTAAAATTAGGGATGGGGGGCTTCCCTGGCGGTGCAGTGGTTGAGAGTCCGCCTGCCGATGCAGGGGACACGGCTTCATGCCCCGGTCCGGGAAGATCCCACATGCCGCGGAGTGGCTGGGCCCGTGAGCCATGGCCGCTGAGCCTGCGCATCCGGAGCCTGTGCTCCGCAACGGGAGAGACCAAGGCAGTAAGCGGGCCGCGTACCAAAAAAAAAAAAAAAAAAAAAAAAAAATTAGGGATGGGAAAGTTACAGCAGATCTTTCAGCATGCTTCTATCAAGCAATTGTTAACGCAAAAGCTGTTTACAGGGATATATATATATATATATATATATTTTTTTTTTTTTTTAACTACTGAGAATCAAACTTTTGAGGCTAAACCATACTACATTGCAGATTGCATTTTCTAATACATTGCACCCATTTTTATTACAGACTCTTTCTCTGCATAGGTAACTGGCAGAGAGCGCTGTGCTCCTATCAGGAAGCTGCGCCTGGCAAACGCAAGCTTGAGAAAACGGAAACCTCTTTTTTCTTTGCAGCCGTAACAAGATGTCTGACAAGAAGCAGATAGCTGCCAGAGCTTCCCTTATTGAGCAACTGATGTCTAAAAGGAATTTTGAGGATCTCGGCAACCACCTTACTGAGCTAGAAACTCTGCGTGTGACTCCGGAGCATCTCCAGGAGACGGATGTGGTCAGGGCTGTGTACAGAGTCCTCAAAAACTGCCCCACGGCGGCTTTGAAAAAGAAAGCCAAGCGTTTGCTGTCAGAATGGAAAGCTCTGTATAAGGATACTCACTGCAAGCCACGGGGCAGCCCTAAACCATTTCCTCCAGGTGGAAATAAAGAAGAAAATCAAGGCCTTTCTCCTGACCCAAATCAGGATGAGATACCGGGCAGCTCCCGCTGTCATTCTCTGCACTCATCCCAAGATGTTGCAGGAGCTGTTGAAAGGATCGTGCCAGAAAATAGCCCTGGTGGAGCGGAGCCTAAGGCAGCGCATCTCAGGGCCGGTGACCCTCAATCCCCCGACGAGAGAGCGAGTGGGCAGCCGGATCCTGCAGCGCCCGTGAGAGCCAAATGCACAGAGCTGCTGTATGAAGCTCTAGCTGGTCCTTGCACAGAGCAGCCCAGAGCCGATCTGTGGCACAAGTTTGCACGAGAAATCGAAGAGCACATTTTTACCCTTCACTCCAAGAACCTCAAAAAATATAAAACTTGCATCCGAAGCAAAGTCGCCAATCTGAAAACCCCCCACACGTCTCACTTACAGCAAAACTTGCTCTCTGGGACCATGTCTCCAAGGGAATTTGCCGAAATGACCGCCTTGGAAATGGCTAGCCACGAACTGAAGCAGTTGAGAGCCTCCTACACGGAATCTGGCATACGGGAACATTACTTGCCCCAAGTGGTGGAGGGCACGCCGACCAAGAAAATAAAGTGCCAACGCTGCGAGAAATTCAATTGCCAGGTCACCGTCATCGCCAGAGGGGCACTCTTCCTTCCAAGTTGGGTGCAGAATTCCAACCCAGATGAAGAAATGATGACCTACGTAATCTGCAATGAATGTGGGGAGCAGTGGTACCATAGCAAGTGGGAGTGCTTGTAATTGTAATAAATGTTCTCTTAACAGATAACTGGAGTGATCCCTTTTATTCATACCACCCTTTTATGCTTGTTTTTAAAATCTTGTACATGCTATCCTTTTTTTTAAATTGAGGTATAGTTAATTTGTATATATATATAAAATAACCTATAATGGAAACATATGTATATTATTTTTCAGATTCTTTTCCATTATAGGTTTTTACAAGATAGTATAGTTTCCAGTGCTATACAGTAGGTCCTTGTTGTTTATCTATTTTATATATAGTAGTGAGTTATACATACTATTTGCAAAACTATCCTACGAGGAAGGAAGGAAGGTTGTTTGCTGAAGCTCACACCACTGTCACTAAAAGTTGATAGTTTGGGGAGAGAGAGTGGACGCCTGTTTGCATCATGCTTAGTGGCTACTTAGTACTTTGCTGTACTCAGACATAACCTAGGTGCCCGTGAGAAATGCAGACTCTCCGGTCCCATGCTTCTGAATCTGCATCTGCATTTTGGCAGGATCCCCAGGTGATCCTGTCCGAGGTCATTGGAGAAGTGCTGCTTCTGCAATAGGCCTGTAGTTCCCAGCACTGGCTGCATATTAGCAGGATCTGGGGAGCTTTGAAAACCCACAGTGCTGAGGACATACCCTGGGACAATTACATCTGGATCTATGGGATGCAGCCCAGGCATCAACATTTTGGTTTTAATTCCTCAAGTTATTTTAAGATGCAGTCAGAGTTGAGAACTACTCATCCATAGGCTCTCACTTGATCCTTTTGTCACCTTTAAGAAAAGAAAGTTATTCTATACACTTCACAGTTGAGGAAACATCCACAGAGGCGCCATGACTCGCCCCAGTGACACACCATAAATAGTCAAACTTGAACTGCTGCCGGATTTTCTTCCTTCCAATTCCCTGTCCGAGACTGCTTCAGTATTGACTTCTGAGAAATACAGTCCTGGAGATGTGGAACTAAATGAATAGTGTCTTCAAGCTCTAACATTGGGGAACAAGAGCTTTGTTATTTTCCCCTCTCTTTTCTCTTCTCACTTTACAGGTGTCCCGTGAACCCTGAAAATTACCCTGCGACTAATCCCACAGTTAGAATTTTATTTCCAGTCTTCTTGCTCAGTCGAAGGAGTCATGTATTTTTTTCCATCACACAAGTTCTCCAGGGTTTATAAACTATGACATTAGGTTCCTGACGTTAGGGAGTCTTCATGTTATCAGGGGTTAGGTCTGTAGGGGAGGGGAAAAAATCCTGTAGCTGGGACCACGAAAACTAGACTGACAAAAGACAGATCAACAAGAGAAAAGTAGTTTATATGTGCAGCACGCATACCCGCAGGAGAAATTTGGTAATGCGTAACTCAAAGGGATGGTTACAACTTGGGCTTATATAGCATTTTAAGAAAAAATAGTATGTTTGTAGAGAAGTAACAAGACAAAGGAAAAGGGCTTTAGGCTTTTAGTGGCAGCAAACTCTGGGAAGGTAAATTAGCGTGTGCGTGTGTGTGTGTGTGTGTGTGTGTGTGTGTGTGTGTGTGTGTGTGGCGGGGTGGGGGGAACTAATGGAAGATAATGGTCATTTAGTAAGGTTTGTTTGTGTAGACTCTTTCCGGTGCCATCTTGCCTCCAGTGAAGACGTTGTTACCTCCTTCCTGGTAGGGAATTCACAAGGGGAATTTGTGTTCTGTTTTCAGGCAGGTAGCGGGAGGGCAGAGAGCTCACCCTGTGTTTGATTTTTCTCATTTGCTTTCAGCTCCGAATGATCCTTATGCCATTATATTTTGGGGGTGGCACGCTCTGAACCCCTTTAGGTCTGAATTTCCAATTCTGCTTTTGTAAAAACTGACATTAACCTCTCAGAGGAAGTCCATTGCCTCAGCCTTTGAATCTACCAACGTTTCTCTGATAAACGAAGAGGAAATTACTTCTTCGAGGCCTTTGTAAACAGTGTTTAAACATACGTTTGTGTTTTCAAATGGTTTTGAAGAAATGGGCTTGAGGCCATTAATTATCAATTCTATTTTGATACCTTTGTATCTGTGGCTTCCCAGGGCTGCCTATTATGATGTAACGGTCTTTTAAAGAAAAACTTGCAAAGTCACCTAAAACTTCAAGTTTCACAAATTGTGGTTTCATGTGACTTGGAATGATCTTAGAAACTATTCAGTGGTTATAAAAGAGGACAGCACATGAATACCATGTGTGATTGGTTCATGTCAGTGTTTGTTTTTTGCTTTAGGGTCTTTGGGTGTGTTTTGTGGGGTGGGGTTTTTTGGTAGTTTTTATTTGTACTGGGCTTTTGCAAACTAAATTTGCACACAAATAAAAGCACTTGAAATGGAAATTCCTTTACTCTCCAAGCTATAAAAATCTGGGTAGTCTTCCTCATTTCGTATCAACTTTGTCAGTGACTTCTGCAACTATAGATAGGAAAACAGTAATCTGATTTGTTTTTTTTTACTTTTAGTCAATGAGAGAGCACTACATTTTCTAAGTATAGATAATAATTCTTTTATATCCTATGCTTATCTCCTAAAAAGAAAGCGTTTTTGTTGTTGTTGTTGTTTTTTAAGTGCTCATGAGGTAAAGGATCTTTCATTTCATTTAAAATCATTTTTACAAGAACAGCAAGTACATAGACCCCAGGATGGGAGGGTGCCTGACACAGAGGCAGCACAGCAAGAGTCCACCAGAGCTGAAGCACAGTGGCAAGGGGAAGAAGGATGAGAGGTGAAGTCCAAGAGCCATCGGGTTCGTGAGGGCCCTTGTAGGTCATGATAAGGACTTTGGGATTTTTCCAAGCCTGATAGGAAGCCATGGAAGCCAAGGGGTTGGTAGTGATAAGACTTGAATGACCTTTAAGAAGCATCCTTCTGGCTGTTGTGTTAAGTTAGATGAGGAGGGAAGCAAGGACAGATGCAGGGACACCAGTTAGGTGGCTGTAGCAATGGTCCAAATGTCATTTAACTGGTTTCAAACAAGAGTACACAAAGACTGGTCTCCCTGCATCCGTATAGTTGAGAAAGTCCTTGGTGATGGGGTTGAGGACACACTACCCCCAAATCTGGCACTTTGGCATAGTGAATATTTTAAGCTGAAGGAATTTGAGAAACTATAGGTGCAGGAAGTCCTCTCTGACCTTCCCCTGAGGGAGGTCATAAGACCCTCAAGTGAGAGGTGCCCTCTCCATACCGAGGAAAGGAGCATCCTTATCTCTGCAGATGGAGGGATGCTGGAGGGAATCGCAGTGAACGGGTCTTTCTGGGTTTCCCCCAGTTGACCACCCTTAGCTCATACTCTTTGTCCCTTCACATTTTCCCACAACTTTCCACTCTTCATCAAACCGAGTATAGAAACACCCAGGTGTAGCTGTTTCTTTGGGGGTTCATTTCCTTATAAAGGCTCCCAGGTCAGATAAAATTTGCATTACATAAATGTGTGCTTTCTTCTTTTTTAAAAAATTTTTTATTGGAGTATATTTGATTTACAGTGTTGTGTTAGTTTCAGGTGTACAGCAAAGTGAATCAGTTATACATATACATATATCTACTCTTTTTTAGATTCTTTTCCCACATAGGCCATTACAGAGTATTGAGTAGAGTTCCTGTGCTATACAGTAGGTCCTTACCAGTTATCTATTTTATATATAGTAGTGTGTATGTGTCAATCCCAATTTATCCCTCCCCCTGCCAACCCCCTGGTAACTGGAAGTTTGTTTTCTACATCTGTAACTCTATTTCTGTTTTGTAGATAAGTTCATTTGTACCTTTTTTATTTTTATTTTTATTTTTTTTGCGGTACGTGGGCCTCTCACTGTTGTGGCCTCTCCCGCTGCGGAGCATAGGCTCCGGACACACAGGCTCAGCGGCCATGGCCCACAGGCCCAGCCGCTCCACGGCATGTGGGATCTTCCCGGACCGGGGCACGAACCCACGTCCCCCACATCGGCAGGCGGACCCTCAACCACTGCACCACCAGGGAAGCCCTGTACCTTTTTTAAAAAAATTAATTAATTTAATTAATTAAATAAATATATTTGGCTGCACTGGGACTTAGGTGCGGCACGTGGGATCTTCGTTGCTGCGTGCAGGATCTTCGTCGTGGCATGTGGATCTTTAGTTGCAGCATGCAGGCTCTTAGTTGCGGCATGCAGGATCTAGTTCCCTGACCAGGGATCGAATCCAGGCGCCCTGCATTGGGAGCGTGGAGTCTTAACTGCTGGACCACCAGGGAAGTCCCTATACCCGTTTTTTTAGTTTCCACCTATAAGCGATATCATATGATATTTATCTTTCTCTGTCTGACTTACTTCACTCAGGATGACAATCTCTAGGTCCATCCATGTTGCTGCAAATGACATTATTTCGTTCTTTTTTATGGCTGAGTGATATTCCACTGTATATATGTACCATATCTTCTTCATCCATTCCTCTGTTGATGGACATTTAGGTTGCTTCCGTGTCCTGGCTATTGTAAATAGTGCTGCAATGAACATTGGGGTGCGTGTATCTTTTTGAATTATGGTTTTCTCTGGATATGTACCTAGGAGTGGGATTGCAGGATCATAGGGCAACTCTATTTTTAGTTTTTTAAGGAAGCTCCATACTGTTGTCCATAGTGGCTGCACCAATTTACATTCCCACCAACAGTGCAAGAGGGTTCCCTTTGCTCTACACCCTCTCCAGCATTTATTGTTTGTAGATTTTTTGATGATGGCCATTCTGACCAGTGTGAGGTGATACCTCATAGTAGTTTTGATTTGCATTTCTCTGATAATTAGTGATGTTGAGCATCTTTTCGTGTGCGTTTTGGCCATCTGTATGTCTTCTTTGGAGAAATGTCTATTTAGATCTTCCACCCATTTTTTGATTTTTTTTTTTTTTTGATATTGAGCTGCATGAGCTGTTTGTATATCTTGGAGATCAATCCCTTGTCGGTTGCTTCATTTGCAAATATTTTCTCCCATTCTAAGGGTTGTCTTTTCATTTTGTTTATGGTTTCCTTTGCTGTACAAAAGCTTTTAAGTTTCATTAGGTCCCATTTGCTTATTTTTGTTTTTATTTTCATTACTCTAGGAGGTGGATTGAGAAAGATCTTGCTGTGGTTTATGTCGAAGAGTGTCCAGCGTTACATTTAGGTCCTTAGTCCATTTTGAGTTTATTTTTGTGTACGGTGTTAGGGAATGTTCTAATTTCATTCATTTGCATGTAGCTGTCCAGTTTTCCCAGCCAAGTGTGCTTTCTTCTTGTTAATCTGTCTTTTGTTACAGAGCCCCAACCAAGAACCTAGACGGTTCGGAGAAAAAAAGATTTTTTTCCTTCCCTACATTGGCAGTTTTGCAAATGGTTGTTTCATAAAACACAACCAACCCTGAATTCCCAACCCATGGCCTATAATAAAAAACAAACAGCACAGAAATTCAGCACAGTATAGCCTGGATCCTCGTTGCCATGGTTATGGGTGATACCTGCACAGGGCATAAGCATCAATTGTTATACCTGAATGTAGAAGGGCTCTCTTCATGGGATTTCACACATCACTCTCCTTTTGTCCATGTTACTTTTTTTTAGACTACAAATTGGATACAGTTGCAGCTCTGTCTCTTCTCTGAGCACTTCCTGTGATGAGAGGTTCCTTTCATTCCCTATTACCATTTCTAAACACCAGTCAGGAAGCCTGCAGCTGGCAGGGCTCCATTGCCTTTGCAAGGGTTGGGCCTTCATCTTTTAGGTCAGATTTGCTTTATTATTTATAGCTTCCGAGTAAATGCAAAGTATTTTACTAAAATATTCTTACATCCCTCAGAGGTATTTACTGTAAATACCTAGATTATAAAAGGTGCCTTCTTGAGGCTTGCCTGGTGGCGTAGTGGTTAAGAATCCGCCTGCCAGTGCAGGGGACACGGGTTCGAGCCCTGGTTTGGGAAGATCCCACATGCTGCGGAGCAACTAAGCCCGTGCACCACAACTACTGAACCTGCGCTCTAGAGCCCGTGAGCCACAACTACTGAGCCTGCGTGCCACAACTACTGAAGCCCGTGCGCCTAGAGCCCGTGCTCCGCAAGAAGAGAAGCCACCGCAATGAGAAGCCGATGCACTGCAACGAAGAGTAGCCCCCACTGGCCGCAACTAGAGAAAGCCCGCGTGCAGCAGCGAAGACCCAACGCAGCCAAAAATAAATATAAATTAAATAAGTAAATTTAAATAAATAAATAAAAGGTGCCTTCTTGCTTTCAGAAGAGCCTACAGTCTGAAGGGAGAACTGATGACAACTTCATATAATCCCATTTATATTATTTTTTAAAATTAGGTTTCCATAGACGTTACTAAGCATTACCAGAAATGCTATGCCATAATGATTGCACGTTGCTTTACACTCTGCCAAGTGCTGGGGGCCAAGAGATGAGCTAGATGCCATCCCAGGCCTCAGGCCCCCAAAATGCAGGTGACATAGCCACAATCACTTTACAGTTCAAGAACTATAAGAGAGACAGACTGTAGAGGCAGAGGTGCAGGGGACCCAGGAGGATCAGGGAAGGCTTTACAAAGGCTGTGACCCTAAGGGTAAATCTTGAGATGAGGTAAGCCAGGCAGAGAAAGCCGAGACGACAATGTTCCATCACTGGACTTGCTAGATTCCTGGCACTTTATATACAGCATCTCAGTTAAGCTTCACAACTACCCAGCCAGCACTTTAGAGATGAGAAAACTGAGGCTGAGAGACATTAAGTTACTTGCCCAAGGGTACATGGAGAGAAAGCCAGGACTATTCATGATGAACAGGTGGGGTTTTTTAATTTTATTTTTGCATATCAGTTTGCTTCCAGAAACATGCAGGCTTCCTGTTAATTCCATGCAAGGTACAACTGTTTTTCAATTGTGGTTTGTTTTTCCAATGACAGGAGTGTGTGGTTTGCAGACTACACTCAGCGCAGTGCTATGCACGCTTCCCTCTGTGGAGAGATCAGCCAGGAATGCTTGGCAGTGGTTGCCAGCTCTCCTGGCACAGGGGAACCTTCCCGAAACTTCTAGTGGCACCCATGTGATTTATCTGATGTTCTGAAAAGTAAGTGATTTTTAAAATACTTAAACATATGAAAACATGTAGTTTTAAAGTGACATGCATATATTTTTTTGAATTTGAAGACTGTAAGTATATAAATGCAGTTTCAAATGCCATTCCCTATAAAATATAGTGGCCTTTACATTTTCACTGTCTTTATTTATGACCTAGGGAAACTATATGATACAGATAATCAATTTTGACAAAAGAGGCAGGCTGTTTTGCATCCTTTGTTAAATTATCACAGACATCCATGCTGGACAGTGAAAAAAATAGAATTAAAATAAATTTTTTGGATATATTCTTGCTTTCTTTTAAAAATATAAACAAGGTACAAATAGGAGTAGGTTCTAAGTAGTCGTTAGTCTTTTTCATGTGATGACATACATTTAAAAAAATCTAAAACAGCCATGGAAAAGTTACAGACCTGATTAATAAGCAAATGAGAACCTGGCCCATTCAAAAACTTCTTATTTTTGGAATATATTCAGTTTCAAAATGTATATAAACAGAGAGAGCTCCCAGCGGTTGCTTTTAAATAATCAAAATGGGATCATAATAGGCAAATTTCACCTTTGTGGGTGGAAACAAAAAATTCAGACATTTCCAAGGGTGCCCGGGAAGGCCTGAGTCAACTGAAGTAGACCTTCACCCATGTCCGAGGGGAAAGAACTCCCAGGTTTCAGTGGACTGTATGTTGGCGTCTCTGTGTCTACTAGGCCATCTGGTCTGGTCTTTAGTGTCTGCTCAGACTGAGGACTTCCATCTCTGCAGAGTTTTTTCATGCAACAGATGGACTTTTACCCCCCAGCTTTGTGAAATCTCAACAATGGCTGAGCAGAAAGTTTCCAAACATCTTAGTGGATTTTGATATCATTTTTACATGAGATGGTGGCTCAAGGGCTTGGGGATTTCTTTCGGGGGGGTGATGAAAATGTTCAAAAATTGAATGTGGTGATGGTTGCCCAACTCTGCCAATATGCTAAACACCGTTGAATTATACCCTATTTTAATTATATTTTAATTATACCCTATTTTAGTTCTGTGGTCTGTGAATTATATCTCAATAAAGCTATTACAAAAAAATCAAATGGACTGAGGGAGGGAATTGGAGACAGGATCTCTGCTGGATATTTATCTCAGTGAGTCTTTCTAAACCTATAGTATCCCAATTACGCATACATATTATCGAGAAATACTGGCAGGCTTCCTCAGAGAGGCCTTCTGGGAGGCGCCCTGCCAGTTCATACTGACAGCCATCCAGCAGGCAGTGGCCTCTATCCAGGCAGTGTGCTGGGCCCTGGCCTCTGCATTTCTGCGTAGAAGCCCCTCCCTCTTTCAGTCACACAACAAACAGGGCTAAAGCTTCCATCCACAATCATTGCCCCTTCTTTTTCTTCCCTGTTTCTCAAGCCACAGGTTCGAGCCTCACTATCAACGACATCAAGCCCCTGGAACATAGCAAATCATGTAGAATCAACCCAGAGCAGTTGCCATTTATGTCTCTGGTTAGATCTGCACTCAGAAAAGAAACAGCAGATAAAATCAGCCCTAGACCCTTGCTACTCATAGTGTGGCCCTGGCATCAGCAGCGTCAGCATCACCTGGGAGCAAATACAGAAACGGGGGCCCCATCCCAGACCTATTGAATCCAAGTCTATCTCTTCACAAAGCTCTCAGTGATTCTAGTGCATATTACTGCTGGTGAAATGCTGACTCATCCTCAGGAACTGGGCCTATGAACTCTGCCTTCCTGCTTATATCTTTGGATGAAATGCCCGAGTTCCTAGCCAGCACTGGACTTTCCACTGTCTCGGTTACCAGCCACCTCCACTCTCCACGTTGCTAAATCCAAGCGACAGTTCTCAGCCCTGAAACCTATCAGCAGCAGTTGACACACTGGGTTCCTTCTTGAGAACACCTTTTTCCATGTGGCTTGCAGTAGGTTGTGCTTTCTCTGGTTTTCCCTCTAACTGGCCACTCCATCTCAATATTATTTGCTGCTTCCTTGTTATTTTCCTGACCTCTTAATTTTGGAGTGTCCAGAATTTAGTCTTTGGACACCTTAGATATCTATACCCATTCCTTTGTTGACTTACCTAGTTCCATGGCTTTCTGTAGCATTTATGCTGATGACTTCCCTTCCTTATCTTCAGGCTAGCATCTCTCCTCTGAATTCCAGGCCCATAAGTCTAACAGCCTACTTGAAAAGTCTACTTGGATGTCTAATAAGCATCTCACCCTTAACATGTTTAAAATCAACCTTCTGATCTTCTCTCCAATACTGCTTGTCTACTTAATGGCAACTCCATACTTACATAACTTGAGCTAAAAACCTTGGAGGCATGCATGCTTGATACCTTTCTTTTTCTCACATCGAACTTCCAAGCAATCAACAAATCCTATTGGCTGTATTCCAAATACATATACAGAAGCCCAACTTAAAAATGGGCAAAAGATTTGAATAGACACTTCACCAAAGAAGATGAAATAAGATACAGGAATGGCCAATAAGCACAGGAAAAGATGCCCAACATCATTAGTCATCAGGGAAATGCAAATCAAAACCAGCACGAGATACCACTTCATACCCACTAGGATGGCTATAATAAAAAAAAGTCAGAAAATAACAAGTGTTGGTGAGGATGTGGAGAAATTGGAACCCTTGTACAGTGCTGGTGGGAATGTAAAATGGTGCAGCCACTTTGGAAAATAGCTCGGCAGTTTCTTAAGAAGTTACACAAAAATTTACTACACAACCCAGCAATTCCACACCTTGGTATATATCCAAGAGAAATGAAAACATACATCCACACAAAGACTTGTATGTAAATGTTCACAGCAGTATAGTTCGTAATAGTCAAAAAAGTGGAAACAACCCAAATGTCCATCAACTGGTGAATGGATAAACAAAATACGGTCTACCCATTCAAAGAAATACTGTTCAGTAATACAAAGGAATGAAGTACTGATACATGCTGTAGCAAGCATGCACTTTCAAAACATTTCCTAAGTGAAAGAAGCTAGTCACGAAAGACCACACTTTCTCTGAGTCCATTTATATGAAATGTCCAGAATAGGCAAATCCATAGAGATAGAAAATAGATGAGTAGTGGCTGGGGGCTGGGAGTGGGACTGGGAATTGACTGCCAGTGGGCACAAGGGATCCAACCGGGGCGATGAAAATGTTCTGCAATTGGATTGTGGTGATGGCTGCACAAACTCTCCAACAATCATTGAACTATGCACTTAAAATGAGTGAATTTTATTGTATGTAAGTTATACTTCATTAAAGCTGTTAAAAATATCCAGAATCTGACCACATTATGTTCTCTGCTACCATCCCGCATCTCAGCCAGCATCATCCCCCACTTGGATGACCACAGTACCTTGCTAAGTGGTTGCCTGACTTCCACTCTTGTCCCCTAGGTGTATTTCCAATACAACAGCCAGAGTGATCCTGGGAAATATGCACATCAAATCATGTCACCCTTCCACTCAAAATTCTCTGTTGGTTCCTGTCTCCAAGAGAAAGGCAAAGTCTTTAGAGCCTTACCTATCTGGCCCCTCTGCTACCTTTCCTCGACTTTTTCCTAACTTTGCCAACTCAACTACCACTTCCCTCCTTGCTACATCCTGCACTCAGTCACACTGGCCTCCTTGCTTAGTCCTTGACTGTGCCAGGCACGTGCCTGCCACAGGACCTTTGCGTGAGCTGTTGCTTCTGCGTGGAATGCTCTTACCCCAAATTCCCAACAACTTAACCAACCTTTCTCAAGCCCTAGGTCAAATATCATCTTGGGCAGTGAAGTTTCCCTGGCTGTTTATTACGTTTCCTAGCACCCTTTCTGATTTTTTTTCCATAGAGGTTATTCACCATTTAAATACAATGCCTTGCTTATTTATATGGTTTATTGTCTGCTTCCCCCCTCCCCCCCAACTAAATTGTACACTCCATGGGGGTCAGGGATTTTTGCCTTTTTGGTTCACAGCTTATCCCCAGCCCCTATGACAGTTTCTGGCACATAGAAAGCCCCCAACAAATATTTGTTGAAGTTATGTGCTTAAGAAAACCAGAAGAGCCAGGAATATAACCTATCAATACATACGTACATTTAAACAAAGGATTAAAAACAAGTTTACAGGGTGTGATTGTAGTTTACAGTAGGCAAAACAGTTTCAGAGTGGAGTGAATGGAGAATTGGAAAAGACAACATTTTTCTTCCCGGAATATTTTTGAGCTTTTCTTCCCCGTGTAGTGTCTTTGAGTGGGCATCAGATATACCATCAAGTATTAGGCTACGTGCTCAAACTAGCGTACAGACAATTGTCCAGTTGTCTTATAAACTTTCCCTTTATTTAGCATTTTCCATTTTCATGTTCAATAGCATTGTCACCAGAAATAAATATGGAAAAGGAGATCAAAAACAAAATTCTGTTTGTTCACTGTTTTACTTGCTTGAAGACCCTACAAATATTTGATAAGGAATAGAATTTAAAGAGTTGCTTGGTGATTTCCTTGTTGTTTTTGTTTTGCTTTGTTTTTGCGGTACGCGGGCCTCACTGTTGTGGCCTCTCCCGTTGCGGAGCACAGGCTCCGGACGCGCAGGCTCAGCGGCCATGGCTCACAGGCCTAGCCGCTCCGCGGTATGTGGGATCTTCCCGGACCGGCGCACGAACCTGTGTCCCCTGCATCGGCAGGCGGGCTCTCAACCACTGCGCCACCAGGGAAGCCCTTCCCTGTTGTTTTAACTTAATTATCTATGCATTACAGACTGTACTTGGCTGTATGTCAGTAATTTTAAAAGTGGCTCTTTGAAAATAATCATCCCCAAATCATATATAAATACCCTATTTGCAACTTAAGAGTTTATTTTAACCTTATGTGTGTTTATTTTTTGTTACAATTCAGTGGTTTTAGTGTTTTCACAAAGTTGTACAACCATCACCATTATCTAATTTCAGAACATTTTCATCACCCCCAAAAGGAACCCTGTACCCATTAGCAGTCCCTCCTCATTCCCCCTCCCTCCAGCCCCAGGCAACTAATCATCTACACTCCGTCTCTATGGATTTGCCTTTCCTGGGCATTTCCTATAAATGGAATCATGTAATATGTGGTCTGTTGTGTCTGGCTTCTTTCACATGAGTGGTTTTTTGAAAACTCAAGTAGTAAACTAATTTACTAACCAAAGGAACTGTACTGACCTTTATTTAAAATGCAGCTTTAACTGAATTTACATAAATGATTTAGCATTTACACTGTCACAATTATACTTCTTCAAGCTTTTGTGTCAATAGTTGTTTTTGGTTAACCACATGCCAAACTTGATATTTTTTTAACATCTTTATTGGAATATAATTGCTTTACAATGGTGTGTTAGTTTCTGCTTTATAACAAAGTGAATCAGTTATACATACACATATAACCCCATATCTCTTCCCTCTTGCGTCTCCCTCCCTCCCACCCTCCCTATCCCACCCCTCTATGTGGTCACAAAACGCCAAGCTGATCTCCCTGTGCTATGTGGCTGCTTCCCACTAGCTGTTTTACATTTGGTAGTGTATATATGTCCATGCCACTCTCTCACTTTGTCACAGATTACCCTTCCCCCTTCCCGTATCCTCAAGTCCATTCTCTAGTAGGTCTGCGTCTTTATTTCCATCTTGCCCCTAGGTTCTTCCTGACCATTTTTTTGTTTGTTTTTTAGATTCCATATATATGTGTTAGCATACAGTATTTGTTTTTCTCTTTCTGACTGACTTCACTCTGTATGACAGACTCTAGGTCCATCCACCTCACTACAAATAACTCAATTTCGTTTCTTTTTATGGCTGAGTAATATTCCATTGTATATATGTGCCACATCTTCTTTATCCATTCATCTGTTGATGGACACTTAGGTTGCTTCCATGTCCTGGCTATTGTAAATACATAACTCTTTTTGAATTACGATTTTCTCAGGGTATATGCCCAGTAGTGGGATTTCTAGGTCGTATGGTAGTTCTGTTTTTAGTTTTTTAAGGAACCTCCATACTGTTCTCCATAGTGGCTGCATCAATTTACATTCCCACCAACAGTGCAAGAGGGTTCCCTCTTCTCCACACCCGCTCTAGCATTTATTGTTTGTAGATTTTTTGATGATGGCCATTCTGACCGGTGTGAGATGATATCTCATTGTACTTTTATTTTATTTATTTATTTATTTATTTTTTGCGGTACACGGGCCTCTCACTGTTGTAGCCTCTCCCATTGCGGAGCACAGGCTCCGGACGCGCAGGCTCAGTGGTCATGGCTCACGGGCCCAGACGCTCCGCGGCATGTGGGATCCTCCCGGACGGGGGCACGAACCCGTGTTCCCTGCATCGGCAGGCGGACTCTCAACCACTGCGCCACCAGGGAAGCCCCTCATTGTACTTTTGATTGTTGACCATTCCTTCATGTGTTTGTTGGCAATCTGTATATCTTCTTTGGAGAAATGTCTATTTAGGTCTTCTGCCCATTTTTGGATTAACTCAATCCAAAATAGGGTTAAAAATTGTTTGGTTTTTTTTTTTTTGATATTCAGCTGCATGAGCTGCTTGTAAAGTTTGGAGATTAATCCTTTGTCAGTTGCTTCATTTGCAAATATGTTCTCCCATGTTGAGGGTTGTCTTTTCGTCTTGTTTATGGTTTCCTTTGCTGTGCAAAAGTTTTGAAGTTTCCTTAGGTCCCATTTGTTTATTTGTGTTTTTATTTCCATTCCTCTAGGAGATGGGTCAAAAAGGAACTTGCTGTGATTTATGTCATAGAGTGTTCTGCCTATGTTTTCCTCTAAGAGTTTGAAAGTATCTGGCCTTACATTTAGGTCTTTAATCCATTTTGAGTTTATTTTTGTGTATGGTATTAGGGAGTGTTCTAATTTCATTCTTTTACATGTAGCTGTCCAGTTTTCCCAGCACCACTTATTGAAGAGGCTGTCTTTCCTCCACTGTATATTCTTGCCTCCTTTATCAAAGATAAGGTGACCATATGTGCGTGGGTTTATCTCTAGGCTTTCTATTCTGTTCCATTGATCTATATTTCTGTTTTTGTGCCAGTACCATACTGTCTGGATTACTGTAGCTTTGTAGTACAGTCTGAAGTCAGGAAGCCTGATTCCTCCAGCTCCATTTTTCTTTCTCAAGATTGCTTTGGCTATTCGGGGTCTTTTGTGTTTCCATAAAAATGCTGAAATTTTTTGTTCTAGTTCTGTGAAAAATGCCAGTGGCAGTTTGATAGGGATTGCATTGAATCTGTAGATTGCTTTGGGTAGTAGAGTCATTTCCACAATGTTGATTCTTCCAATCCAAGAACATGGTATCTCTCCATCTGTTTGTATCATCTTTAATTTCTTTCATCAGTGTCTTATGATTTTCTGCATACAGGTCTTTTGTCTCCTTAGGTAGGTTTATTTCTAGATATTTTATTCTTTTTGTTGCAGTGGTAAATGGGAGTGTTTTCTTAATTTCACTTTCAGATTTTTCATCATTAGTGTATGCAAGAGATTTCTGTACATTAATTTTGTATCCTGCTACCTTACCAAATTCATTGATTAGCTCTAGTAGTTTTCTGGTAGCATCTTTAGGATTCTCTATGTATAGTATCATATCATCTGCAGACAGTGGCAGTTTTACTTCTTCTTTTCTGATTTGGATTCCTTTTATTTCTTTTTTTTCTCTGATTGCTGTGGCTAGAACTTCCAAAACTATGTTGAAAATAGTGGTGAGAGGGGACAACCTTGTCTTGTTCCTGATCTTAGTTGAAATGGTTTCAGTTTTTCACCATTGAGGATGACATTGGCTGTGGGTTTGTCATATATGGCCTTTATTATATTGAGGAAAGTTCCCTCTATGCCTACTTTCTGGAGGGTTTTTATCATAAATGGGTGTTGAATTTTTTTGAAAGCTTTCTCTACATCTACTGAGATGATCATATGGTTTTTCTCCTTCAATTTGTTAATATGGTGTATCACATTGATTGATTTGCATATATGGAAGAATCCTTGCATTCCTGGGATAAACCCCACTTGATCGTATGATCATGGTGTATGATCCTTTTAATGTGCTGTTGGATTCTGTTTGCTAGTATTTTGTTGAGGATTTTTGCATCTATGTTCATCAGTGAAATTGGCCTGTAGTTTTCTTTCTTTGTGACATCTTTGTCTGGTTGTGGTATCAGGGGGATGGTGGCCTCGTAGAAGGAGTTTGGGAGTGTTCCTCCCTCTGCTATATTTTGGAAGAATTTGAGAAGGATATGTGTTAGCTCTTCTCTAAATGTTTGATAGAATTCGCCTGTGAAACCATCTGGTCCTGGGCTTTTGTTTGTTGGAAGATTTTTAATCGCAGTTTCAATGTCAGTGTTTGTGATTGGTCTGTTCATATTTTCTCTTTCTTCCTGGTTCAGTCTCGGAAGGTTGTGCATTTCTAAGAATTTGTCCATTTCTTCCAGTTTGTCCATTTTATTGGCATAGAGTTGCTTATAGTAATCTCTCATGATCCTTTGTTTCTGCAGTGTCAGTTGTTACTTCTCCTTTTTCATTTCTAATTCTACTGAGTTGAGTATTCCTCCTTTTTTTCTTGATGAGTCTGGCTAATGGTTTATCAGTTTTGTTTATCTTCTCAAAGAACCAGCTTTTAGTTTTATTGATCTTTGCTATCGTTTCCTTCATTTATTTCTGATTTGATTTTTATGATTTCTTTCCTTCTGGTAACTTTGGGTTTTTTTTTGTTCTTCTTTCTCTAATTGCTTTAGGTGTAAGGTTAGGTTGTTTATTTGAGATGTTTCTTGTTTCTTAAGGTAGGATTGTATTGCTATTAACTTCTGTTTTATAACTGCTTTTGCTGCATCCTGTAGGTTTTGGGTCGTCGTGTTTTCGTTGGCATTTGTTTCTAGGTATTTTTTTAATTTCCTCTTTGATTTCTTCAGTGATCTCTTGGTTATTAAGTAGTGTATTGTTTATCCTCCATGTGTTTGTACTTTTTACAGATTTTTTTCCTGTAATTGATATCTAGTCTCATAGCGTTGTGGTCAGAAAAGATACTTAATACGATTTCAGTTTTCTTAAATTTACCAAGGCTTGATTTGTGACCCAAGATATGATCTATCCTGGAGAATGTTCCATGAGCACCTGAGAAGAAACTGTATTCTGTTGTTCTTGGATGGAATGTCCTATAAATATCAATTAAGTCCATCTTGTTTAATGTATCATTTAAAGCTTGTGTTTCCTTATTTATTTTCATATTGGATGATCTGTCCATTGGTGAAAGTGGGGTGTTAAAGTCCCCTACTATGATTGTGTTACTGTCAATTTCACCTTTTATGCCTGTTAGTATTTGCCTTATGTATTAAGGTGCTCCTATGTTGGGTGCATAAATATTTACAATTGTTATATCTTCTTCTTGGATTGATCCCTTGATCATTATGTAGTGTCCTTCTTTGTCTCTTGTAATAGTCTTTGTTTTAAAGTCTATTTTGTCTGATATGAGAATTGCTACTCCAGCTTTCTTTTGATTTCCATTTGCATGGAATATCTTTTCCATCCCCTCACTTTCAGTCTGTATTTGTCCCTAGGTCTGAAGTGGATCTCGTGTAGACAGCATATATATGGGTCTTGTTTTTGTATCCATTCAGCCAGTCTGTGTCTTTTTTTTTTTTTTTTTTTTTTTTTTTTTTTTTTTTTTTTTTTTTGCGTTACGGGGGCCTCTCACTGTTGTGGCCTCTCCCGCTGCGGAGCACAGGCTCCGGACGCGCAGGCTCAGCGGCCATGGCTCACAGGCCCAGCCGCTCCGCGGCATGTGGGAATCCTCCCGGACCGGGGCACGAACCCGTATCCCCTGCATCAGCAGGCGGACTCTCAACCACTGCGCCACCAGGGAAGCCCCCAGTCTGTGTCTTTTGGTGGGAGCATTTAGTCCATTTACATTTAAGGTAATTAACGATATGTGTGTTCCTATTACCATTTTTCTTATTTGTTTTGGGTTTGTTATCGTAGGTCTTTTCTTTCTCTTGTGTTTCCTGCCTAGAGAAGTTCCTTTAGCATTTGTTGTAAAGCTGGTTTGGTGGTGCTGAATTCTCTTAGCTTTTGCTTGTCTGTAAAGGTTTTAATTTCTCCGTCAAATCTGCATGAGATCCTTGCTGGGTAGAGTAATCTTGGTTGCAGGTTTTTCCCCTTCATCACTTTAGATATGTCCTGCCACTCCCTTCTGGCTTGCAGAGTTTCTGCTGAAAGATCAGCTGTTAACCTTATGGGGATTCCCTTGTGTGTTGTTTTTCCCTTGCTGCTTTTAATATTTTTTCTTTGTATTTAATTTTTGATAGTTTGATTAATGTGTGTCTTGGCATGTTTTTCCTTGGATTTATCCTGTATGGGACTCTCTGTGCTTCCTGGACTTGATTGACTATTTCCTTTCCCATATTAGGGAAGTTTTCAACTATAATGTCTTCAAATATTTTCTCAGTCCCTTTGCTTTTCTCTTCTTCTTCTGGGACCCCTATAATTCGAATGTTGGTGTGTTTAATGTTTTCCCAGAGGTCTCTGAGAGTGTCCTCAATTATTTTCATTCTTTTTTGTTTATTCTGCTCTGCAGTAGTTATTTCCACTATTTTATCTCCCAGGTCACTTATCCATTCTTCTGCCTCAGTTATTCTGCTATTGATCCCTTCTAGAGAATTCTAATTTCATTTATTGTGTTGTTCATCACTGTTTTTTTGGTCTTTAGTTCTTCCAGGTCCTTGTTAAACGTTTCTTGTATTTCCTCCATTTTATTTTCAAGATTTTGGATCATCTTTACTATCATTATTCTGAATTCTTTTTCAGGTAGACTGCCTATTTCCTCTTCATTTGTTACCTTGTTTTTACCTTGTGTTTTTATTTCTTTTTACCTTGTGTTTTTACCTTGTTCCTTCATCTGCTGTTTGTTTCTTTGTCTTCTCATTTTGCTTAACTTACTGTGTTTGGGATCTTTTCATAGGCTGCAGGTTCATAGTTCCCGTTGTTTTTGGTGTCTGTCCCCAGTGGCTAAGGTAGGTTCAGTGGGTTGTGTAGGCTTCCTGGTGGAGGGGACTAGTGCCTGTGTTCTGGTGGATGAGGCTGGACCTTGTCTTTCTGGTGGGCAGGTCCACGTCTGGTGGTGTGTTTTGGGGTGTCTGTGGCCTTATTATGATTATAGGCAGCCTCTCTGCTAATGGATGGGGTTGTGTTCCTGTCTTGCTAGTTGTTTGGCATGGGGTATCCAGCACTGGAGCTTGCTGGTCATTGAGTGCAGTTGGGTCTTGGCGTTGAGATGGAGATCTCTGGGAGATTTTTGCCATTTGATATTACGTGGAGCTGGGAGGTCTCTTGTGGACCAGTGTCCTGAACTTGGCTCTCCCACCTCAGGCACAGCCCTGACTCCTGGCTGGAGCACCAAGAGCCTGTCATCCACATGGTTCAGAATAAAAGAGAGAAAAAGAAAGAAAGAAAGAAAGAGAGAGAGAGAGAGAGAGAAAGAGAGAGAGAGAGAGAGAGAGAGAGAGGGAGGGAGGGAGGGAGGGAGGGAGGGAGGGGGAGAGAGAGAGAGAGAGTGGGAGGGAGGGAGGAAGGAAGGAAGGAAGGAAGGAAGGAAGAAAGGAAGGAAGAAAGAAGAAGATAAAATAAAATGTTATTAAAATAAAAAATAATTATTAAAAAAATTTTTAAGTAATAAAAAAAGAAAGAAAGAAAGAAGAGAGCAACCAAACCAAAAATCAAATCCACCAATGATAACAAGCACTAAAAACTCTACTAAAAAAAAACAGACAGACAGAACCCTAGGAGAAATGGTAAAAGCAAAGCTATGCAGACAAAATCTCCCACAGAAGCATACACATACACACTCACAAAAAGAGGAAAAGGGGAAAAAATAATAAATCTTGTTCTCAAAGCCCACCTCCTCAATTTGGGATGATTCGTTGTCTATTCAGGTATTCCACAGATGCAGGTACATCAAGTTGATTGTGGAGATTTAATCTGCTGCTCCTGAGGCTGCTGGGAGAGATTTCCCTGTCTCTTCTTTGTTCGCACAGCTCCCTGGGTTCAGCTTTGGATGTGGCCCCGCCTCTGCGTGTAGGTCACCTGAGGGCGTCTGTTCTTCGCTCAGACAGGACGGGGTTAAAGGAGCCGCTGATTCGGGGGCTCTGGCTCACTCAGGCCGGGGGGAGGGAGGGGTGCGGATGCGGGGCGAGCCTGTGGCGGCAGAGGCCGGCATGTCGTTGCAGCAGCCTGAGGCACGCTGTGCGTTCTCGCGGGGAAGTTGTCCCTGGATACAACGGGACCCTGGCCGTGGCGGGCTGCACAGGCTTCCGGGTAGGGAGGTGTGGAGAGTGACCTGTGCTCGCACACAGGCTTGTTGGTGGCGGCAGCAGCAGCCTTAGCGTCCCGTGCCCGTCTCTGGGGTCCACTCTGATAGTCGTGGCTCTCACCCGTCTCTGGAGCTCCTTTAAGCAGCCCAAACTTGACATTTTGAAAGCAAAAAAAAAAAAAAACAAACCAAAAAAACCCCTCTTATCTCTAAGGTAAAGGTCATAAAATTCTTTTTCTTTAAGAAAAAGGAAATTTGGATATTTTCCCCTAGTTTCTTAATTTAGTTGACAAAGATGAGTTCAATCAAATGTCATCACTCTAACCGTTGTAAGGACTAAAGTTGGGAATTCTTAGCAACATATTGGATCAATCTCTCCTCCCCTGCACATCTCCATCTAAACACACATACCCTGTGGTGTAAAATTATTGTGCATTTGAATTGTATGCCTTGTTGTAAAGTGGTCCCTTCCTCACATTTTCATAGGCTGAATTACATTATATCTCTAGGGTGGGGGATTTCACACTTAGCTAATCCTATGAATTTTTCTCTATTGTATCTCTATTTTATCATTGCCTTATATTATTTGTGGACATTTTTTTTCCCTTGAATTGTCCATCAAGTTTTTAGTTGTATTTATATCCTTCAAAGCCCAGAGGCTAACTCTGGGCATGGTAGATGCTTAATGAAACTTTGTAAAATAGGTTTTTACTTAGAGCGGAATTTCAATATGAGTTCATATGTGTTTCTGTTCTGCATATTCCACCCCACACTTTGGAAGCCCGCATCCAACTTTAATAAACTAGATCAAATGTTACTGTTGTTCATGTTTCAAACTCAGTCTCCAGAAAAGGAACTTATTCAAAATCAATTTATTTCATTGATGTTATGCAATTTGAAACTTATCAAATTAATAAAACAAAGCCCTGAGTTGTAAGAGTTGTGTTATATTGTGTTACTGTTCAAATATTTGGTGACCCTCCCAGTGGGCCAGTTCTAGAACACCACACCACTCAGATCAGATTTGCCATGTGACTTGCAGTGCCCCTCCCTTTGCAAGGATTGTACATCCCAGTGTGTGACATGCTTTTTAGCCAATGACATGGGTGGAAATAATGAACACTGCTTCTGCGTGGAAGCTTTGAGAGCCAGCAGGGGTATTACTTTGATCTCTCTTCTTTCAGTCAATGAGATATATCAGACAGAGGCTGCTCCGCTAGCTCAGGTTCATCAGTTTGGGTCCAGAGGGATGATGACATGGAACGGAACCACAGCTGACCCATAATGGACATTAAGGTAAGGAATAAATCTTGTTTTTGTAAGCCACGGAGATTTGAGGAGGGGTCATTTTTTCTACCACTGCATGGCTTAGCTTAAGCTGGCTGATCCAAAAGTGTTAAGAGAGTGTTAACAGCTTATGGAAAACCCAAATGAACTTTGTGGCCAACCCAATAGTTGCAAATAAAGACATCAACTCCTTCTAACTTAGAAAAGGAGTTTCTTGGGGAGATGCTGGGTAGCTCTTAGAGGCAAGGCTGGAGTGTTGAGTTTGGACAGTGGGCAGGAAAACAGGAATCCAGATCATGAATGGCTTAATTAAGATGCTGTCACTGCTATAGGTACTAGATCCTGCCACTGGCATCATCACCACTGCCATTATCTGTGGTCACTGGGTACCAGGGGCCACCACTACCCATGGCAGAATGAACTCTGAGCTGTTCCAGCATCTCCGTGTTGCTTTCCCAAGACTCAGATCTTCAAAGAGAGGATCTGATTGGCCGGAGTATCACATTGGTGGTTAGGATTTCAACCTATGAATTTTGGGGGGATACACACTTTCAGTCTATAGCAAGACAAGTTGTTAAACTCTTTGAATGATAAGTTTTCTATGGAGTCCTTTGCATTTTCTAAGCATATCATCTGTGCTTAATACAGTTTTGTTTCTCCCTTTGCAATCATGATACTTGTTCTTTTATTTCTGTGTGCTAAGACCTTCAGTGCAATGTTGAAGAGACATACTTATCTTTGCCCTGCTTTAAAGGGCATACTTACAGAGTTTAACTATTAAGAATGAATGATGTTTTGGTATAGGTTTTCAGTAGATATTCTTTATGAGGTTAAGAACCTTCCCTTTTATTCCTGCTTTGCTGAGATTGTCACGAATGGTTGTTGAATTTTATTGAATGCATTTTTTTCTTCGTCTATTGATTTGATTGTATGTTTTTTCCCTCTTTCAAACTGTTAATGTTAAACCACCCTTGCATTCCTGAGATACATTTAAATTGTCATAACATATTCAATTCTATTGTTTTGTTTTCTCTTGACTATGTGTCACTTTTTGCTGCTTCTTGGCATGTCTAATATTTTTTTGTTGCATGCTGTGCATTGTGTATAAATGAAACATAAATGGTCTAGATAATATCTTTCACCATTGAGAGTTCCCACAGTCCTTCATTAGGCAGACAGGGTGAGGGATTTATCACTTTAATCCAATCAGGGATTGAGTTTAGGCTGAGCCTAGCTACAGCTGTGGCCAGCAGCCTGAACCGGCATGGATTATTTATGCCTATGTGGATGGCACTGACAGGAGGATGTGAGAGGAAAGAAGTTGCTTATGTGAGCACAATAGTCGTCTCAGCTTTTACACTGAAAAGGTCAAGAAAGCTGTTGATGGGCATTGGGTACTCAGACGTATGGCAACGGGGAGGTGGGAAGAGCACACTGCAGCATTACTGTCCTGAGTTCTAGGAGCGGCTCAAACTTTTATATGTTTCTGTGGATTCGGAAGGGCTTCTGTCTGAAGGAACGAGTTGGTAAGATAACTGGATTTTTGTCTGGCCCTTACCATTGAAGCCTAAGGCAAAGATTACATTTGGATGTCATAGAAAGTATTTCGAAAGGTTGCTTAAAATTGCTTCATTAAAAATTTTCCACTTACTGCTCAAAAGCATATTGTAACATGGGATTCAAAAATTCAATAAAAATTACCCAGATTTCTACTCCCCTAACAATTCAGCTGTTTTGAGTTTCCTACTTCCTTTCCATTCTTTTTTTTTAATAAACACTCACGTGCACAAACACCCATACAAACACACACAAACATACTATTTACATATCGTAACCATGGTGTGCCTGGGATTTTCCTCCTACTGCCTTTAAAGGTGAAGTTCAGTTTATGACTCACATTCACCAGGACATCAGGAAAGGGATCAAATTCCCCACTTCATTCCTGAAGGTTAATGCCTGTGTCATTCTGCCCTCTGTAATTGCCCAGGTTAAGCTATGTTTAGAGTGTGGTAAAGAAAGAGCAGCGCTATTCAACATGTACTTATTACTTTTAAGAGAGCACATTGGATTTAGTTATGGATAGAGAAAAAATTATAATTTCAGTTTTTCCATCAGTGATGAAGATCTTGTAATAGTTTGCATCTTTATTTAGAATTTGAGTGCAGCTACATGCTAGGTTCTTGGTGAACTGCTGTGCCCTCATCCTGCACCAGCCCTGCCCACTGCTACTTGCTCATCATGAGTTACCTCCTCACTCATGCCTTCTCTGGTCCCATCACCCTGTATTCCCACCAGCCGCACCTTGTTTATTTCCTTCAAGGCCCTTAATCCAATTTATAACTGCACATTTATTTAGTTGCTTATTGAATGTCTTCTCCACTCTTCTGAGCTCTCTTAGGAAAGGGACTGAATCCAATTTATTCAGCAAGGTAAGGTCATATGATATAAACACAGCTGGTGGATAGAAGCAAAAATGAGGGAGGGTGCCTGGGGACACCCCTGAATTCCTCCAGTGTCTTGTCTACCCGCTGTAGTCTCAATGCCTGAGAGGTCACATATCTGATTATTTAGATATGTCATTTAATGGTCAAATTGCCGACCATTGAGTCCTGTGTTTTTTCCCTGTATGTGAAAAGTATAATCAATTTAATTTTCTTTCTTTTTTTTCTGGCCGCGCCACGGGCCATGCGGGATCTCAGTTCCCCGACCAGGGGACCAGGGATCAAACCCGCACCCCCTGCAGTGGAAGCGTGGAGTGTAAGAAGTCCACAGTCAGTTTAATTATAATCAATATTTATTATACCTGAATCTGGGGTTCACTTACTTGTAGCTTTTCATCAGAGACACCAGAGGTGATTTCTTTCAGACTCCAGCTTGAAATGGAGTATTAACTCCCAGTGCTCATAGTAATAAGTAGGTGTTATTTAAGGAAAGGAATCATTAATGCCCAGCAGCCTTGATCTCTTTTTCCTCCTTGAGTGATGCACTAGATGTTTACAGAATATAAAGGCGAAAACCCTAATTAGATGAAGGGGGCCAAAATACGTCAGTTCTTCAATGTTTTTCGTCAGTAAACAAGCTCATGGAGCAAGAGTGATAGAGACCATCTATCTAAGTTGTGTCAGCTTGCCAGCCACACATGTCCAACAACAAAAATGCCCCAAACTTGCCCTTCAGGGAAAAATCTTTCCACCCACCCTACTCTTGCACTGTCAAATCGATTAGGTAAAGAAGTGGATGGTGGGGACTTCCCTGGTGGCGCAGTGGCTAAGAATCCGCCTGCCGATGTAGGGGACATGAGTTCGATCCCTGGTCTGGGAAGATCCCACATACCGCGGAGCAACTAAGCCCGTGCACCACAACTACTGAGCCTGCGCTCTACAGCCCATGAGCCTCAACTACTGAAGCCTGCGCCTAGAGCCCGTGCTCCACAACAGGAGAAGCCACCGCAATAAGAAGCCCACGTACCGCAACTAAGAGTAGCCCCTGCTCACAGCAATTAGAGAAAGCTCGCGCACAGCAATGAAGACCCAATGCAGCCCAAAATAAATAAGTAAATTTAAAAAAAAGAAAAAGTGGATGGTGGAAGAGACCAAAATATACAAGTATTCTTAAGAGTCAGCTGGCTAGTGTCCAAGTAAGAGTTATTTCAGAAAAAGTAGCTTTCTGCAATTCTTTCTTCAGGTGCTGACTATGGCTACACTCAGATATGTTTATATGCCTCACTCACATTTTGGAACAGCGTAAGAATCACTTGTAGGACCTTCTTAGGGCCCTTTTTCGAAAAATCTTAGCTTTCTCAAGGCTTACTTTAAGTCAAGATACAATAATTTCGTAAGTGCACCTGTTAATAGCTGGTTGGTATTACCGGTTACAGAGATAAACTCTTACCCCGTCACTCCTTGGCTATGATTATGACACATGATTTTCAGGTAGCATTTCCTTAGTGACCCTATGGAATGCTTGTTGCAGTTTAGTCCAATGTATCTGACACTACGTATTTTTATTTTCTTTTGGAAAATTAACTCTAATGTTCTTATATGTTTGTTTTGTTGTGTAGTTTTAATTATGTGTTTTAAAATAAGATAATGAATATCTCTTCCTCCTCCCTATTGTCAATAGGTTTGTATTTTATAAGCCTTTACTCATGTTTCCTTGGGGAAATAACCTATATGGATAAGATTTTTTTTTAATTTAATTAATTAATTTATTTTGGCTGCACCAGGTCTTAGTTGCAGCATGTGGGCTTCTTGGTTGCAGCATGCATGTGGGATCTAGTTCCCCCCACCAGGGATGGACCCCAGGTCCCCTGCATTGGGAGTGCCCAGTCTTACCCACTGGACCACCAGGGAAGTCCCTAAGATTTTTTTTTTCTATAAAAGAAAAATTCATTGAAGCTCAAACTAGAACTCAGTCTTTATTACATGTCCCACTTCCACAAGTATTCTAAAATTGTCTTTTATATTGATACTTGTGACAAACTCTCTCAAATAGAACCGTTCTAGTACTGAATGAAAAGTCTTAAATTAGATTCATTACCTGAAAATGACTCCCTAAAGAGCCAGAGGTTAATGATTGTGGGCCCAGGAAATAATAAAAGTGAGATCCTTCTCTTGGAAAATAAACAAACTAAATCTGCGCTACAAAATATATTTAGAGGGACTAAAAATCCCTCTTTGGTCTCCAGGAGCCTGTATCGGAAGACCCGTGCGATCAACTCCATGTTTAAAGTGAGGAATTAAGATGAGTTTCCTCAGTACCCCCTTTTCCCACTACTGCTTTTTATTTGGAGAGGACAGAGGCAGTAAAATTTTTAACAAGAGCAAGGAAATTTAAAAAATGTACTCAAAAATCCTGTTATTTCACAGTATCACAGCTGTTCTCATTTTTCATCTACTCGTTTGTCTATTTGCATATTCATTTCTCAACGTAATCACAGCATCCTGTGATTGTGCTTATGCGATCTGTATATTTCCACTTTACGTCACCCTTTAAAGATAACTATTATTTCGTGCTCTCTCTCGCGGAAGCGTAGCCGTAGGACCAGAGGAATAGCCGACCGGAGGAGAACCCGGGATTTAGCTAGAACTGACAGGCACGGAGCGGGTGAGGGCTGGGCGAAGGAGACCTCGAGGCCCCGCCGCCCCCGGGCCCCCCGACCAGGCCCCGCCCCGCCTTCCCAGGGTTCCCGCCGGCCAGGCCCCGCCCTCTTTTCCCCGGCCCCGCCTCGTCGCCATGTTGTTCCCTCGGTGCTGGACGGGAGCAGCTGTAGTCGGACCCGGACAGTGCTGCGGACGTCAGCTGGCCGCTGGGTCCTCGACCCTCTCTCTTTCCTCACTGCACCCGGACGGGCCGGCCCGGAGCTCCCGGGCTTCCTCCGTGTGGCTGCGAGGTGAGCGGGGCGCTGACTCCCCTCGGGGCCGGGCGGGGGCCTAGGCGGGCTGCGCGGGCGTCAGAGTCTGAGAGGAGCCCGCGGGCCGCGTGTGCGGCCTGGGCCTCGGGCAGCTGGGGCGGGAGGCGTGCGTGGCCCGTGCGGGTCACTCTCCCGCCCCCGGGGTGGCGGGGCGGCCTGTTGCCCCCTGCCTCCTACTGACTGACGCAGGTGGAAAGATGGGGTCGCGCACCCGGGGAGAGAGACACACGCCCCAAGACAGACGCCCAGACGTCCTGGAGACACACACACGGGGAAGGAGATCCATCGACACCCGGTGACACATACCCAAACACCCAGGGAAAGGGACACATCCACACCAACCCCCGGGGAGACACACAGGGTCACACGGAGAAACCCACCCAGGCACGCCAACCCAGCGCACTCCCGCATGACTCATGGAGAGAAAGCAGAGGCGCGCACGATTTGATATTGGCGACCTCCGACCTGCTTCCCAGGTGGATATTTGCTAAGGTGTTGGGGCCACTCGGAAGACCAGTTGGGACGTGTGGGGTGTTATCGGATTCAGACTCTCGCTAGGGTTTCGTAATCGTGTTCCTCTCTTTCTTCCAACTTAGTATGTAGGGAGGCAAGATGAAAATTTTAAGTGCTGACCAAATAGTTGTGGAGGTATCAGTTGGTTTTTGGGTGGAGGTTTTTTTCTTTTCAAATGATGACACATCCCGTGACCGGGGTTCTTTTTAGGAATGAGTTTTCTGCTAGTTTCCAAATTGTCACGTGACCACGCTCTTTTTGTAGGATTTCGGAGGCCTGATAAAAATCAATAGATTTTGGTTCCTTTTAAAAAAATCAATTAAAAAAATTTTTCTTCCGGGTTTGTCTTTCTCTGGCATCATTGTAGTGGAAAATACGTAAATTGCCCGTAATCTCAAAAACCGTTGGGTGGAACAAAACTGAAGAGATGAAGGAAGCTCGGTATTCTTCAGCCAGGGACTTTTAAGAAGACTGTTCTTTGTTTCGCTTTTAGAAGCTTAGGTTGAAGTTATCTTCACTGCTTGCCTCCTACTCTGTGCATCTGCTGTGGCCGTCTGGGGCTTTGAGTATTTTTGTGTGGACATTGTAAATTCCTCTTGTTTGTACTAAAAAGTTTCTGGCTTGCTGACTTATTTACTTTGGAGAGTTTTGTGAGTTGGGGATATTTTTGGTTTATCATTTGTGAGGTTAGAATAGACGGAGGAAAACTAAGTAGAACATTGCTGGCCTTGACTCCAAGCCGGGTTCTTGGAGACTAAGGAAATACTTCAGTGCTCTTCCCTCTTGTCCAGCCTCTCCTATTTTCATTTCTTTCTTCCTCAGCCACTTCTTCCATCTAGACTGTGGTACTCTGTAGGCCTGCAGATAAGTTCCTTTGGTTCTAGAGACGAACTTTTAGTCTACCCTCATTTCTTACCATTTCTTGGGCGGCCACTCCAGCACTGGGAGGTCTGTGCATGTCAATCCTGTAAGTACATCATTTCATTTACTTCTCACAGCATTTCTGTGGTATTAGCTCCATTTTAAAGATGAAGAATTTGCTGGGGCGTAGGAGGGGTAGGTCTGGGTGGTGAGGGGGCAGAGCCGGGATTCAGAGCAGGGCTGTGTGAGTTTAGAGTGGTAGTTCTCAGTGGGGGGTGGAGGGTATTTGACAGTGTCTGCAGGCATTTTTGGTTCACACCTGAGAGGGTGTGCTGCAGGCACCTATTGGGTGGAGACCGGGGATGCTGCTCAACAGCCTACAATACACGGGACCCACGGCAAACAGTTGTCTGGCCCAGAATGTCGCTCGCACCCAGGTTGAGAAGCCCTGCTTGACCTCAGTCTGTGTAACTCCAGAGCTCACAGTCAGCGCTTCTCTAGTTCTTCAAATGTGATGTTGGTTCCTATTTAGGGTACCGCCTCCTCATTTTTAGAAAGAGCAGGGGGTGGGGAGGATTTGAGAACTTGAAGAGATTTCCCTTGATTAAGGGACATATTCATTCATTTGAAAGATTGACCAAAAAATTTCTGATAACAGAATCTCCCCCCACCCTTTTTTTAAATATTTATTTATTTGACTGTGCCGGGTCTTAGTTGCGGCACTTGGGATCTAGTTCCCTGACCAGGAATCGAACCTGGGCCCCCTGCATTGGGAGTGTGGAGTCTTAGCCACTGGACCACCAGGGAAATCCCTCCCCCCCTTTTTTCTTCCGAAGGCAAAAGTGTCAGAACTTGAGAGTCACTGAGAGCCCTTGAAGCAGACATAGGGAATTTGGTTTCTGTATTATTCCACTTGTCAACAAACATTTTCTGAGTAGCCCGTCGGTTGCTGATACAAAGGTGCTGGTGATATGAAGGGCAATGGGGAGTCCCCACCTCCCTGAAGCTTACAGTCTAATCACAGTCATGAGATCACGTTCTAACTTTGTCCTAGAACAAAATTTATTGCCCAGCCAAGGTCATGGGCCAGGTGTCTTTAAACAACACAGCTGGGGCTTCCCTGGTGACGCAGTGGTTAAGAATCTGCCTGCCAGTGCAGGGGACACGGGTTTGAGCCCTGGTCCGGGAAGATCCCACATGCCGCGGAGCAATGAATCCCGTGCGCCACAACTACTGAGCCCGCGTGCCACAACGACTGAAGCCCGTGCACCTAGAGCCCATGCTCCATAACAAGAGAAGCCAACGCAGTGAGAGGCCCCCGCACCTCAACAAAGAGTAGGCCCCGCTCACCGCAACTAGAGAGAGCCTGTGCACAGCAACAAAGACCCAATGCAGCCATAAATAAATAAATAAATTTGTTAAAAATTAAAAAAAAAATAGCTGCACGCCAGCACATAGGTACCTGGGTCATGGCATTTACTGTGGGTGGACTTAGGTGAAATGGGGAAAGGTTGATGTGTTTTTCTTTTAAATTTTATTGGAGTATAGTTGATTTACAACGTTGTGTTAGTTTCAGGTGTACAGCAAAGTGATTCAGTTATACATATATGTATATTCATTCTTTTTCAGATTCATTTCCCATATAGGTTATTACAGAATATTGAATAGAGTTCCCTGTGCAGTACAGTAGGTCCTTGTTGGTTATCTATTTTATATATATATATTACTGTATGTATGTTAATCCTAAGCTCCTAATTTATAAGGTTGATGTGTTTTTGATAGTTTTGTCAGTTGACCACATGTGAATATTTACAAGAAACAAATTGGGAAGCCATTCTTGTTGAGCATAAAATTCTTCCTTGAATTAGCCTAAGTAGACAGTAGTTCTGCATGCATTTTATCATTGAAATCAAGAAATATGGGGCTCCCCTGGTGGCGCAGTGGTTAAGAATCTGCCTGCCAATGCAGGGGACACAGGTTCGATCCCTGGCCCGGGAAGATCCCACATGCCGTGGAGCAACAAAGCCCGTGCGCCACAACTACAGAGCCCAGCCACCACAACTATTGAAGCCCACGCGCCTAGAGCCCGTGTTCCGCAACAAGAGAAGCCACCGCAGTGAGAAGACCACGCACTGCAACTAAGAGTAGCCCCCGCTCGCCGCAACTAGAGAAAGCCCATGCACAGCAACAAAGACCCAACACAGCCAAAAATAAAAATTAAAAATAAATTTATTTAAAAAAAAAGAACAAATAAGCGGTGACATTTTTTTAAATTGAATTTTGCATTCTTCCTCTGGCATTCTCCAGCCTGTTTTCACCATGCCTAAATCTAGCCCCTTCAGTCCATGTAGTGCTTCATTCTGGTGGCAGATATAACTCTTAGGTGAACTTTGGGAGTGAGTGAGAGGAGTCCAAAAGGGTTGGTTCTGGGAGTTCCCTGGTGGCCTAGTGGTTAGGATTCTGGGCTTTCACTGCTGTGGCCTGGGTTCAATCACCGGTTGGGGAACTGAGGTCCCACAAGCTGTGCAGCACGGCCAAAAAAAGGGTTGGCTCTGTTTAGCAATCACTGTGAGTGTTATTCTGTTATTCATGCGGTCGGCACGGCATCTTTTGTGAGGAGCTTTGCTTTTTGACTCGTGCTGATGGACAGTGTGTTGTTCATTGCTAATGGATAGATTTCTCTGCCTCTTATCAATTTTTGTCTGCTGTGGGGTAGAGGGGATGCTAAATTATACACCTAAAAATGATTGCTATCGCGTGGCGTCTAACAAAGGGATGTGTGCTCTGTTACTACTGGAGGGGTTTTATTCTGGGAAGGATCAGAGGAATTGGTGCAGGAAGAACATCCACTTGGAGGAGTCTTGCTGGATCTGCAGTTGGCTTGCTTCTCTGGCCAGGTTAGGTCACCACATTTCTTTCTTCATAAAATGAGATGCTTTTACTTTATAATGTATGTGAATGAGAATACATGACACCAAGTAAAGACGTCACATAATTGGCTTCCAAGTACAGGCATACCTCGGAGATATTTTGGATTTGGTTCCAGACCATCGCAATAAAGTGAGTCACACAAATTTGGTTTCCCAGTGCTTATAAAAGTTACATTTATACTGTACCTGTCTATTAAGTGTGCAGTAGCATTATGCCTAAGAAAAACAATGCTTGTACCTTAATTAAAAAATACTTTATTGCTAACAGATGTTAACCATCATCTGCGTCTTTAGTGAGTTGTAATCTTTTTGCAGTACTGACATCAGTGATCACAGATCAGCATAGCAAACATAATAATAATGAAAAAGTTTAAAATATTGCAAGAATTATGAAAATGTGACACAGAGACAAGTGAGCAAATGCTGTTGGAAAATGGCGCCGATAAACTTGCTCCATGCAAGGGTTTACCACAGACCTTCAATTTGTAAAAGCCCACAGTATCTGTGAAGTGCAATAAAACGAGGTGTGCCTGTAGTTCTGCCTCAGGCAATTTGCTGGTCAAGCAGAGAGAGAGAGAGAGAGAGGGAGAGAGAGAGAGAGAGAGAGAGAGAGAGAGAGAGAGAGAGAGAGAGTGTGTGTGTGTGTGTGTGTGTGTGTGTGTGTGTGTGTGTGAGAAACACATCTCACTTGAAAGCTAGCTAGGTAATAAATTTGTTAGTCAAAACCAAGGACAAGAAAACAGGGCCTGTGACTAAGTAGGTCTTCAGCAGAACATTTATTAAGGATTTTTTTTTTTGAGGGGGTGAACTCACAAAACGCCTCAGCGAGTTTGGAAAGCTGTGATGCAGATGAAAGGTCAGGGTACCTGCGGGAAGGAGGGGGGACCCAGGAGTGTAGGTGGAGAGGGGCCGGCTACCCTGGGTTAGGGAGGTGAGGCCAGAGCTTGCCAGAAAGCCTGGGCGTGCCCGCTGGGGAGAGAACTCGGAAAACTCTCCATTTCCCAGCGTGAATCTTGGTATTGTACGTAGTGAAGTTGAGCTCTCTGTGTTTCCACGTTCTGGGTTCTTCCATTACTTTCTGTTAGTTTTTGACCGTGGCCGGTACAGGGTTTAGGATGCTGTTGCTTATCATGAACACAGAGAAGATGAGATCTAAGTGAATGTAGGCGAGGTCATAGCTAGATCAGCATGGGCTCGGGAGAGCCGGCCGTGCGTTTTGGAAGAAATATAGAAAGAAGCGAAGCAGGCCATGGAGGCTTCACGCTGGCTTCACTGAACCCGGCTCATTTCATCACGGGGAGTCTGAACACAGGCTCCACTTGTGTCCGAGGCCTGATGCCTTACAAATGTCTACTGTGTTTGATGGGGATGGAGAAACAGTATGGAACAACTTTCTACATTCATCCCGTGGCCACATTTCATTATCCAAATGTGAAGGACAGCAGAGCAGTGTAGCCAGTGAACTGAGCTGCTGGGTCAGCGTGAACTGTTTTCATTCCAGGTTCTTATGAACTGGATTAGGTTTGGGGGTACAGAAGCCAAGCTCGTTTCCAGAAGGTTTGTTCTCTTGAGAGTGGTTGTGTTATCAGTGTTAGAGAAGCCTGAAAGACGCCTTACAGATTCCTGTTTCTGGAACTTGCTCTGTAGAACTTTAACAGATAGGGAGTGTTTAAATGATTTAACAGGTTTGCAAATGCTGGAACTCCCTGGGGTGTGGTGTGTGGCTAGGCGATCTCTCGGGTGTGCGCAGTTTCACACTTGCATGTGTAACCAGAGCAGTGATTAGGTGAATACACCTGAACATACATATGTGGTTTAGTTGGAAGTCAGAACAGAAGAGCTGCTTGAAGGCCACATGTTGGTGAGTGCAGAGCATTTTCTAGAATGAGTTCCAGTACTCTTAAATAAAATTTCAGCTATGCTCTTTGGGAGCAAACAGCTCCTACCCTCATATCCTCTTCCACATTAATATTTGCACAGTACCTGAATTTTATCACACTAGCCCTGGGAAACCCCGCCTCACAAAGATACGGTGTCATCGAAAGGAATGTGGTGTGAGCTAACGTGGGGACTGAACTCCCTTGAGCGCCAGTTGTGTGGCATCCTGTGGGCGGCCAGGACCTCTGTGGTGCCCTCCAAAATATCACATACCCTGCCCTGCCTGGTTTCCTGTGTGCACTGTCGCTTGATCTCCCCTCCCTCATCGTCCAGAGTGTTCCATCCCCAACTTCTGCTGCACACAGTTTATTAGGAAGTGGGTCTGCTGGTGGAGAAAGGGGCCCCTGGGTGCAGAGGAGGTGTCATGGGGTCTACCCTTGTGCTTTCCGCCCAGCCAGCCTGTCTCAGTCAGTGTTGAGAAGTGCCTCGTGCCCTTTGGGGTCTGTGTGCTCTCTGGGGCTGGTTTCTCATCGTCAGCTGCTTCTCCCCAAGTTAGGATTTCTGTCTCTTCAGTTTGTCACTGCTGGACCATTTGCTTTCCATCTTCTCGGTTTTGTTGTCTCTCATCTACAGTTGTTCTCTCTTACTGTCCTTTTTGGGTTTGTACATTTTTTAGACCTTTCCTGTCTTCTGATGGGAGTGAAGGTCACACATGTTTGACCTGCCCTGTTTAATTAGACCAGGGGGAAGTTATTTAATCTTTATGAACTTGGTTTATTGATCTATAAAACATGGGTGGTAGTGTCCGACTTGCAGGTGACTTCAAGGTGCTCTCTGCCAGGTACCTAGTAGACATTCAGTGAACAGTGGTGGCTGATGTTACTATGGTCATAGCGTTTGTTATTTGAGCAAACAAAAGAATGGCAGTAGGTAGGGAGGGAAGTGGACATGTTTCTTGTGTGGGTGAATGAAGTGGGTAAGACAGAAGAAGAAAGAGATTTTGAAAATGGGGGAAATACTTAGTTTGGTGTTAGATATGTTGAATTTGAACTGCCATCAGAGTACCAGATGAATATATTATAAAGGGGGTTGGAATTCTTATCTGGTGCCCAAGGGGTGGGAGGGTGGAGGTGGGCTTTAGTTTAGGAATCACTGGGTTTTATATCCCAGGAAGATATGGTTTGGGAAGAGGTAAGCTCATCAACCTTGTGGTACATCTCCTTAAGAGCCCGTTAGAAAAGGGAGCCATCTAGGTTGCAGAAAGCCAACGGGGTGAGGGGAAGAGAAAGCAGAAACTATTATCAGAGTAGTTTTATGAACAATGAAGTAGGAAGCATTTTCAAGGTCATTGCCAGGCTGTTTAGACCTAATAGAGGCAGTAATGGTGGCTGAGTCCTGGCTAAGACTTGAAGGTCCTACTGAGGCCTCCAGCTATGGATGTGATACTTACAAGACCCTTTCCTAGTTGGGCCTCCATTACCTTATTTGTTTAAAAAAAAAAAAAAAAAAGCCTTGTGTACCCTTCTGAGATTTTATATCATGTACATTCAGATAAATCTCTACATCTCAGAGTTCACTGTCAACTAGGCGGGCCTCTGGTGAGAACATTGGTCAACCATGAGCGTGTGTCTCTAGAAGTGTACACAGGGAAGTCCTAAGAGAGGCACTTTTTTCATTATTTAGGGCTGCATGTGCCTTAGGGCATTTAGATGAGGACCGAGGAGAAGCCAATGGACTGGCCATTAGGAGGTCTCTGGTGACTTTTGCTGACATTCAGGGGGATAGAGGGGTTGAGAAGCTGCGTTTAGTGAGAGGGTAGAGGGTTGATCAGGCACAGAGCCGAAATGGGTAGTGATGGCAGAGTAAGTTGGGGCTTGGAAAGCTTTTTGTAAGCGAAGTCAGCTTCAGTACCTTGGTGGGGACAAACTGGAGCATCACTGATGGAGAAGTGGGATGAAGTGAACTTTATATTTCTTTAATTGATCACACGAAATATACAAAAGCTACCTGCAGTGCTCTTAAATTTCTTCTCATTTTGACTTGGTGACAACTTCCTTGAAGAATGGGAGCCTCTAATCTAGTTGAGTCCTGTATGCCAGACATACAGCTGTTCTCTTTAAATAGACCTTGGGAAATTCCACTCCTCTTATTTAATTTCTCTAACAGCCAAAGAGTTCTACCTGCTGTGGCCCTCGTGGTCAGTGTTGCTATACTAACTCTTCCCTGAGCTTATATGGAAGTTCTCCAGCTCTTAACCTTTTCTGCTCCAAATTAAAGATACCAGTTTTCTTATCTAACTTGAAGAGACAAGTCAGAACCAAGGTTCCCTTAAGTTACAGCAGATCATTTAGGAATCACATTTAGTTTGTGTTTTGCTGCTTTAATGTATTTTTCTAACATGCATATTAAAATTCATTTCTTTCAGGACTTCCTTGGCAGTCCAGTGGTTAAGACTCCGTGCTTCCAATGTAGGGGGCGAGGGTTCGATCCCTGATCAGGGAACTAAGATCCCACATGCTGTGCGGCATGGCAAAAAAAAAAAAAAAATCATTTCTTTCATAATGCAGTCTTCTTCCTGAAGTACCTAGGTGTACTTCCCAGTATAGTTTTCCTATTTTGTGACCTTTATCCATTTCTTTGCATTTTAATTCTGTCCCCCAAAGTGCAGCCTTTAACTATCCCCACTCTTTTCTGTCAAGCATTTCAAGTGCCTTTTTCAGGTGTCTTATTATAGGTAGATTTATGCTTGTTCCTTTTAAGGACTTCATTAAATAAAACAAAGAACAAAATGTGATCCTCACTTATAGGATTAGCAGTTTCCTGGGAATAAGTCTCTTCATTGAACTGTCACAGTTCATGGTCAAAGTGTAATATTAGGAAAGTCTTATGGGTGAGGGAAATAGTAACGCCACGTAAAGATGAAAGTCTTGAGGGTGTTATGAACTACACAGATCGATCACACGAAATATACAAATATTGCAGACATGTATTGATCATTTCTTGAGGTCCAGATTCCTTTAAGAATCTGGTGAAACCTTTTTATACTCTTTCCAGAGAAAGGCTCAAGTACATGCTTCCATCCGTACCCTCATCCTTATTTCACATGTGATTCTAGGAGGTGCATTTTCCCCCTGCAGCTCCTTCATTAAGCACACTGGATACCTGTACTGTTTAATACAATACTCATGTAGCTATTTAAGTTTAAACGAATTGATATGAAATAAAATTAACAATTCACTTCTTCAGCTGGACCAGCCGCATTTCAAGTGCTCAGGAGACACATGTGGTTAGTGACGACGGTATTGGGCATAAGAACATTTCCGTCATCACAGGAAGTTCTGTTGGATCATGCTGCTCTGTACTTTCAGGATGATTTAAGAAAATTGAATTCCTTAACCAAATCTGTTTTTTTCTCCTCTCTTCTCCCTTCCCACTCTCTCCACCACTGTTAATGGTTAGTATACCTAACTACAAAGGTGCCTTGTTTTAAGCAAAATTGAAAGTATGTATTTCTTTAAAGTTTAATTAGCTCATCTTCATAAAAGAGTACTTACTGAAACGAGTTCCTTAAGTAGAGTGAGCTGCTCTGATATCGTGGTAGTGTGGTTTGATTTACACAGCATTTTCCTTGTCTAGCTGTCTCTGAGGTAATGCTCAGTGGCCACCTAGATAATTTATTTCATCTGCCAAGTTGTGCCTCCAGTTTGGTCTGTTCTTGTGGAATTTTGCTTAATTCTTTTTGTTTTGGTTGACCTTTTGCTGTAAGAGATCACGCCCATTATTACACTTAATGACTTCCTTGACTTGCCTCTCTCGTGTGTTTCAGCAAAGACGACCAGGAAGACTGGAAATAAAGGGTGGAGCTAATAGGCTGTTAAGAGAGACACCTGTATTAAGATATGAGGAAACAAATACACCTCAGGCGAAAATAGAAATAATGTAGGGATTATCCATGCTTTTGTTGCCTTGGTTAGTTTCTTCAAGCCTCGGTTTCTCAAGCTATGAAATGAAGTGGCGGGCTTCCCTGGTGGCGCAGCGGTAGCGGCCCAGCTACCTTTCTGGACTCCGCATCTGTTCAGGTTGTGGGCTGCAGAAGCCATTTCAGGGCTCCGCTCACTCCGAGGGTGTCAGCAGAAATCCTTCCGTGGCTGCTGAGGCCCTGCCCCTCCAGTCCCGTCGTCACAGCTTGCTCCGCTCTCCGCGGCTCCAGGTGTTTGGCCCACCCTGGGCTCTCCCAGGACGTGCGGGGTGCCTTGGCAGGGCCTTCGCACCACTGGTCCCGCTTCCTGGTTCTGGCCCCTCCCCCTTCTCACAGGTTCCTCCTCCTGCTGCTGAGCTTTGTCGGTGGTCAGACCAAATCCCCCAGCAGTGGACTCAGCCTTTGGGGAGGCTGGTCCTAAGGACAGCGTGCGCCTGACATGGTCATGGAGACGCTGCTTTTGAACAGCCCACGCTGGAGACTGGTGCATAGTCTCGCGCTAACGCAGGTGAACACTGCCGGTGGTCCTCTGGCCTTGGAAGTTACCACTTTCTTTAACTGAGCAGCAGGTGAAGTAGCTCTCTGTGTTACAGGATCGTGTTGGATGAAAATGTAATTCCCTTGATAGCTGGAATCACGCAGCTCCGTGAGATGCTCACACCTGGGGCCTGGTCTGACCTAGGGAGCCGCAGGGGCAGAATCCCTGCACTGTTTAAGCTGTTCTTTGGGTTTTGGTTGGGTGTTGTACTCTATAGCACGTACCTCTCATCTGTAAGACTTGCATCAGTTGTAACACAAGAGGGTTTGTGCCCGGATTGTCAGCTCCCCCAACTACTAGCCCCACCTGCCAGGGCCTGAGTGTGGCCTGCATCCTGAGTGCCTGGGCCGGGGAGGCACGCACTGAGGACTCCTGCAGAACTGCTTTCCCACCTGCTCCACGCGCTTCTGGGAGGCGCCGCAGGGTTCTGCAGATGTGTGATTGCAATTGCATTTAAAACATGTTCAAACTGTGGAAACTCTAATAGAACTCAGATGTGCTTTATCTATGTGTCAGTGGATTGAATACTAGTAGTTCTGTCAGATTAACTTGTTTTTGTGCAGGTCTCGAAATAAAGCAAGCAAGTGGAAGACGCTTGCCATTGCTACCCCTTCTTTTCATTGTACGTACGAGAGTAACAGGAGAACCCTCTGAAATAAATGCAAAGGCAGCCGAGACTGCCGCGCCTGTGGGTTAACTACTGCGCTTTGGAGTCGGTCGCATTCCGATCTCACTCCCCCCGTGCCCCCCCCACTAGCTGTGTGAGCTCAAGCAAGGACCGTAACGTCTCTGAGTCAGTCTTCATCCATAGGGTAGGGATAATGAGAGGCTTGTGAGGAGTGAACACAGTGAAGCAGAGTCAGTGGCTTGCAGGGCTCAGTCAGTGTTAGCGTGGTGATGGTGGTGATTTTATCCTTAACCCCCAAATATCAAGATTCTGAAGGGTAGCATTTTTTTCATCGATTGAATTTATAAGTTGAAGGCTGCTTTATGTAAGTCCCACAAAAATGCCCTTTGCTTTTAAAAAAGGGAGGGACAGGGGTTTGGAACTGTGGGTTTAGACCGAAAGAGGCTAGTACTTCAGCACAGCTCTGCCTACTCGGCACAGGAAACCTTCACCCTGAATTTGGTCTGTAGGACTGGGATCCTTTGGCTTCCTAATGTCTGCCTGCATTGCCCTCTCGTTTGTTCTGCCCATGACTCTTCTGAAATTTGACTGAAGAAATGGCCATAAAAGAAATCTACCTAGTTTCTGTAAAACTCCCAGTAAAGACTTCTTCATGCGTCCATTCCACAGAAACTCCCTGCACTCCTATAATGAGCCTGGCACAGTGGTGAACCGCTTTCCCTGTTGTCCATGTCCAAGTGGATCTCCCCGACAGCCCTAGAGGTAGGTACTGCTGTCACCAGAGTCCCCAGAGCTGCAGGATGTCAAATAGCTTGTCCACAAGTCTGTGCTCTTGGCCTTTGGCACAGGGAACCAGTTCTCCTTTCTGACGGTGGGCCTCCATTTGCTCACAAAGTTTCCTGTCTGCCTTGGCTGCCCAGAAAGAAGCTTCACGAAATTCTGCACTGCCTTTAGTCTTTGCCTGACGTTTCCTGTGTCACATTGGGTGCCTCTCCCTTGAGTGGTCCTTCTTTTTTCCTTCTTTGTGTTAGCTTTATTCTGTGGAATATGGTTGTTCTGAACCACTCAAAATTTGGGCAGATTTTGAATAATTTATATTTTACATTTCATCTTAACCAAATTTTATAGCTGTCTAAATGGGATACTTAGAAAGGTAGGATGGGTGGGGGCAGGTGAAAAACTTGTTGGAAAACAACAATGGTTAAAGTGTAGTATTTGATTCTAGGGCTATTTTTAGGCTGAGAAAGGTCATGGGCAGCTTTCAGGTGTAGTTTTCCTTTTAAATTAAGAATCTAGCTACTAATGGAAGTCAGACATTTCTTTTGCATTTTAATTCTTGTGTTTACTCTTAAAGTTATGAAAACAGATTGAATGTACATTGCTAAGGTGTGCTTTATGATTTTTTCTTTGCAGATGATGATGTTTGAACTGAACAATTAAGGTAAGATTATGGCTTATGTGACATGCTTTTCTTATGCATATTTCTTTGTAGGGTTTAGCTGATTGCTAAAGTCATGTTTTAGCTTGGGTGAAGAATATTGCCTTTGGGCAGTCCTTCTAAACTGGAGTATAAAAGGCCTTCATATTACATTTTAAGGTAAGTTTTGAAAAGAACGTATCAGGATACCTTTATTCATTCAGCTTATACTAAAGAAGTTTCAAAGCATTTTACTGTTTTCAGAGAAGAAAAAGGGAACATTTTTAATGTTCATAAACTCATTATGTTAATGTAGAGATTGCATGAAGCTAGCTTTTGTTAGATGTCAGTGGGAAATAAGATAGTTTGTATAATTATCTATATCACCATGCATGTTTATATTCAATGCTGCAGTTAGACTCGGAGAGCTGTTTGTGTCTGCATTAGTTGTTTGAGCAAATGCCAACGTACCCCCAAATAGGGTATCTGGGAGGCCCCAAACTATAGATGAGAAATGTAAAAAATTGTACCCTATTTCCTGGTGTGTGGGTCTAGCATATCCCAAATTTGTTTGCTCAGAATAAGGGCACAAACTAGGAAATCCCACATTATTATGAAAAAAGAAAAGAACTATGAAAGTGTCCTGATAGAGTTAATGAATTACAAATCTCAAGGAATTTCTAAGACTTAATTTGGTAGATGTATGTAACCACACATCTGGGTGGAGGTTGTCAGATTGCACAGTCTGGTTTATAATTTGATGTACAGATCCTAACAAGTTGATGCTGTACAATGAAACTTTGTGTCCAGTGAGGCAGTTAGAGACTTATTAAAATCCTGAGATAAATGATAGACTAGAATTCAGCACATCTGTTACACCCTTGTAACACAATGTGGAACGTCTGTGTTTATGTATCTTCAAAATCATGGGAAAGGAACAACCTTGGGATGGGGGGCTGCTGGGGGAGGTTCCCAGTGTGGGGGATGACTGTGCTGAGCGGTTCTGAGGGCCCCGTGGTTAGTTCGTGAAGCGGGGCTGGGTTCGCCAGCAGAGCAAGCAGCACGTGTCGGGACGAAGGCAAGGGCGAGCGTGAGGGCTGAGCCCGTGGATCTGAGTTTCACTTCCCTGTAACAGTGCGTTTCTGAATGGCTGATGCCAGGAATGGGGAGCAGGGTCAGGTGTCTTGCCTTAGAAGTTGGCCTTAGAACTGAATCTCTGGAGAAGCACTGAAGAATGTTAAGGAGGGAGCATTAGATGCTTTCCTTATGTCAGAATAGTTGGTGTGCTGTTTTGGTTTTGCTACTCTTTTTTTCTAAGTTGAAGTCGTGTAATCAAGATTCCAAAGAATTAAACAAAGGAACCGATTTAGTGCACTGTTACTATGTCAGGAAATTAAAGGGCTTGAGATAGTTTGAGTTTCCTCCCTAACATTAATTTAGCCGGGGCATTGGGCAGAGCCATCCACTGAAGTCGAAAAGTCTCCAAGTAGTACGCACTTTAACTGCCTCACACTTTTGTTGGCCAGTTTAAATTGTATTAATTATAGTAGTAATTACTGTAGTAATTTAAAAACACCAATAAGAGTTAGGGACGAGTTGCCACATATTTATAAGAATAGTGTGTAGCATGTAGTAGGAAATGCAGAATTCTTGCACGTTATGGGAATTGTTCAGTTACATTATACTGGGTCATACTTGCATATAACCAGGCGATTGCCAGATAGTGTTTGTTTACTGCAGTGATTTTGCAAATTCATCCTAGTCAATACAACAATTATTGTTCATGCCTTTATTACCTTCCCATTGAGGGATTCACAATATCTACTTTCATGTTAAAGTTAATTACCAATTTTGCTCTAGGGCTGTGCTGTCCAATACAGCTGTTGGCTCTTTAAATGTGACTATTCAAATTAGTGAAAATAATATAAAATATTATTTTATATAAATTCATTTATATATATGTATATAATTATATAAAATATAATTTTATATAAATTCATTTTCATTTTATATAAATTCATTTCCTAGCTCCCACTAGCCACTTGTGGGTAGTGGCTGACAGTCCAGATGGAGGACATCTCCATCATTGCAGAAAATTCTGTTAGTGCTACTCTAAAGGTTGTCTTCCTTTACAAATATCTTAAAAGCCATTTAATACTGAAATATTTACAGTTTAAATGATATAATTTGATTCAGAATAATTGGGCAGAGGGAGAATGGGACGCTGTGGAGGAAACAAGATTTGCTGTAAGTTGATAATTGGTGAAGCTAGGTTTAGGGTCTGTGAGGTGTCATCATATTATTCTCATTATTCAGAAATTGTGTATGTTTGAAAATTTTCATAATAAAGAATTAAAACAGAAGCCTTAAATAGGAACAGTGCTCCCACCAGCCTACAAAAGAGCGTCTGAATCTCCGTACCCCCCCAGCCCCCCCCCAGGGGACTGGTGGTGGGGAGGGGGAGTTAGTCCTGCCCCAGGGCTTCCCCTAAAGGGTACGCATGGTACCACATTTTTGTTTAATGTTCATTTCATTCCCCCTCGAAACACACGAGTAACAGCCCAGGCTCACATTTGTTCAGAAGAGTTGGAGCTGCCCAAATGAATCTTGTGGGTAGAATGTGCTAGGTTATAATATTATAACAAAAATTCGAGTGGTGCTGACATTAATGTTAGCCAACTCAAAATAGTGTTCCTAATGAAAAGAATAGAGTCCTTTACTCGGTGGTTGGCTTCGGTCTGTTCACAGCCAGATCAGTCAGTTCTGTCTCTGGTTTCCTGCTTACCAGCTCCTATGGTGATGGCGCTGGGAGAGAGAAAGAGGGGGTTGTCTAGAAACCCGTTGGCCTGAGAGGAAAGCCATCAGTGAACACTGTCACCATGCCACCAGAGGGCTGTTTGCAGTTGCTACAGAAACGTGCCCACTTCGGTGTCCTACTGCATCTCTAACAGATGGTGGCAGGGCTTATTGTGAGCCAAGAGGAACGGTTGAGAGGACAGTCTTTGGGGTCAGACTTGGCCTTGAGTGCTAGCCTCAGTCAACGGTGGCCCGAAGAAGGGGAAGAATGAGCCCTCAGCAGCTGTCAGAGAGAGTGACGGTCGGGTGGTGCCTGGCACGAGGTGGAGGGCTCAGTAGGTGACGTCTCTTGCCGTCCGGTATTCCCTGTGCAGAAAGGAATTGGGGCTCTGTGTTTTATTTCCCTTAGACACTGACATTCATAGAGGCATGTAGAACCATGTACAGGTCTAAAGGAATGTAATGGTACCCTTTTATTTTACAGGGTTCCGAAATCAGAGATCTTGAGATTAAAAATGGCAGGAAAATCATCGCTTTTTAAAGTAATTCTCCTTGGAGATGGTGGAGTTGGGAAGAGTTCTCTAATGAACAGATATGTGACTAATAAGTTTGATGCCCAACTCTTCCATACAATAGGTGTGGAATTTTTAAATAAAGATTTGGAGGTGGATGGACATTTTGTTACCATGCAGATTTGGGACACCGCCGGTCAAGAGCGGTTCAGAAGCCTGAGGACGCCATTTTACAGAGGTTCTGACTGTTGCCTGCTTACATTTAGCGTCGATGATTCTCAAAGCTTCCAGAATTTGAGTAACTGGAAGAAAGAATTCATATATTATGCGGATGTGAAAGAGCCCGAAAGTTTTCCTTTTGTGATTTTGGGTAACAAGGTTGACATCAGCGAGCGGCAGGTGTCTGCAGAAGAAGCTCAAGCCTGGTGCAGGGACAACGGCGACTATCCTTACTTTGAAACAAGTGCAAAAGATGCCACGAATGTTGCAGCAGCCTTTGAGGAAGCAGTTCGAAGAGTGCTTGCTACCGAGGATAGGTCAGATCACTTGATTCAGACAGACACGGTCAGTCTGCACCGAAAGCCCAAGCCCAGCTCATCTTGCTGTTGAAGTTCGAGAGGTTGCCCTTGCGATCTAACCAGGTCACACACATGCACAGATAAGCACAGGGTGGAGACAAGAATTCGTGTTTGCAGCAATGGATCGTGTACTCATAAAATTAAACTAACCATATTGCTGCCTTGTTAGTGGGTGGGAGAAGGGACACATCCACTCACAGGAGAATCTCTTTACGCAGTAATGGCACCTTACCTTTATAAGTTGTAACGGTTGTCTAATAATGTTTAATTTAAATATGTATGTCACAGAGCTAATAAATGAGATGACCAAGACTTTATAATTAAAACAAAACACTTGAGTATTCTAGAAGTTACTGTTTTTTCCCCGGGAAAATGGAGAACTACTTTTTCTATGTGTATATTTTTATGTAATTAGCACTCTGTTCCTGGTTCAGGGAAAACATGTCCTAAAGCAATAATGTTAGATATTAAAGATTAAAATCCAGTGCATTTGCCGTGTAGTCATGTGATTTGAGGATGTGTTCATTCGGTTTAGAATTATGTGCGTGTTCGCTTTTTCATTCTACGTATCAGGATTGATCTCACTTGTAATCACTTGTCGTTTGTGTGCCCCCCTCAACCCCCAACACAGAAGCCGGCTTTATCACTCTTGGAGGAGGTACTGCTTCTGGATTGTACTGTGTGTGCGGGTAAATGAAGACATCTTTATTTGGTCATGTATTTATTCTGTGTCTTCTACGTCACTGAGCTTTGTTTAGTGATTTGGTCTCAAGGAAATTTTTCGTCATTCTGCTGCAATGAGCAGCCTTATTGATAGAGCAAGTTGTGGTCTTTCGTGGGTAAAGTGCACCCACTGCGCCATTCATGCCGATCCCATCCCGCAGAGGCACACCAATGCCAGGCGCACGTGTTAGAGAGGACAGGACCCTTGGCTGTGGAGCGGTGGGTTATCAAGCGACAAGCTTTGGGGGGGCTGTCCTGTGCGGGGGAGTACATTTCGGAACAGCTAGGTTGGGAGATTTCTCTCCCTGGCCCCGCTCCTTGGAACCACTTGACACAGAACGCCAATACAGTAAGCTCAGCTTTTGAAAATCTAATTTCCTAACACAACAGATTTGGCTCTAAGCAAAACATTTTCACATTTTAAATCTGGGGAAATTAAATCTCCTTATAGTCTCAGGTTAGAGAGAGCTGTAGTTTTTATTATTTATAATCAATTCCGCCCCACCCCACCAAACTATAATCCTCCATTCAGAAAACAAAATAGGAATCCACCATTAAGAAACGAGTGTGTATTATATATTCCCTTTGTTTTTTTCTCTAGGGGACATGCTTTGTTATTTTAAATCATGTGTACTCATTGTTTTGTGACTTGCCCTTTTCTCTCAATCTGTCTGGGTATATGTCCATTATATAGTAGATCTACCTCATTTATCTGCTGCATGGATGTCTAACAGTTTATTCAAACCGTTCTCTGCTGATAGCTAGCTAGCAGTAGTATATTAAAGTTTCCCACACCTTGCTCACCAATGGATGTTAGGAGTACTTTTTTTATCATTTGAATAGATGATAGAGTCACACGGTTGAACATTATAAGGCACAAGGGACAAATATCTACCCTTGCCACCGAGTTCCTGCACGTGGAGGCAGCCGTGTGTCAGTTTCTTGGGTATCCGTCTAGATTTTTAGTATGTAAGGGAAGCATATTGTGTTAGTTCACTACTGCTGCCATAACATGCATACCCGGTGGTTTAAACAATAGGGATTTCTTTTCTCACAGTTGTGGAGGCTAGAGGTCCAAGATCAAGGTGTTGATAGGTTTAGTTTTTCCTGAGTCCTCTCTCCATGGCTTGCAGGGGATCTTTCCTCTACACACACACACACACACACACACACAGACACACACACACACACAGACACACACACACACCCGTCTGTCTGTCTGTGTCCAGATTTCCTCCTCTTATAAGAACACCAGTGAGACTGGATTAAGGGACCACCCTAATGGGCTCAAACATTAACTCCTTAAACTCCTTAAAGGGCCTGTCTCCAAATACAGTTACGTTCTGAGGGACTGGGAGCTAGGTCTGTTGATTATGAATTTTGGGTGGGGGGGGGACACAATTCAGCTCATTACACGTCTGTGTGTGTGTGTGTAGGTATTTACAAAATGTATAATTTTGATACTTGTGTAGATTTAACTAGTACCTTAGTGGTTTTTCTAAACTTTGAAGCATCTTTTCAATAACCTCTTTTTCAGCTAAATATTCAGGGATTAGATTAGTTGGCATTCCAGAGGTCTAGAGCTGGGCAGCGAAAAAGGATCAAAGGACCGAATCCTCGTGTGTGTGTAGACAGGCTGACGGAAGGGAGAGTAATGGAGCTTCACAGCGTGACTTAAAGGGACCCAGTGAACAGAGGCTGACCAAACCCAGTACTGAAATGGGACGAGAGGAGGAGGAACAGGACCTGACTGACTAGCTTCCTCCTTCGCAGCAGCGACAACTCGTTCACCTGACGGAGGAGCTCTTCAGACAGCAGCAGAAGGTAGCTGAAAATCTATGAATCTTTTAAGAAAGTAACACGGGCTTTGCCTGGCTGGTGTTACTTACACAAAGATGAGAACTAGGGAAAAAGTGAGAGCTGGGGAGCAAAGCAGGCGACTGCGGTGGCGGCAAGAGGGGCGGAGCAGCTGTGGAGCAGGCGGGAGGGAAGGACTGCGGAGCGCGCTGTCCCGTTCAGGGCCGGGCCCCAGTGTTAGGGGCCGGCGACTGCCGCCGTGATGACAGGTGCTTTCGTGCTGTCTGCGCATGTAAAGCCTTGGAGACAGAGTTCAGGGTTAAGAAAAAGGCAAACTACTGAACTTGGGAGGATGGACAGATGTACACTTGCCAGTCGATGTAGCAATTACAATGTGCCGCTTGGAAGATGGAAAAGTGCACATTCCTCAGTGAATTACTGCTTTTGTGACCTTCTTCCCCCTTGGGGAAAACTCCCTAGTTGAAGTTAAAACATCCTAGATGGTCCTCATGTTAAAACCTGGCGTTTTACATTTCTATAAAACCTTGTGTAAGCTTTCACTTCAATAGCATGACCCTGTGATGCCAGTTCCATCCACAGTGCCAGCGGCTTGTGGGGCAAGGAAGCGTTAGGTAGAAAAGAGGATCTTTGTAGTCAGTGGATTCTGAGAAGTTACCACCGTGGACTGTCAACCAGGAAGTGCTGTCGTGACCATAAAGTGATAGGACACGGGTGTAGCAGGGTGGAGGAGAGACCAAAGGTCTCCACATACATGGAGAACGTGGGCACCACCAAAGCATCCTAGGCAATGGAAGAGGACCAAACCCGATTTGTGCATTCTATTTGGATCACTTCGGGAGTGCTAACGTAGATTACAGGTTTAATACTGACTTGCGTGTGCTCAGTGGAGCCTGATGCCCTGGGTGCTACTGATGTCCCCCAGTTGGTCTTGTGTTCCAGAGCTTTAAGTGACGGTCACCTACTACCAGATCTGAGTTTTGCCGGCTCTTTTGCCGTTTTTTTGTTTTGTTTTGTTTTGTTTTTTGCGGTACGCGGGCCTCCCACTGTTGGGGCCTCTCCCGTTGCGGAGCACAGGCTCCGGACGCGCAGGCCCAGTGGCCATGGCTCACGGGCCCAGCCGCTCCGCGGCATGTGGGATCTTCCCGGACCGGGGCACGAACCCATGTCCCCTGCATCGGCAGGCGGACTCTCAACCACTGCGCCACCAGGGAAGCCCTTCTTTTGCTTTTTTAATGGTCAGCGCCTGGTTTTCCCCTTGTACCAGCCCTGGTTCCATCCTTTGGGCTGTCCTATCCGTGTGCCCACAGGCTTTCCCAGCACGGCCCTCCTTTGAGGTCCTACCCACTCCTACGCTCATCACTGAATCTGCCTTCATGCTCCTTCAGAGGCAGTCATACGTGAAATCTGACAATTAACTACACTGATCTACTCCCATGGGGCCTGTGTTATTCGTTCCCATCTCACCATCACAAGCCTGGTGCCAAGGCTGTTTGCAGGGCACTGCTGTTGTGTGGCTGAGCTGGGATCCAAACCATCTCCATGCTACAGCCTCCTGAAGCACCACGCCACTACTCCTCACTGGAGCATTGCCACCCTCTGCACTACATGCTCATTGAGGGCAGAGCAAACTGTATACAGTAAGTACATGTGTGGGTCTCTCCAATTAGCATGGCGGACATCACTCCTGGATTTCTAGCTGAGTATCTCTTATTCTGCTCCGGCACCTAAGTTTGAGGCGATTTGAATCCTGTAAAATGAGTTGCAATATATGTTAATATGCAGACTTTCATTAGGGGAAACAGGACTAAAATGGTAGTAGTAGTGGTGGGGTGAGTAGCACTTAAAAAATTCAATATTGGGACTCCCCTGGCGGTCCAGTGGTTAGGGCTCGGCGTTTTCACTGCCCGGGCCCGTGTTTGATCCCTGGTCAGGGAACTAAGATCCTGCAAGCCGCGTGGGGTGGCCAAAAAAAAAAAGAATAAAAAAAATCGATATTAAACTTTCATAATCTTGGACAAACATCTTTATTTAGGAAATCAAATAAATATGGTAAAAAATTATGCTAGCAACTTCACGCAAAGATACAGGACCAAACTTAGAATTACTTGCTCAGGTTATTCAGAATGGAACAAAATTCTTCAGGTGCTCACTATTAGCACAGAAAATAACGCGGTTATATTACTTGCTTTTCAATGGACATTTACTGGTTTACTGTAAGATCCCACGCTCTTACAGTACAAAAGAGAGGCCACTCCTGCCCCCTCCGGTATACAGCCTAAGTGGCCAAGATGGCCAAGAGCGCAAGTGTTAATGTGATGCAAGCTTTTCTTTGTTTACAATTCTAAAACTGCCTTACAGCTGTTTACTAGTACAGCTATCAACGGGTTCACTTAATCTTTAGTTTACTGTCTGAGGGAAAGGAAACATAAGAACATAACCTGTCACTTTGGTCCTAGCCTCCCACTTGACAAACATGGATCCAGGATTCTAGGATTACAGCAGGATCACTGTTCCCAGTCTCCGACAGGGGCAGACCTGTGGCACTTGGCACTGCAAAGCTGTCTGCTCTGGCTTCTTGGCTTCTTAGTGTACATATACTACTTCTGTGTATACTACCTATACCTTTTCATAACATCTCTAGATGTATAGATGAACCCATGTATGTGCTATCAACTTCATTCCCTACTGCAGAAGCTTTTGGGTTTAAATCTGCCTCTACCAAATATTGACCATGACATTCGGTTCAGGATTGTTACAACAAGATCAAGCTATCTGAATAAGGAAAGTCAAAAGCTTATTCTCAATTTTTAAAATAAAAATACTTCAAGCTTACTGATAAAGAGCTCTTCATAAATAACACTGTTCACAAGCAAATAACAATCTGTTGATAATCATAAGAAACTGAATATGCTATTTTTAAATATAAAAGCAATTTCGTTAGGTTTAGATAAATTGAGACTACAACTAAAATTTTTCCATGCTGTTTAATCAAGTTACTTACAATGTACACATTCCTGAGTACACCCCATTGTAGTGACACTGTTTACTTCTGAATTTTTTGCATTCAGCTTAAAAGGTGTTTCTTCCCAAGAAACTGAACTTTTCTGTCAAATGCGCTTGATCGAATAGGAGAATTGGGTTCATAAAATGGATTCATTGCAAACTAGAAGAGAAGAAAGTATTAAGGTGAGCTTGTCAAAGTAAAAAGGCTGACATCATTAAGTCTCTAAAAGGAAAATCTTTTAAAGTTTTAAATTAAGTCATTAAAGACATTCAAAGCAAAAGTCTGAAGACCACATTTTTAAGTTTTAATGAAGATGTTCCACTGTTAAATATTAACAGCCCCTTAAGGAAATTTCTGTCTTGGTGTTTAAGGGAAGTACCTGTGGCAAAACCCATGGTGGCACGTATGGTAAGTGCTGCCTGTGTGAGCAAAACCAACTCCCGGGATCCACCGTGTGTGTGAAATACAACTAGATTCAACGTTCATTATCAAGATGTGGATTCATCCGGTAGGCCCTTTGGCTATATGAAACACACTAAAAATCTGATATGCTCAGAGTGGAGGAAAAGTTATACCACACTGCTTTTAAAAGTTACTCTTGTGCGGTAGTTTTTAACAATCAGGTTTTTAATACTCTCCTTTAACACAAGGTAAGCGATCAGTTTCTCAGATAATGTAATGAGTATATCATAATATGTGTGAGGGAAAATTAGTACTGGATGGAATCACAAATGAGGAAAGGAGTTACCAACTTTTACACCTTAATCACTTGATGTTGTCCATCTTGATAAGATGGCTAAATATTCTTATTTGCTACTTCTGACTAGGAATATTGATTGTTAACTGTGCTGATATGCAAAAAATCTTGTCCAAATAGAGAATGTTTAAATTATTAAGAATATACTGTCAGCACTGCAGTTTAACCACTCATATCTTATTACTATTTCATTTTTTCCAAATGAGTATCAAGAAACGCGTGTGGCCCCTTTCTCCTTGAGTGACTTTGATAATACATGAATCACTTCCTGTTTATGATCTACATTCATTGCACTGTAACTTACTTGTTAAGTAGATGGAAAACATTTTACATTAAAATTATGAAGCAACTTCCCTTATACAGACTGCTTCTGTCTCTCGCTTTAGGGTTCCCTCATAAAATCAACTATATGCACCAAAAGGGGGAGAATGAAACCGATTTAAAAATAACTACAAGTTGTTGTCCTGCATACGTGTTAAGCTGGTGGTAAAGACCTGCCTGGTGAGGGAGCTGTCGGAATGGTCCTGCTGGAGGAGAGCTCTGCTGAGAGGAGAGCTGTGCGGTCTAAGGGGGCTGCCTCAACAGGCCAGTGTCCTGCCAAAGTTGGAATCTCTTTTATAACCAGAGTTTACAAGGTACAGAACATACCATACCTTTATATATAAATCATAGACATCAGTAAAGAAGTTCTTTATCCCGTCTTCTTGCCTGATGTCATGCAGCATAATAAATCTCATATGTGAAATAATTAAGGTATAATCTTTAGAAATGAAAACTGAAAAGCGATCAGTCACAATATTCTTCAAATGAGTCACATGCAGTGTATTTTGCGATGGAAAAGGTGAATCCGTAAACTGGGTTCAAAGTTAGGTTAGTTTTATCTTGAAGAGAACATAATCTTTTTAAGTTAGAAAATAACTACAAAATAAAATCACCATTGATATGGTTCAGATAAACCTTAACTTTATATATGAAACTTGGTTTTAAAATTATCTGTTAAAGAAAAGGTGTTTTTTCCCCCTAAAAAAAATAAAAGCCCCGTAAGTGGCAATGTTTACCTAATATTTTGCAGTCCACAGACTCAGAACCTGGCATCTAGGTCCCATGTTGGTCTAGTCTGTTACCCCAACCCTGTGTTAGAGCTCTTTATTAAACAGGTAAGGATATGACCCGCAGTGACGAATGCTGAAACAAACCACTCATTGAACTTGTCCACCGTCTTCAAGTACATGTTGTTTGACAGCCACATGTTCTCATCTACGAGGTCGAGAGCCGCGTGAGCTATGAACTGGTTCAGATGGCGGTGATCGTCCTAGGTGGCAGCGAGCAGCACCAGATTAACATTTCCTTACAGCGCCAAGACAGCCAGACTTCACTCTGCAAACGCTAGACACAGCTCTCTGGGGTGCGGGGGGAAGCTTTCTGCTTTTACTTCGATTATTGTCATGAGATAGAGGTCTTCAGTGCTTTCACATTATTTTCTATTTTCTAATCTGGTATCGAAAACTCAATAAATAGAAACAGCCAATTAGTAATTGAAATGTGTCCAAGAAACTATATTTTTAAAATTTTGCAAGAAGGAAGTTACCAAGTTCTGTAACCATTTAAGCATGTGAAAAAAGGATATACTACATTAAAAGAAAAAAGTAGATCCTGCTTTTTTGTTTGTTTTTCTCCCCCTCCCCATTCCTCCCCTCCCCTCAGCTCAGATCCTGCTTTCAAGAAGCTCGCATCTTTTTAGAGGAGGAAGACAGGAAAAAAACAAGGTAGGCTGGGGCTAAACAGGTGGTGAGTACAGGCCTCGGGTGGGGCTGGGGGTAGGAGACGGGGCTTCGTGTGCGGTGACACCCGGTGAGCAGTGGAGACAGCCTGGCACAGGCCGTCTTGAGGTACAGGGAGCTCACATGGCAGGGCACCCGGGAGTGGCAGGCGGCCAGGCTCAGCCCCAGCTGCGTACAGTCCCTTGTGCCCACAGCGCCAGGTGGTCCTGTCAAAGCCGCGGGTGTTCTTTTCATGGACTGTAAAGGCCTAACTGAAGAAGGAGGGGCTGTCCCAGCAAAATGTGCAGAAGGAATTCATAACCTGGAATGCAGTCTCACTCCTGTGGAATTCTTACTTTCAAAATGCATTTTTCAAAGAACACCTCTGTTACAGGTTGAATTTGTGCCCCCTCCCCCAATCCCTATGTTGCAGTCCTAACCCTCGGTACCTTAGAATGTGGCCGTATTTGGAAAGAGGGTCATTGCAGATGTAATTAGTTACCATGAGGTCATGCTACGGTTGAATGGGTCCCTAATACAATGACTGATGTATTTATAAAAGGGGGGTATCTGGAGACAGTCGCACACCCAGGGAGATTGGCATGTGAGGACTGCAGTTCTCCTGCCACAAGCCGAGAACTGCCGGAAGCTGGGAGAAAGGCCTGGAACAGACCTTCCCTAGCGCCTCTGGACGGGCATGGCCCTGCTGACAGCTTGATCTCAGACTCAGGCCTCCCCAACTGAGACAAGACGTTTCTGTTCTAAAGGCACACCGTTTCTGGTACTCTGTGACACCGGCCCTGGGAAACGAACATAAATAACTTCCTTGCTGAGGAGGCTGTTCCCGTGACTGGGCGGCCATGTTGCCCTGGAATCCCTCGCGTAGGTAAAGCATGTTTATACTTCACTCACGGCACCGTGACGAAGCTAATTTAATCCTCAGGGAAATGGATGTGTTTTGTCTGGCTCACAGTAGTGTCTTCCTTTACACTGATGATCAATCTTGAGACATTAGAAGAAAACTGTAGAAATGGTTTACGAAGGTAAGCGGTAGCAGGAGAAAGATCAAGTCACGTGACGCTAGTTTTACACGCACTGTTTTGCCTACCGCGAGGCCGCTGGAGTGAGAGAAACTGCCAGTAGCCGTATACCTAGGCTGCAGGGATGCCTCACATCCAAGTTTTAACGAGCAATGTGCTCATGTGAATGTGGGAAAATAATGTAGCAACACCTGCTAGGATAATACCTTGGATTTCTATCATACTTGGTGGCAAGATCTGAATAGTTGAAAAGCGTCTTGCACTGGACATTACACGTCACAACTAATTTCAAACATCAGTTCCTGTCTTAAGGGACTTTCAAGCCTATTTTTGGAGGTTGGGAGAAACATAGCATAACCTGTCGGCAATTTATTTGGAATGTGCACTTGTACAGGGAGATGGAAGGCACCAGCTATGCTCATCCCAAGACTCTATGGCTCTGTTTACTCTCAGTGGCAACATGTTCCTGAAGCTTGTTTTTCGGGAACCACTCTTGACAGGAAGAAGGTTGGGTGGCGTCACGGGAGAGGAGAGCACGAGGGCACCACGCGGCCAGTGGGTGCCACGTGGGGGTCGCCGAAAAAGGCCGCCGTCTCAGGGGCAGTAGAAGGATGTGTAAGTCGGGGTCTCTTTTAACCCTCCTGGGGTAGTGGATCTAGCACGTATGTCCTGCTGAAAAAGGTGATTCACGGGGACAGAAGGGACTTCCCTGGCATTTCAGGGCAGCACCACCTGCTCCTGCAGAGCCACTGCAGGTGAGCTATGTTTCTATGTGCTCAAGGAGCCACCTTCACAGGAGGTGAAAGACGGAACTGATGACCAGGGAGAGGAGACCCAGGGCATCTGCTAGTGCGTGCTATGTGTGTGCTGAATTAGAGCACGAACAAACAATTCAGAGGATGCTCCTGGCTGGCTTCTATCAACCTGTGGGACTGCAGAGCAAGCCTCATTTGTGCTGGGTTTGTAGTTACCTCATCTGTCCAGATCTCTTGCAGTTCTAAAATCACATCACACCATTATCGTTACAACAACAGAACAATTGTTAATGGAATTTGTTAAGGTTCCATACGCACTTTGGATTCTGCTTTTCCAGCTGGCAAAAACTCCATTTCAAAAACTGGATTATCATGGTGACCAACAATGACAAAGTAGAAGCTTCCAGACATTGTCTTCAATATATAGCTCCTAGTTAAATGAAAATAACACATATTTTTAGTACTCAATACTGAAAACCAAAAACCAGGAACTGGTTTTTGCCGAACTCCATTTTTTTTTTTTAACTTAAACCTGAATTGCAGAGGAGGTGGCCCCTAAGCTCGGCATGCTTTCCAGTATGCCACCGTAGATACATGGCTTTTGGATGATACAAATTCTTTATCTGTGATATGTCCTGGAGAATCCACTACTACATTTTCATAGGGAAACTGGAAGACCTCTAATATGAAATCATAAGAACAACATTCTCATGATCTGAAAGTGTGGAACATTTAGGGTAAGCTGGCTTAAACTTGGACTAGATCAGTCAGCATTGGCACTAACACCTGGGTGCTGATGAGGAAATAACTGACTTGCCTTAGAAATTTTCAGGAAGGATGCTTCCAAAGAAGCTAAGAACCACTCTAGCGCGTGTCCTTTACAGAAAGGAGAGCTCCTAGAGCGGTCAGCTACAGACTGTGTGGTACTTGTATTCCTACCTGAAGGGTCTATGCTATGAATGTAACTCTGCACATAAAAGAGCCTGTTATATGCCTCTTCAAACACCATTTATGAGAGAGGAAGAAACAGTTTTGTACTCTAGAAGAGATGGAAGAAGTCATAATCCAAAAGGAAGACATTCTGAGTCATTAAGAGGTCTTGGAACGAGGATTAATAGGTTTGCTACAGGAATAAAACAGAGAAAGGGGGGGTGGGGGAGAAATCAGTGATTCTGGGGCATTTAGCACAATCGAAATCTGGATGGATGGACGGACAGATGGGCGGATGCATTTATGTATGCATTTTTCATACAAGATCTTTGGAATCAGACCAAGCTAGGTTCACGTCTAGCTCTAGCGACATGAGCGCAGGCACGTGGAGACGTGGGGCCTAGGAAGGCCCCCTCATGGGGCGGGGATCTGCTTCACTGGGAGCGTACAGTAAGGTGTGTCTGAACCCAGGGCCCATCGAGCCTCACTGGGACTTCCATGCGACGACATCCGAAGACTTCGGAAATGTATTTCCTGATGAGTACAACATTTTGTAGAGGAAATCACGGCACGGCTGGCCCCTTTCACTCTGGAATTGGAAGCCCGTGACTGGAAGAAAGGGAAGATAGGAGACCTGTGGCATGATGAAGTGAGTCAGATTTAAAAGGTTATTTGGGGCAGCGGTTGGCACACTACGGCCTGCAGGCCCTATCTGGCCTGGTCCGTCCTCTTACTACCGTCTAAGGCTGCTCTTGCCCTACAATGGCAGCATGGGGTGGTCGCCACAGAAACCATCTGGCCCTTTACAGAAAGAGGGGAAAGATGAGAAAAAGACCCAAACAGTAAAACTGGACAACAAAGACGGGCAGGAATGATACAAAAACTCTGCAAAACTAGGAGAATTGGCAGTAATTCTCAAGCACAAGTGAGGGGAAGAGGGATGGGAGCCTGAAATTTTAACCAAGTAAACAATGACATCATTCATTCTTGCCGGAATAGGTTTCATAGCTGGAGTTTGCCAAGGGAAGGGCTTACTTTCTTCAGCACAAACATTTAAGCAGCAGCAGGGGAAAAAAAATACTGTAAGGAAGATGCTTCTCCCCCTGCACACATTTAGAAGCAGCAAGAGACAATGTATGTATAAGGAAGATTACCCTCCTCCCCGCCTTCCCCCAAACCCACTCAACCCTATACGGAGACCTGGGTCTGGGAGACAAGCACATCCTAAGAACAGCGTGAGGATAAACAGAAAGGCAACTGCAGGAAATACCGCATAAACGGTCGATCACAAACTGCTCAGCTACGCAGAACCAGAGCTGCCAATCGTGTGATTTCACACACAGCTGAAGAAGGTATGCAGCTCTCGATTCCATTCTGACAAGGAAAAGCTGAAAGGTGTAGTGGAAGAAAAGGAAGCCGCAGGAGAACATAACCGTTTTGTCTCAGGAAGGGAATGTCCACAGTCATTTAATACTTGGGGCTTCTCTGCCTAGGTAGTGAGCAGAGGTGAGACACGCTCTAGAATTCCGTGCTGTCTGATAAGGGAACTTTCCGCGAGGATGGAGATGATCTACACCTGCTCAATTTTTCCATCACCTAAAATAGGGGCCCTTCAAGTGTCTCCAAGGGCTTGAGGTTATGGAGGCAGTCACACAGAGCTTGGCAATGGATTAAACTGGGGAGCTGCGGGACGAATCTAGCATGTTTCCAAAATGTCTGGCTGAGGTGATCAAGCAGAATATCAAGATGATGAACCTATTCACTGAGAACAGAAATAAGAAAGAGAGGAAAGAGGGATGGAAATGAACAGGTCAGTTTTGAACGTGTGGTGGTAGCCAGAATAGCTCCCCCGAGCCCCACCAAGATGTCCACATCCTAATCTCGGAAACCTGTGAATGTTAACGTATTCAATACATGGCAAAGGGCATTAAGGCTGCAGATGGAACTAAGGCTGCTCATCAGCTGATCTTCAGATAGGGCGAGAATCCTGGGCTACTCAGGTGGGCCCAATGGAATTACAAGGGCCTTTAAAAGTGGAAGAGGGCAGGCCCAGAGCATAGTCAGGGGGAAGCGTGGCTGTGGAAGGATCGCCACGGAGCTACAACATTGCTGGCTTTGAAGATGGAGGAGGGCGTCATGCGCCGAGGAATGCGAGCAGCCTCTAGAAGCTGGAAAGGACAAAGAAACAGATTCTTTTTTTTTTTTTGCGGTACGCGGGCCTCTCACTATTGTGGCGTCTCCCGTTGCGGAGCACAGGCTCTGGATGCGCAGGCTCAGCGGTCATGGCTCACGGGCCCAGCCGCTCCGCGGCATGTGGGATCCTCCCGGACCGGGGCACGAGCCCACGCCCCCTGCATCGGCAGGAAGACTCTCAACCACTGCGCCACCAGGGAAGCCCAAGAAACAGATTCTTCCCGAGAGCCTCCAGAGGGGATTTCAGCCCAGTGAGACCCATGTTGGACGTGTATGCTACAGAACCGTAAGATGGTAAATTTGTGTCGTTTTAAGCCAGTAAATCTGTGGTAATGTGTTATGGGCACAGTAGGAAACTAACACGTCAAAGTGAAAAAACCTGCAGGTATAAGAAAAAAGGAAATACTCCCGTAAGTGTCAGCAATAAAGGTAGAAGGTGCATTCTATAGAGACTGGGGACAAAATGAGTTTATTTTCCATGGGACGCGGGTTTCAGAGCCCTATGGCAAGCGGGGGGGAGGGCGGGCCATGGTGCATCGAGGTGAAGCCCCTGGGAGCAGTAGGGGGATGAGAGTATGGAAGAGAACAGCGGCTGGGGCTGGGTTTTTCCAGCAAGTATCCCCTACAGCTAACACAGCCCTTCCGCCCCCCTTGCCGAAAGGACCTGTGAGGAGGGGGCCGTCGCTTGGGCAGAGTGTGTGTGGGGCGCGAGGGACGGTGCTGGAATATAGGAGAGGGAATGCAGGAAAGAGAGGCGTTGTGGGGATTAACTCTCCTCAACAAGGACGAGAACCTTCTGAAAGTTCCAGTGCTGAGGCCCTCGGGGCCTGACTGATGAATGCTGTGTCTGGGTTGATGAACAGCACGTTTGTGAGAAGTTGCCATAGTTGTTAAAGTACCAATGAAGAAATCCTCCTTTATAAGGGCAGGACTTGTTGGCTGAAGGGAGGGGAGCCAGGACTCCCATTTGTGGTGAAAACAGCTGTCTGTGGTGGCTAGAGTGTCTTGAGCTGCTTTTGAGAGAGGTAACTAAAGAAATGCACAAGGAGCTCTGGATTTCCCTGAAAAGACCGTGTACAGGATGTAAGAAGGAGGGCACTAACTAGTAATGAACATAAAAATGGGACCAGAAACCTGTGAGGCTAGCATCAGAAGGGCAAAAGCCCAAAACAAGCTGAAATGTGTGGAAGGCTTTCAGGCTACCACAGGGAAAAGCAAGGGAGAAAGGTCAATTAGTTGAGGCACCTGGTACATAAATAACACGGGACACAGGTGTGCTGAACTTGGGTTTTCTCAAAGAATGATTTTCACACGGCAAGTGTGGAAGCAGTTAGGTTAGGCAGGCTGTGAACCCCAAGACATATGTTAAAGAAACAGTTGGGTTGACAGCTGACGGTGTAACTACTGGTCAGTGACGTTTGAGAAATCACAGGAACAGAAAAGAGCCAGTAACTGTCATTCCAACTCTGAGAAACAAAGAGGCTTGCCTCCTGGTCTGAGTACTTCCGAAGAGATTAAAACACCAACAGAAATAGGTATTAAATGCCTGTCGTCAGTCAGACACCATGCTGGGGGCTTTTATGACAAACTAAGTCATTTAATGTGAATCCCTAGACAAAAAGAGTGGGTTACGACTCACTTGTTCTAGGAGAACAAGTTATGTCAGACCTACACTCGCTGTTGAGGAAGGGAAATACGGAGACGGTGAGTCACTTTCTGAAGTCCTGTAGTTATCTACCTAAGAGACCTGTAGCCTGGATGACAGCCTGTGGTACCCCCAGAGCCACAGCAGTGCCGGGGCCCGGGAAGTGCTCGTTCTCTGCTGAAGGAGGGACGGTGCAGGGCTGACTGGAATGTCAAAGTGCTCCACATCAGTCGACAGCATGGGGTCTCTAGGGAGCCTTTGAGGTTGACCTTAACCTAGTCCAGCCCAAGGTTTGCATCAGTAACTGAGATGAAGCCAATTTACCACACCCAAAGATAACAAGTTAAGGGCACCTAATTTATTAGAAGGCTAAAGTTAGGATTCCAAAGATCTCCACGGCTAGGAGAAATAGGTGACGTGAACAGGATGGAATCTAAAAGGATTTGAAATAAAGTCCTGTACTTGGGCTTAAATCAACCGCACGACAATAGGATGCGGGAAACCTAGTATAAGAGCAGCTAGCTCATCTATGAGAACCGGTTTTCATTTATTGCCAGCTAAATCGGAGGTGGCAATCTGATACAGTGGCCAAAAAAGCGAATGCAATTCTAGGCTGCATTAAGAGAAGATGATATCCTCATCACTAATAATACTATCTCTGCGGGACATGCTCAGTTCTGGGAATCACATTTTAAAATCATTAACTCTGAACTGTGTGTGCTGGGAGGAGGGAGGCATCTAGGCTAGGGAATGCTCTGGAAACAAGACAAAAGCTACTGAAGGAACTGAGGATGTTTAAACCGGGGGCGGGGGGAGACGTTTTTTGCGGGGACAGTGGGCTATGGTGCAGTCTTTAAATACGATGCTGTCTAATGGGAAGGGATTTGACTAGGGATGGCAAATGAGTTTTTTTCCCATGAGCCCATTCTAATCAACTAGCAGTGAAGGCCAGGAACTGGTGCTGAGAAAGATTCTGAGACTAACGGTGGTCCGGGGGAAAGACTGCTGTGATCAGTTACCCGCATCTGCTACAGGTTTGGGAGAGGGCAGTGCCTATGGGAGCGCCAAGTATTTGCTAGCTCTGAACTAGACAGACTTACTCCAAACTGTTACAGAGGCCAAGCCTAGGGCTGCTCCTTTGAGGTTACATGGAAAGACATTTGGGTCAATATAATTGAGAACTTTGTAATAATTAAAGAACTATCAGACTGCCTTGTGAAGTGACACACCCCCCCCACCCCGATCACTAGAAGTGTGATAAGGGGAAGCTGGAAGACCACTAGTAGTGCCAGAGTGGGAGGATGAACCCAATGAACTTAGAAGGCCCCTCCGAGACAACTCATGGATGCCAGTTCCAAAACCACCCATTTTTACAGCAAACCTCTTTACAGCCTCTATAGGGAAACTTCTGGAAAACTTCCCTATGCTCCCAACAGCAGTGGCTTCACTAGTTCCACAGACCTGGAGCTGGAAGACTAACCTAGTGTGGCACAAGACATGTCCACTGCAATAAGCAGGATGAATACCGTTGATCTCTAATAGGGTTATTTTTCCTATTAATATTAAAAGCAATTCCTCTACCTCACCATAAGTGAGGTTATGCTGGCTTTTGGACATTTAATCTAAATCTATTCAATTTGGGCACCAAAGGTTGGGGGTAAGAGGGTCTTCGGGCACAGATGTTTCTATTTAACAGTACTTGCAACATATTAACATTGTCTTAGAACATTTTTCATCATCTCACTATTTGCTCAAAAGCCTTAATGTTTCTCATCTACAGGGATCAAGTACCAGTATCAAAAATGTATCCCATGTTGCTCTGTAGAGCTTTTCTCAGCCTCATTGCTCTACCTTGGCTACAGTGGACTGGTATACTTTTTTTCTCCCCAACTGATCGTGTCCACTCCAGATTTATTTCTCTCTCCATGCCTGGAATACTCTCCCTGATTCCATGTGTAAACCTCACCCATCTTTCAAAGCCCACCCAAATTCCTCCTTCTCCAAGTATTTCCGAACACCAACCTACACGCTCTCTACCTCTTATGGAAGCCCTGTCACTCTTGATGCCTCTTAAATTCTCTAAGTCTTTCACCGCCAGGGGTGAAAATTCATTGTACTCATCAGTGCTGTTCACAAAACCATCACTGGCCCAATTTTGTCCTCATGGGGCTTAGATACCTTATACCCACAGCATGGGACTCTGGAGCCAGGCCAGATGCCTCACTGCTCTTGAAAGGGTCCTGATTTTTTTTATTAACTTTTCAGAGAAGTGCCCACTCATGTCCATCTCCAACCACTTTTTCTAAAATCTTTACCCAGTCTACAATGCATCTTAGCTCTTAGTCAATTCTCTGGCTGTAATGTTTTCATTATTGCTTCTCGAGAGACTGGTTCCTTTCCTTTCTAATTAGATTTAAGTATATGGGGGACCCGGCTCACCTATCTTCACAGCACGTACAACGATGGGTACTCAAAGTTTACCTCACTGGTTTTCAACCACGGGTAATTTTGCCTCCCAGAGTACACATGGCAGTGTCCGGAGACATTCACGGTTCTCAGAACCGGGGGCAGGGGAGTGCAGGTGCTACTGGCATCTATTGGGTAGAAACCAGGGATGCTTGCTCAACATCCTGCAGTACACAGGACAGCCCCACAACGGAGCATTTTCCGGCTCCAAACGGCAATAATGCCGCGGTCAAAAACCCGGGGTGAGCTGAATGACCCAGTGAAAGGTACAAGAAGCAAAGCCCCCGAGCAGGTGGACGTTTGCAGGTTGAATCGCGCTGTGGACTGGCCCGGTGGGTTGTGAAGAGCTCAGCCGGCCCCGGGGCAGAGGGGAGAGACAGGGCCAACACTCGCATCCCGTGGGGCCGCGGACATCCCCCAGAGTCCCGGAGCGCCAGCCCCCCACTCACTCCATTCCCTACCTGCGGCGAGACGCCGGGAACGGAAACGCCCAGTCAGTTCCCGCGGCCGAGACCCGCGTTCCGCAGCTTCCGTAGGGACTCCTCAAGCAGCCCTCGCGAGACTCTGCCGTTGCGCTCTCGCGATAGTGGGCAGAGCTTCCAGTCGCAGCGCGGCGGCGCAGCTCCGGGCTTGCGCTGTAATGCTCCAGAGTAGGGCGGCTGGGCTCGGAGGACCTCGGGGAGGGGTGGACTCAGGTCAGAGCGGTTCGAACTCCGGCTAGTGCAGCGCCTTCTCTGGCCTTCTGTCTCCTGTCTCAGCCTTCCAGGCGCCAGTGAGAGTTCCGCGTGGGCCACAACCACGCCCACCTGTCAGAACCGCGGAGAAAGGAAGTGCGTGTCTCTGCCTGAGTTCTTAGTTCGGAGTTCTGCTTGTTCCTCCCGTTTTTCTGGAACAGCGGCAGGGCTCTCCGGCCAGGGATTCCCTTAGGCCTGGGCTTGCACCCCGGTCTCGGGGTCCAACTCCGGGCACAGTGGGGAGGGCTCGGGAGGAAGCTGACACCTGATATCTCAGGTAGATACATCTGCCCCCTCCTCGGGGCGGGCGGAAGTGAATCCTTTGTTTCCGTTAAACCGCCTTTGGCTTCCTTGGAGGCCACCGATCCGTCTTCAGAAATTCACGTCCCTCTGCCCGCCAGCTAACCCGTAACCGTTTTATCTTCTAGTCCACCATGCTCCCCAAATCTGACGTGTTGAGTCAAGATGAACTGCGCAAAAAGCTGTACCAGAGGTTTAAGGATCGGGGTATACTGGACTCACTGAAGGTATCACTTTTAGGCATATCTCTTACATAAATTTTACAAGGGTAACCTGTAACAGGTAGTCCACATGTAAAGACATCCATGTCTTGGGTTTTAAAAATAGCATGATACACAGATTGTATTGGTGAATTACACTGCTCTGTTCCTGTGTAACTGTTAAATCGTAAAACAAACACATTTTAGTAAGGTTAGTAAGTGGTTTTGTAATACTCATATTTGAACAGAGGATATTGTCACCACATAGAAAACATTAAGGGACTGCTTACTGTAGGAAAGTTGGGGGAATGAGGAATTTCTTCTTTAAAAAATATTGAAATGTATAAGTACTTGAGCAGCAAATATTTCTTAGTACACTTTCATGTATGAATTAACAGCAAGGAGTAGGATTAGCTGAAATGTGTTTTCATTACTGTATACATTTCAAAAGACCATTTTACACTTAAAATGGGAAAATTAAGGACTTTTTTCTTGTCTCCTCCATTGTTTTTGTAACTTAAAAATACTTCAGACTCATCCGAAAAATACTTCAGACTCATCTGAAATATAGAAAAGCATACAAGAGAAGTCATCTCTAATACCAGTACTAATTGGCATAATGTTGTGTGTATTTGTGTATCCTCTTTAGTATTATATGGTGAGCATTTTCCTGTGTCCTTAAATGTGTCTTGAAATCCTCATTTTCATTGGCACCAGGCTCATCTTTGGATCTTTGGACATACGGGTAATTTATGCAGCATTCCCCTGTTATTGAACATTTAGGTTATACCCAGGTTTACACATTCCTTCAATTGCATCTCTCACTTTTTGCCTAGGATAGATGAAGTGGTATTAATGAATCAAAGGGCGTGAACATTTGTAAGGTTCTTGGTGTACACGTCTTGTTTTAGAAAGGTTGTAATACAACTGACCCTTGAACAACACGGGTTTGAACTGCTCAGGTCCACTTATTTGTGGATTTTTTTCAATAAATACCTAGTATAATACTACACTGTCTGTGGTTGGTTGAATCTGCTGATGCAAAACTGGCGATATGGAGGGGGCTCCTAACCCCCGGTGGTTCGAGGGTCAACTTCAGTTTATATTCCACCAGCAGTTTGAGAATGCACGTCTCTCTCCAGTAGTATGATCATGACGTGTTTTAAACCAATCTAAGACTGAGAAACTCTATTTTAACATCCTTTCTTTTATCAGTGAGGTTGCATATATTTTCTGGCCATTTGTATGCTTTCCATGGATTGGTGCTTTATGTTCCCCTTGTCCGTTTTTTTTCCCTAGGGTGCTAGTGTTTTCTTATTGATACGAGTCCTTTTAATGGAAACTTAATCTTTTTTTCTATTTTTGTGACAATACTATCTGTCTTCAATTTTAATTTGGCTCTAAAAATACTGAAGTTACATTTTTATGTGGTCAGGTCTATTGTTTACTTTTTTTGTGCTGATTATTCTCAGTCATTTTCCACTGGCAATGAATATTCACTTTTTTTAAGTTTTTAAAAAGGCTGTTTTTTTTTTTTTTTTTTTTACAGTTAATTCCTTAACCCACCTGAAATTAGTTGTACATCACGCATTAGTCCACTTTCTTAGGCGGAATGGTTCTTGCCTCTGGGCATGGTGTTTGTTCTCTTACTGTCCTTTGGGTTTGGTTTGGTAGGGTTTTACTTCATGTCTATAGTCCAGTTGATAATGACCTATCATTATCCATTTGGAGCTATTCTTGTTAGGCTTTGGTATCAGGATTATTGCTAGCCTTGTTCATTTTACAGCTGCAGCCTATCCTAAGGAGAAATACTGTTTCTTGTTTGCAGCTGGCCATTCCGTTTGTTATTCTAGCGTGATCAATGGCAGGGGGGATTTTGGCAGGGGAGATTTTTACTTTCTCAGTCTGAACTAATTTACTTTGTCAGTTTAATGACCTGAGTGAGTTCTAATTTTTACAGTTGAAGTTTTGAGTGGCCTAATTCACTTTCTCTTTGGGTGTTTGGAAAGAATTTGTATTTATGATTAAGTACAGAGTCATATGGGTATCTGGTAAATGAAGTTTATGAAAAATCTTCTTTTTCCTTATTTTGAGTCTACTTTGTCAATTGCTGAGAGATGTGCTGAGGGTTCTGGGTCCCTAAGTCTTGTCTCTCCTACTTCCCCTTCCCCCACAATAATTGGCCTTCTTTCTTTCTTTCTCTTTTTCTTTTTTTTTTTGAGCAGAGAAAGGTTTATTGCAGGGCCAAGCAAGGAAAACAGGTGACTCATGCTCAAACCCGAACTTCCCTATGGTTTTTTGGGGAGAGGTTTTCATAGGCACAATTTGGGGTGAGGGCTCTGTCCTTATTTCTGTCTTAGGGACGTTGCAAGCTTTAATTCTGAATAGATTTCCCTCTTGGCACTGGCTGCTGGAAAGCCCCCGGCCAGTTTTTGGATTCCTTCCAGCAAGTGCTAGATGGCATGCTTTTTGGGCGTGTCAAGATGGAAATTCATCTGTAATGTCATTCCACTGTTTGCTACTCTTCCTTTTACCCTGCTTAAATCCCTCATTTAGTTCTTAGCCATTTCAATACTTGTTTGCAAGACACCCTAAATCCTTTTGTTAATTAAGATGAATCTAAGTATATTTCTTCATTACTATGTTACAAATTTAATTAAACCACTAAAGTTTACTGGTGGAGGAGGCTTTAGTTTTCTCTTTTCAGTTACTTAACTGTATCAGATGAGGCGAAGCATATATATTCTGTTTAGTGTAAATGTGTTTTTTTACTATAGGATTTTATTTTATTTTTATTTTTGAATTTTTGAATCTTAGTTTTTTATACAGCAGGTTCTTATTAGTCATCTGTTTTATCCATATTAGTGTATCCATGTCAATCCCAATCTCCCAGTTCATCCCACCACCACCCCACCCCCTGGCCACTTTCCCACCTTGGTGTCCATATGTTTTTTCTCTACATCTGTGTCTATTTCTGCCCTGCAAACCAGTTCATCTGTATCATTTTTCTAGGTTCCACATATATGCGTTAATATACGATATTTGTTTTTCTCTTTCTGACTTGCTTCACTCTGTATGACAGTCTCTAGATACATCCACGTCTCTACAGATGACCCAGTTTCGTTCCTTTTTATGACTGAGTAATATTCCATTGTATATATGTGCCACATCTTCTTTATCCTTTCATCTGTTGATGGGCATTTAGGTTGCTTCCATGACCTGGCTATTGTAAATAGTGCTGCAGTGAACATTGGGGTGCATGTGTCTTTTTTGAATTATGGTTTTCTCTGGGTATATGCCCAGTACTATAGGATTTTAGATACACATATAAGTTCTGTTCTGTACTGCTAATATAGAACTATATATAGAACTAATATATTTTCTTTAGCTAAAGGATAGAAGAAAGAGATGTAACGAGAACTTCATTTGTTTCTTGTTTGTATTCTATTAATAACAATTCCTTAGATGTTATTTACTGCTGAACCCCATGAATCTAGGCAGTGTACTCTTAAGCTCCGCCCAATTGTATGTTTCAGATTATGTGCAAAATAAATTAGAACAAATATCCAGCAGTCTGATTAGGGGATTTTTTTTTAAAACCAAAATGAATAATAACAGTGGTATTATAACTTTGAGAAAATTAGCCACCTTGAGCCTAAATTCCTCATTTATAAAATAGGGGAAAATTATTATATTTCATAACATCTAGAATTGTAAGTAGTCCACGTGAAAGTGAATCTTAATAAGCCTTTTTTGGGTTTACTGATTTTTCTCTTGTGTATACTATTTCCCTTTTGGGAACCTAATTTTATTTTGATCAATATACTTGAATATATTTAACCCAGTATTATTTTCGTATCCTCCAACAATTTGCAGAGAGGTGAGGAAGTAGCAGAGTTTTCTCCTGTATTTGGTACCCCAGTGAAAAGTTGCTGAACTGGGCTCGTAGGGAAGTGAAGTTAGTCTCACCATGTTCCGGCTCACCACCAGCTCACTAGGAAGCTGGTGAAAGCAAGCTACTCTTTCTAGAACCCACTGGGCTGCTTGTCTCACAGGGTAAGACAGAGTGTCCAGGGGAAGGTTCCTAACTTGTGGCCATGGATTTAGAACCATTCTGGAAACTAAAGGAAGGATTCTAATTCATGTGACAAGTCTGTGTCCCGCCAGTGGAAAAAATCCTGCTGAAAATTTTTTTCCCCTCTTGTTTCATTTTGTATTTGATCTAGACGCAACTCCGAAACCAGCTAATTCACGAACTGATGCACCCTGTACTGAGTGGCGAAGTGCAGTCCCTGTCCATCTCAGTGGAAGGGAGCTCCCTCTTAATAGGAGCTTCCAACTCTCTAGTGGCAGATCACTTACAGAGATGTGGCTATGAATGTTCACTTTCTGTCTTCTTTCCCGAAAGTGGTTTGGCAAAAGAAAAGGTAACATCTTTGCTTTTCTCTGAATTTTCTGTTAACAGCTTCTCCCTCAGATAATAGCTAAGTGCTCCTTGGCTAGCTGGGTCCCTTTCTTGTTTATCTTTGAAATTACATCATGTGTTTGTTATAATGTGACCAAGGAGTATGAAATCTGACATTGTTACCAATTCCTTGGTATCTTAATTTGTCTTTATAAAATTGTAATGTTTTGGAGCTAGAAGTGATCTGACACTCCATGTAGTCTGAGGACACAAAACTGCCATTTGTGTTGAATGTCTGTTGTGAGGCTGGCACTGCTGGTCACTCTGCAGGTGGTACATGTATTACAGATGAGGATCCAGAGTCTGGAGAGGTGGGGTGATTTGCTCAAGGTCACATGATTTGGAAGTGGCAATGCAGGGCAGTAAATCTAGATCTACAGTGTGCCGTCTTCAGTATGCTACAGTCTCTTCAGATATTTGTCGTCTTTGTGATGACATGAGAGAAGTGAGGGATAAGTAACTTTTGAACACCTGTGGAGTTCTTGAATATTAGAACACCTTTTACCACTTTCCTAATTATTGTAACTATCTTTCCACCAACCACTGAACATACTAGTCACACTTGGTTATTTTAAAGGCAGATACAGCAAACTTTCCCTATTTTTTTTAATAGACGTAATTTTTTAGAGCAGTTTCGGTTCACAGCGAAAATGTGCAGAAAGGGAGATTGCCCATCTGCTCCCTAATCCCACATGGGCAGGCCTCCCCTGCTCTCAACATTTTTTTTTTTTTTTTTTTTTTTGCGGTACACAGGCCTCTCACTGTTGTGGCCTCTCCCGTTGCAGAGCACAGGCTCTGGACGCGCAGGCTCAGCGGCCGTGGCTCACGGGCCCAGCCGCTCAGTGGCATGTGGGATCTTCCCAGACTGGGGCACGAACCCGTGTCCCCTGCATCGGCAGGCAGACTCTCAACCACTGCGCCACCAGGGAAGCCCAACATTTTTTACTCTACATTTTTACATTCAGTGAACCTACATTGGCACATCATTATCGCCTGAAGTCCATAGTTTACATTAGGGTTGAGTCTTGGGGTTGTGCCTATGTTTTTACTCTTTATCTTGGCCATAATTGTCCAGAAGTGTGGTATTCAGCTGTTTTAAGAGAACAGCAGTGTTATTATTGGAAAAACTTAAAATTTAAATATGCTGTATTTATTCATTAACAATCAGATTTTACCTGCATTAGGAATTCTTTGTTGATCCTTCTAACTTTCTAATTACATTTCACAATTTGGTTCTAGAATGAATAATGTGTCAATTATATTGTTATAGCAGTCATTATCTAGTTCCCACACTTAAAGGTTTCTATACGCTAAAATACTGTGCAGAATATTCTTTAATGGAAAACTAATTGTAGATGGTATCAGTGTTCTCAGAGTAGACACAGCATGTATTTCTATAGTATGTATTGTTTACTAAGAATACTCAAACTCTTTGACCACATGTATATGTAAAATAGTTTTAAACATTTTGTAGTTGTAAAGATAGTACAAACTTAGTTTATTTATATTTTGAAGCAATAGTAATTTAAAAATGTCATTGCAATTGAAAGACCCTGGAATGCACTCATATATTCATTGGTGCCTCAGATGTTTGAGTGTTTCTTATCTGTAAGACATTAACCATTTCTGTTTTTTCTGTTAGGCACATCATTTTTGCTGTGAATTATTTGGAGGTTAATTACGTGATCAAAAGAAAAATTTTATCCTTTTGACTTCAGCGTTTATTGTAACTTAATATAAGAAAGCTTACGTGTTACATTATTAGCATAGTTATAATCTTATTTAGTCTGAACCATGATTTTTAGTCTTAAATTAGGATGTTTCTGAATATATCACTTACACATTGATGTTAAAATCTGTGTACTTTTTTTTTTTAAGGTATTTACTATGCAGGATCTATTACAACTCATTAAAATCAACCCTGAATCCAGTCTCTATAAATCACTGGTAGGATTGTTTCGTTTTTATAACCTGCTTTGGTTTGTTAATAATACCTGAATAGTTGAATAAAGGTAAAATATTTTCTTTTAACAGATTTCAGGATTTGATAAAGAAAACCATAAAGGTAGGAGCCTTCATCTTTGTAGAGAATAGGAACATTTTTGTTATGTATTGTTTTGTATAAAAGTATGAAACTAATAATTTTCAGGTGGAAGAATAGGGAATTTGAATTGAATCATTTGACTTTTTTCCTTGCTGACAATACCTTTTTAAATAGAACAATTCATCTGTTTTACAAATGTGGATCCTTTCCCCAAAATTTTAACATTTTAAAATCGCTATTACTCAAATGAGAAAACTAGAGACAGCATCAAGAGCCCTACGAATGGACTGAAAGCTGGTCTTTGTAGAGATACCCACTGTTTGGAACATTTGCAAAACAAAAACAAATAACATTTAGGCCACTATCTTTGTATCCTAGATAGGCCCCTAAGTACAATATATAGAGTATTGTATTAATATTGGCTTAAAGAATGAAATATCTGTTCAGTAATGTGCTTGTTTTTATTGTTTATATAGGCCTGATAAATTGCATTAATATTGGCCTTGATAATAACCTTCAAAGAGTCCATAACTACTCTGAGATAATAGACAATGTATATATTGGTCTCTGCCCCCAGTTCCTGGTACACAGCTCCCAAAATCCTTGTAATTTCCTAAGTGATAAGAACACAAGGAGCATATCTTGTTCTAGTATTGGTCTTTGACCTCCATTCTTGACACAGGTCTCCTGAAACCCTTGTAATTTCCTGGGTGACAGGAGTGTCTTGTGTTCAAATGAGCCAACACTACGTGGGTCCCTGGATGGCTCCTGGGTGAGGGCTGGTCACTGGAAAGACCAAGCCATGATTAGAAGCTTGAGGTTTTCAGCTTTGCTCCCCATTCTATTGAAGGGAGGAGGACTGAAAATGAATAATCAGTCATTTTTGTGAATAATCGATCATGAATGTGTGATGAAGCCTCCATAAATCCCCAAAGTATGGGGTTCAGAGAGCTTCCAGGTTGGTGAACACATGGAGGTGCTAGGAGATTGGCACACCTGGAGACGGCATAGAAGCTCTGGGCTCCTTCCCACATGTACCTCGCCCTGTGTGTCTGTTCTATTTAGCTGTTCAACTATGTCCTTTATCATATCCCTTTTTTTATATATAAGTGTATTTATTTTATTTATTTATTTTTGGCTGCATTGGGTCTTCGCTGCTGCACGTGGGCTTTCTCTAGTTGCGGTGAGCGGGGGCTACTCTTTGTTGCAGTGCACGGGCTTCTCGTTGTGGTGGCTTCTCATTGCGGAGCACGGGCTCTAGGCATGCGGGCTTCAGTAGTTGTGGCACATGGACTCAGTAGTTGTGGCTCACGGGCTCTAGAGCACAGGCTCAGTAGTTGTGGCACACGGGCTTAGTTGCTCCGCGGCATGTGGGATCTTTCTGGACCAGGGCTTGAACCCATGTCCCCTGCATTGGCAGGTGGATTCTCAACCACTGCACCACCAGGGAAGCCGCTTATCATATCCTTTAATAAACTGGTAAACGTAAGAAAGTGTTTCCCTGAGTTTTTTGAGCTGTTCTGGTACGTTAATGAAGCCCAAGGAGGAGGTTGTGGGAACCTCCTACGTATAGCCAGTTGCTCAGAAGCACAGGTGACAACCTGGGCATGTGACTGGCACCTGAAGAATGTATAGGTATGGTGGCAGGGGGTGGTCGGTGTGGGACTGAGGCCCTTAACCCATGGGGTCGGATGCTGCCTCCAGGTGGACAGTGTCAGAATAGAGTTCAAGTGTAGGCCATCCATCCGGTGTCGCAGAGAATGGCTTGGTGTGAGGAAAAGCCCCACACACTGGGTGACCAGGAGAGTCGGAAGTAAGTGTTGTGAAGTGTTCTGTATAAAAGTCAAGGGGCTCACAGGGAGGGGAGAGATGGGAGGGAAGAGGTGGTTTTTTCCGTACACAGAAGGAGGGAAGCTGAGGGTTTTTTCCTTTACAACTGCTGTGGGTGACAGGCCACAGGCTGGACTTGATGACGGACTTGGTAGTATGAACATACACGTTACAGGCAAGTTACCAGCTTACTTGTTACTTAGATCTTTTCCAAAAAATCTGTAACATCATGTAATGGCCTTTTTGTGTTAGTGTGCTCCTTGATTTTGTCTGTTGCCAGAATTGCTACCATCCCTGCTGGGACATTAATTCAGGACTTGCCATTTGGCAGACACTTGAGTACGTACTTGCTGCCAGTCATTATTCTGTGACTTAACTGCCTGGTCTCCTGGGAGTAATGTAAGTAGAGGATAAGTAAATTGGATCAAAAGATATTCTGTTTTTATTTTACTGTATTATTGAAGTATAGTTGACCTACAATGTTGTTAATTTCTGCTGTACAGCTAAGTGATTCCGTTATACATACATGTACATTCTTTTTCATATTCTTTTCCGTTACGGTTTATCACAGGATATTGGATATAGTTCCCTGTGCTCTATAGTAGGACCTTGTTGTTTTCCATCCAATGTATAATATTTGGATCACAAGACATTCTAGATCACCTGCAAAGTAGGTCATCCTTACTGAAGTTGAGGATGCTATGTGATCCTAGGTTGTAGATTCTATGGCCGTGCTGTTTAGTGTAACTCTGAGATGGGAATGTCTGTATGTGTGTTGCCTGATACGGTAGCCGCTAGCCACATGGGGCTATTGAGCATTTGAAATGTGGGTAGTGTGACTGAGGAACTGAGATTTTAATTTAAGTAGCTACACGTGACTAGTGGCTGTCACGTTGGACAGCACAGTTCTAAGTAAATAGCTGCTGTCTGTAGTGTAACTATTTCAGAAAGGAATTTAGAGCTTGAAGGTATATTAAGAAATAATTCATTTATTTATAGGTATTTATACTATTAAAAATAGCTTTTCACCTTTAAGCACTCTTTAAATCTTTCTAGTTCAGAAAGACATCTGGCTAACATTTCTTACCAGGTTTGCCCAGCATCCTAGTAAAATTTCTGAAACTCAGAAAAACTGAGTTGCAGACATGTCATGCATCCTAATGACATAATTTGGATAGAATTCTTGGCTAACAGTAAAGCAGCTACTTTTAAAATGAAATGATTTAAAAACTGGTGGCTCCCCATTAAGAGACTGAGACCATCAGAAAACATGTAAGAAGATGTTTTGTACCTAACTGTTGTGTATTCCCTGACAGAGATCTTTGGTCTTACCTTACTGTGTCTATACTTTGAGGGTGCTGATCTGTTACATGGTTACAGTACTTTTCCCCTAGATTCCACTCACACATCCTTCCCACCCCTAATTTTTCCTTTCAAAGATAATGATACCCAGAAAATAGCTGGCCAGAGGATTTGGGCACTGGCTCTTTTCTTTCTGGAAGTTAAAATCCTTGCCTGTGATTGGCAAAAGAATAGATAGATATAGATAGATCAGTGGGAAAGAATAGAGAGCCCAGAAATAGGTCTACACAAACATAGTCAACTAGCCTTTAACACAGGCAATTCAATGGAGGACATATAGTCTTGTCAACAAGTGGTGCCGGAACAGTTGGACATTCATATGCACAGATATGAACCTGGACGCAGACCTTACACAAAAATTAACTGAAAACGAATCATATATCTAAATGTAAAACACAAAACTATAAAACTTCTGGAAGAAAACATAGAAAATCTTTGTGACCTGCTGTTTGGCGATGAGATATAATACCAAAAGCATGATACATGAAAGAAAAAATAGACCAGTTAGACTTTATTAAAATTTAAAAACGTCTGCTCTATGAAAGAGTGAAAAGACAAATTACAGACTGGGAGAGGGTATTGGCAAAAGACATCCAATAAAGGACTTGCATCAAAAATACACAAAGAACTCTGAAAACTCAACACTAAAGGGACAAGTCAGTTAAAAAATGGGCAAAGGATCTGAACAGATAGCTCTCCAAAGAAGATATACAGGTGGCAAATAAGCATGAAAAGATGCTGCATGTTATTTGTTAGAGACATGCAAATTAAAACAAAAATGAGATAACATGGCCAAAATCCAGAACACCTTCAGCACTAAATGCTGGTAAGGATGTGAAGCGATATGAACTGTCACTCATTGCTGGTGGGAATACAAAATGGTACAGCCACCTGGGGAGATAGCTTGGTGGTTTCTTTTTTTTTAAAATAAATTTATTTATTTTTGGCTGCATTGGGTCTTCGTTGCTGCGCGTGGGCTTTCTCTAGTTGCGGTGAGCGGGGGCCACTCTTCGTTGAGGTGCGCGGGCTTCTCACTGCGGTGGCTTCTCTTGTTGCGGAGCACGGGCTCTAGGCGCGCAGGCTTCAGCAGTTGCGACACACAGGCTCAGTAGTTGTGGCTCGTGGGCTTAGTTGCTCCGCGGCATGTGGGATCCTCCCAGACCAGGGCTCGAACCCATGTCCCCTGCATTGGCGGGCAGATTCTTAACCACTGCGCCACCAGGGAAGCCCAGTTTGGTGGTTTCTTACAAAACTAAACATAGTCTTACCCTACAATCCAACAGTCATTGTCTTAGGTATGTACCCAAGTGACTTGACAGCTTAAGTCCACACAGACACCTGCACGTGAATGTTTGTAGCAACTTTATTCATAATTGTCAGAAATTGGGAACAACCAAGATGTTATTTGGTAGCTGAACGGATAAACAAGCTGTGGTACTTCCAGACAGGGAAATACTATTCAGCAAAGAGGAATGAGCTACCAAGCCATGCAAAGAGATGAATGAGTCGCAAATGTGTATTGTTAATGTAAGAAGCCTGCCTGAAAAGGCTACGTGCTATATGATTCCATTTATGTGACATTCTGGAAAAGGCGAAGCTATAGTGATAGTAAACACATCAGTGGTTGCTAGGGGTTTGGAGGGAAGGGGTAGGAGGTTGAAGAGGTGAAGCACAGGATTTTTTTTAGGGTGGTGAAAGTATTCTTCCGATACCTGTAATGGTATGATACATGGCACCAGACATTTGCCTAAAACCTGTAGAACTTTACAAAGAACAAGCCTTCATGTATGCAAATTTAGGAGGTCAGGTGATGTCAGGATGGGATGCGGACTGTGACAAAACAATCTAACTGTAGTAACCTCACTGAAGGGGGTGGGGATAAAATATGCTGAGCTTTCTAACTTGGGAAAGGAATGAAGACTAAGACAAAAGACAGAAGCAACTGTACATAAGCTGTGTATTCAAGGTGAGAGTTATTTCTCATGGGAGTGCTGGTTAACAGTTCTGAAACCATGATACACGTATGCTGGAATTGAACAATTAAGTAAGTGGATAGAAGATGGCGGGAGCCAGGTGTTCACTGCTGGAGCGGGACTTTACAGATAAACAAGGGGAGGAGACTGGGATGATCCATACGGTAATGGCTTAGTTGGAGACATTAGTATGAACTCATGTTTAGCTTAATATAGATACAGATGATACATAGAGATATTTATAGATATGTTTGTGTACACAGGTTAGTGTACGTTCATATTTCCTTGCTGTCTCGGCTGAGGGGCTGGAAGCAGTGACACCCCAGTTGTAATGAGCACACCTCGAGTCCAGTTTGCAGTACTAAGATTCGGTTTCTAATACCATTCCATAATAATAGGAACCAGGGCTCCTTGGAGCAGTGGTTGATTGCAGGAGTGGAACAGAGACTATACAAGATGAGCTTGGAGCCCCTTACAGTGCTAGAACCTAAGGAAGTGCTTAAGACAAAAACCCATGATGAAAGCGCTCCCAGAGGCCAAAGCTGGAACAATTGGAGCAACAAAATAAAAGTGGGTTTTATCAGTGAGTTGTAGAATTACACGTGAATTATAATTACCAAGGTATAAAACAGGAGTCTATACGGATATAAATAAATGACTGGATAAAGGAGGAGACTAGACGTATCCTTCTTGGGTGAGGGTGTGGAGGGGAGAGAGGGGAAGTGGAACTAATTAGGGGCCTGCAGAAAGCACTGCAGAACTGGGAAAAGGCACCAGCGTTAGAAATGCTGAGGTGGAAGAGCACACCGCCAAAGACGACCTCCTGCAGGATCTTGAAGATTTCTGTCAAACGTTGACCTTTGTCCATAGAGGGAGCCAAGATCTGCCCTCAGCATGACAGCAGGAAGGGGTGAGGTGAGAACAGGCTGATAGGAAATGGTCAGAAGAAGAGGGTGGACGAGACAGAAGAGTTGCAAGGCAATGAATATGAAAGAACAGAGTTTATATCTACAGTGGGGAAGTAAAAGAGAGTGTGTTGTATGATATCACTTATAGGTTCATTTGTGTCATACTTTAGATTCCACATATCTATGAAACAGACTCACAGACATAGGGAACAGACTTGTGGTGGCCAAGGGAGAGAGGGGATGGGAGAGGGATGGAGTGGGAGGCTGGGGTGAGCAGATGTGAGCTATTATATATGGAGTGGATAAATAACAAGGCCCTACTGTACAGCACTATATTCAGTATCCTATGATAAACCATAATGGAAAAGAATATGAAAAAGTGTATATATGTATAACCTAATCACTTTGCTGTATAGCAGAAATTAACACAACATTGTCAATCAACTATACTTCAATTTAAGGAAACAGTATATTGTATCTTCAGTAGAAAAGAAAAATAAGCCCTTAACTTGGCTGATGCAGAAGTCCATTCATCTCTTCCAAGAAAGTGAAAACTTCTAAAATTTATACTCATGACTTTAAAAAAAAAAGTTTCAGGGAATTTCCTGGCAGTCCAGTGGTTAGGACTCTGTGCTTCCACTCCCAGGGCCCTGGGTTTGATCCCTGGTCTGGGAACTAACATCTCACAAGCTGCACGGCGTGGCCAAAAAGAAAAACAAATTTTGAACTATTCAGAAGGGTATGAAGTTAAAGAAGAGTAGGAATTTCTGTTCATATTCTCTAATTTCACTTTTGCTGATAACTAGAATGAAGAGTGTCTTGTTTATCCTACCAGAAGTTAGTTCACAGGTGTCAAAGTCTATATGTAATCAAAACATATACTCATACATGGAATCATATTATAGATACTGTTGGGCAATTTGCTTTCTTTATCCACCAATATATCTTTCTCTAGCCGTGTACTTGGACTAATTCTTTTTTAGAATGTATTTAATTAACCCCCTGTTGATGGAGATTTTATTGTTTCATCGCTTGGTTTTTGCCATTAGAAGCATGCAGTGTGCAGTGCTACACCCTTTTGGGAAAGTATAGCTGTGTAAATTCAGAGAGGTGGAATGACTAGGTGAAAGGGCACTTGCATTTTGAATATCCATAAACACTGACAAATTTCCCTCCCAAGTGAAAGAGCACGCCTGCTTCCCCGCTCCCTTGCTGACACTTAGAGCGCTAAGATTAAAATTTTGGTAATACGTTTATCGGGAAAATACGATCTTTCTGTTGTAGTGTTAATTTGCATTTATTTATAATTTTGTTCATGTTTATTCAACATTGAAAATTTTTTCTGTGAACTTTGTCCATGTCTTGCCCTATTTTTCTGTTTTCTTACTGATTTGTTAAAAACTCTTTGATGTTTATGAAGATTAGTTCTCTGTCTCTGTATTATGCCAAATAGCTGTTTCCAGTGTATCACTTGTCTTTTGACTTTGCTATTTCAAGCCACATATAAGTTCTTAATTTGTACGTTTGATGAATATTTCTCCTTATTGCTTGTAGGTTTCTGTATCATGCTTGGAAACGCCTTTCCTCAGAAATTATTCTTAAAATATACATGATGTAAAAAAGATAATGTTATAAAACCAAGATTGCATAAACAGTGATTGAGCAACAGTTGAATGAAAGAAAGTTGTAAAACGAAACTATACACGTTGTGTCGTTTAGGTTTTCTCATGGAGTTTCTGAAAGAATTGGCAGAATATCATCAGGCTAAAGAGAGTTGCAGTATGGGAACTCAGACAAGTTCAACATTTCCCGTCAAAGACTCCCTTGGTAATTATGGTCTTCCATAATTTCACTTCTTCCGTTTTCTCTTTTGAATGAAGGAGATGACCTGATGTACCGTATTATGTATTTGTTGCTTGACTGGGAGGGATGCAGGCTGCTGCCGGTAGGGGCGCCCATTTTTTCTGGGATCACTGCTGGGAGGGACCAGGAACTGCTCTCCAGGGCTGCTCCTCCCTTCATGGCCGCCAAGGCTATGCTTTCCAAATCTCGTGGGGATCCAAAGGCCCACTTCCTTGTCTGTTGGGTTGAACCTCTCTTGACTGGGAGGTTCTTCCCTGTGTCTCATCTAACTTTATAGCCACTAAAGTGAGAAGATCTTAGACTATTTGCATTGCAGAGAACTAGAGAAGTGAGTGGGCCATCCCTTCATTTTATAAGTTGAGAAAACTGAGGTCACCAGAGGAAGAGCAACTTGGCAATGCCGAGTCTCGGTCAGAACTGATATGAGTCCAAGTTTTCTGGTCAGTGATCCAGAGCCTTTTCTGCTGTGCAGGCTTTCTGTAATACCATCCTGCCCTTGAGTTGTGTGCTCAGGAGAGAAGGGAAACAGCTGGCTAATAGGATATGGTTAATCGATTTCTTGGCCCTTCCTTACTCTTAAACTGCACTAGTGCCTTTAACTTGTAAAAGCATAAGTTCGTAACTTGTAAAGACCATATTGTATGACTGTGCCTTTCATTTATTTAGGTGTAGGTTTTATTCCATTAGAAACATAGAACATGCTTATTCTACAGCAGTTCTGTTCAATAATATGAGCCACATGTGTAATAAAAATTTTCTAGTAGCCAAAGTAGAAAAGGTAAGAAGAAACAGGTGAAATTTGTTTTGGTAATATATTTTATATAACTTCGTATGTCTAAGATATTATTCCAATATGAAATCAATATGAAAAATATTAATGAGGTATTTTACGTTTATTTTTTTGTACTCGGTCCTTGATATCTGGTGTGTCTTTTACACTTAGAGTACATCTCATTTTGAACTGGTCACATTCCATGTACTCAGTATGGCCAAATGTGGCTAGCGGCCTGCATTGGACAGTCCAGAGCATTTGGAAAATCCAGAAAAGTAGATGGAAATTGTTGCCGACGAGAGACATACCGCCAATATTTTAATCTGCTTCTGCCAGCCTTTTCTTCCTATGCCTGCTTTTTGGTGGTATTGGTGTTACACATGATTGAGATTGTACGCGAGGGCCAGGTTTGCAGTGTGCTACGTGGTTGGTTTCAAATCCACAGTTGGTTTGAGGGCTGCAGGTCTGCCGGAAAGAGTGCCAGAATGCGAGGCAGTCATAGACCTGGCTTTAGCCCCGCTGACGCCATTATAGAGTTGCTTAGCCCTCTGGACGTCACTTCAACTGTATGGGCGTCTGTTTCCTCTTCTGTGGAGAGGAGGAGTTGAAACACATGATCTTTGATTCATCTTAAGGTCAGTGTTTTGAAAGTGAGTCAGCTTTAACCAAAGTCCAATGAAGAGCTCTCTCCCATGGCATTTAGACACTAGAAAGAGATGCCCGTGTTTTCTGACTTGAACTGTACTTTTTTTCTTTTCCCCTGACATTTTATGATGAGGATTCTCAGACATTCAGAAAAGTTGACACAGTTTTACAGCACACACTTGTATACCTCAAGTCTGCCATGAAATTTGCATTATACTTGCTTGATCACTTACCTGTCCATCCATTAAGTTCTCTCACTTTTTTGATGCGTTACCAAGTAAATTGCAGACATCCTTACACTTTCCCTTAAGTACACTCTTTGTGTTTGAACAGAGCTCTGGCCTCTTGCTCACCTGCCCACGTTTCTCTAACCTTTCCTGTGTTGTTTTTTGATAGCTGAGAAGCTTCAGCTTATTGACGACGAGTTTGCAGGTGCTTACCCTCAGCATCCAAAGTTAGAATCTTTAGAAATCAAGTTAAACGAATATAAGAGAGAAATTGAACAGCAGCTACGGGCAGAAATGAGTCAAAAGGTAAGATTTATCATGTTATAACCAAGAGTGATGTTTTTGCTTGTCTTTTAATGTCTTCATCTTAGGTATATGGGGAAATAACTAGAATCTTTACTAATGAATGTGATACTATACTGTTGTGCATGTTATTTCTCTTTCCAGATGATGTCATTTCTTTATGACTTTTGAACGCACCCTATAAGTACAGTGAATGAGATGAAACAAAGACGAATTAAAACTAAATATATCTAGACAGCATTAACGTTAAACCTAACAGTGAAGAGAGAATGTTACTGTTTCTTTAGTATAGTTATTGGCATTTACAATTATTTGTCATCAATTGGCAGTTGAAGTATTTTAAAGATACTGAAATAGCGAAAATTAAAACGGAAGAGAAAAGAAAGTGTGAGAAGGAGTTAGCTGAGTTGCGGAATGGATTTGAGAGAGCTTGTCAAGCAAAATCTGAAGCCCTGATTTCTCAGCAAAAGATGACCCTTAAGAGAATTCAAAAGCACCAGGAGGTAATATTCTAAAATCATTTACCGGGTGGCTATTTCCGGGCCGTTTCCCAAGTAGGGACTGGGGTCAAGAACACAAGTAGAAGCATGGGGCTTGGAAAGGATGTGCAGACACCCTTCCTCTGAGATGGCTGGAGGGAAAGGACCGGGGACGGGACCATCCATGCTGGCAGTGGGAGAAACTCGTACCAGAGAGGCGGCAGATTTGAGGCTTCGGTAGCAGCCTGGGGGAGAGGATCAGAGGTGTGGAATGGCTGCTTGCAGTAAAGGAAGTGCAGCCCTGGGAAGCAGATGGGGCTGCCTGAGCTATGTTGAGGCCCCAGCCGAGGTGGGCAGCCTGGAATGGCAGTAGACCAAATCCAGTGCTTACAGGCGATGGCTCTGGTGCAGCTCTCAGGACGATGTGTAGTGTTGGTGAGGGCAGAAGGATAGAGGTGCTTGGGGAGAGGAGCTCGAGAGCACCGAATTTCTTTGGCTTTGGAAAGGCAGCCCATTCCGTGGAAGACGTGGGGGTTGGGTGGGGTGAGGAAGGCAGCCCAAGAGGAGGCTAATATAGGGCAGCAGGGAGGGTGACGGGGCCGTCTGGAAGACATCGAGAAGCAGGTCTGAGGATTCCTATGGGTGGAAGAAGGACGGGCCAAGAGGACAGAGTTGCAGGTGGAAGTTTCAGGTCAAGACTGGAAACAAAGCACAGTGTGCTGCCATGGGGGCAGAGGTGAGGTCCCCGGAGTGGAGGCGTCCAGGGCTGCCGGGGTCATCCATGTGGCCATTTGATCTTGTCCCCCAGGAAGGTGGCTGGACGGGAGGTGGAGAGGTTGCCAAGTGGCGGGAGGGCGTGTCGGGAGGGATTGGATCCATTGCTTTGGGAAAAACAGGTTCCTTTGCCAAGGGCATGTCTTAGACCAGGCTGGATCTGAGGCCTTGTTTCCTATGGACAGCAGGAGCTTCTATCAGGAAGTTCTGTTAAAAGTAGCAGGCTTCCTCCCAGCGTCCACCCTTGCTTAGAGCTTCTCAATAAGACCCAGTTATTTAATGGTAATTGTACCCCCTCTACAAGTTGTATATAGCAGTTCTGGGAATTGGGCTTGCTTAGCTATAAAATAAATGTTGGAGGCACAGGTGTTTGAGAAGCTTGGATTATGTTTATACTAACAGCGTCATCTTCAAGATAGGTGATTGACTAAGAAAGAAAGACAAATAGCATATGATATCACTCATATGAGGAATCTAAAATATGACACAAATGAACCTATCTATGAAACAGAAACAAAATCAGGGACATAGAGAATAGATTGGTGGTCCCCGAGGGGGATGGGGGAGGGGGGATGGAGTGGGAGTTTGGGATTAGCAGAGGCAAACTATTACATACAGAATGGATAAACAACAAGGTCCTGCTCTAGAGCACAGGGAACTGTATTCATTATCCCTGTGATAAAGCATAATGGAAAAGAATATGAAAAAGAATATGTATTTGTATGACTGAGTCACTTTGCTGTACAGCGAAATTAACACAGCATTGTAAATCAACTATACGTCAATAAAATTAAAAGATAGATGACTGACTAGATCAGATCAACCAGTTAACAGACTCAAACCCTCGTTTAGTCACCTGATTCTCTGAAGGCACTAGAGAAGGTTGCCATCCTTGTGAAGAGCACCGTGGCTTTATTCCACCACCTGGAATGCCTCTCCCCTTCTCTGCCTGATAAAACCATCCAGTCCTTCAAAATCCAGCCGGAATGTCACGTCCTCATGACGCCTTTCCTGACCCCCACTGATGGAGTCCTTTGGGCTTTGTTCGTGCTGTCGAGTGTTGATGTACTTTGGTTGTGAAATCATCACACCGTAGTGTGACTGTTGGTTTGTCTCTCTCTCCCTGACTAAACTGTGAGTCTTTTAAAGGTTGGGGACTGTCCTATATCTGTCCATCATTGTGTATCCAGCTCCCAGTGTGCCCTTGGACATGTGACAGGTGTTCAGGAAACCCTTGCTGAGGGAACACATACATGGAAGTGTGGCCATTCATTCAGGACATCAGGCGAGCTTACTGACTGAGCCAGAATGACCTCTGAATTGAAACTTTCAGACAGCGATGGAACTATGGGGATTCTTTTAAGATTTATTGCTGAATACGCATTTGTTTCATTTTTTCTTGCTGAAGAACTTAGCGAAATTTTGTAAGTGTCTGAGACATGTTAATTATGTAATAAAATAACAAGACAAGGGATGTTAGGAATATAGGGTAATGTGGCTTAACAGCCCTCCTTAACAGGAGGAGGGAATAAATTTTTGTGGAAAAAAAGGCAGAACATATACCTCGCATTGGAACCTCTTGAAAGTGAAATTGTTCCTCTAAGTGTCCGTACTTTGCTTTCTGGAATTTAGGAAGCAGGGTATTAGTTCAAATCTCTTTTGTTTTCTTTAGCTTGCTTGCTAAAAATTAATACTTTCCTCTACAGGATGAAACAAAAGAAATATATACTCAAAGGCAGCTTCTCCTAAAAGATATGGATTTTCTGAGAGACAGAGAAGCTGAGCTGAAGCAAAGAATTGAAGCTTTTGAATTGTAAGTAATGTGTATTCATTTTGGACATTCAGAATGAATGAAATGCAAAAAAGAACTACTAAAATGTCTACATAGTCTAATGTTAGCTGTAAAATAGAGTTCTTGGTTGTAAAGGTGATAGCACCTAACTTTCAAAAGGCACAAGTTAAGAGAAACAGGAACGAGGGTTTCACTTTTGAAATATTAGACACTGGGATGAAAGCAGAAGGAGACACCATCGTCAGGCTTCAGTGAGACCAGACAAATGATACACAGAAGCGAATAACGCTTTAACAGATCATACGTTTCGCATTTATGTTCAACCATTCAAATCTCAGTTTCATGCGCGTGTAGTAACTGAATTCCAGAGAGTCAGACCTGCCACACTGACCTGCTCTGCTGGCGAAAAAGGGAAATACGGTGGCTCTGAGTTGACTTGTACTAGGTGAAAGTATTTCTTGTGATGTGTGTGTTGCTTTTTCCAAGTGCTCACCAACGTTTCATTCTTCACTTCTTACCTGGGATTCATAGCAAGCTCAGCAGTTTTATAGTTTATGGAGTAAGCCTTCTTTCCCATTTGGTGTGTGCCATTAATTGGCACTCACAGATCCAGGAGCCTTCTTTCATTAAAGGATTTGTCTTCATCTTCATTGATGTGGTTTTCTCATTTATATAAGCTCGGTTTGTTTGATTTCTTCTCTCTGCCAACCTTACTCTCTTTCTGGCAACACCGAAGAGGTAAATTGATCATAAGAGAGAGAAGGAACACAATTTGGGTAGAGATAGTTCATGATTATGTAATCACTTATTTACCTCCGCTTCCCCTCCTCCTTCTCCCTTCTAAGCATAGTATATAAGCTAAATAAATGTACTGGTTTACTGCTCCTTTGTGGACAGATTAACCAGCAGAGGGAGCAAACACACAGAGCTTTTATCCTTTGCTTGGAATAGTCTGGGTTCCCTAGCACTTCTCATTATGGCTTGATCTAAGTCCCTGTGAACCCAGTTCCTTGGCTCTGGAATTGATCTTGTGCTTGATTTCAGGTCTCACCAGGAAGATCATTCCTTTCTTCGGTGTTGGGACTTTCTGATTGATCCATCGATCTTTTGCTCTCTTTTCAGTATTTACTTTTCCGTATTGAATTAGTAGCCTGTGAAATGCCAGAATGAATCTTCTGTCTTTAATAGCTATGGGCTAGTCAATTAAATCTTAAGTTAGAAACACTATTATAGAAGAAACAAGCACTTAAGTGCGCTAGCTGAAGTTTGGTTTGTAGCTTTGTAACAAAAAACATCATTCTTTCACCCCTGAATTGATTATGGCTACTTTCCACTTATGACCTTTTTTTTAAGTCCGAACCATCTCCTGTGAGAAACCACTTTGGTTTTGGCACTTTCCCACTCCCGCCAGCCAGATGCCACCGTAGAGCTCCATTTGCTAGTTCAGATCCATCGTCACTAGGTCAGCTCATTATAAAAGAGGTGGGAGACTTCTGGCTCTTCGTTCGCATTTACTCCCCACAGCTGTGACAGGCACAGAACAGTTGAGTCTGTGGAGCTAGAAACACATGGTATCTTTTTCCCCTAAATTCTTCAAGTATTAAAGTTTGCTGATTTGCCTTATCTGTTTTTGCTAATTTCAGGGCCCAGAAGCTACAAGAAGAAAAAAACAGAAGCATGACTGACGGGCTTAGGAGGCGGGAGCTGAATATAAAGCGTATTGAGGAGGCCTATGACCAAAAGCTCAAGAATGAACTTCTAAAGTAATTCTTTGGCGTCTTTAAAAAAAGTATCATGTTTGAATTAAGTTGATGGAAACACAGCAACACTAATGAACTAGATAAGACTAATATTTTATGGCAAAATCCAGTATTTAAAAAAAATACGTGTTTTCATTGGCAGTCAAGCCTTTCCCATGAGTATTTGAGTTAAGATGGTTTTAAAAAGATACAGTACAGAGAATAGCATCCTCTGTTCACTCTTGTCTCTCCTCTGGTATTTATTGAGGGCCTGTGATTTGCTTGAATTTCTTAGGGCACCTTGTAACTTGCTGAAAAGCTATAAAATGGGAATTATCGTCACTTTTATCTTTTCCTCTACCCCACTCATAGTGCCATTAAGATGGGGATGTCTAATAATTTATGAATTATTCTGCTTATTGGTTAAAGTATTTGTCGATCTGTATTCCTTCAAGATTCTGCAAAGCCGGAATCGAAAGAAACTAGAATTAACTATATAAAGGAAAAAATGATATAGGAAAAGGAAAATACGGACAACTCTGATACTATGGCTTTGCTGTAGTCTGAGTTTTGCTGTGTTCGGGTGAATAGTCTGAGTTTTGCTGTGTTCTGGTGAATAGTATCTTAGTGCAGAGCCATTAAGCCCATATATGGTAACTTTTCTCTCCAGTGCTCAGCAGCTCTGGGTATTTCTTAATCATCGGCCTCTCTACTGCTTTGTCCATAATTTGGCATTGATAGTCCATTATGTAGTACCTTCAAAGGTTTTTTGAGGTTTTTCTTTAAAATAATTCTAATAAAAATATAGCACTTCTCCGTGTATCAGTTTTGACATGATATAGATTTTATCCTCATATTTTACGTCCGCTCCTCTAGTACAGCAGTAAGCTCTGAAGAATCTGTAGTTGTTAAACTTCCAGGAATAAATCAATAAAAGTGTGTATGTTAGCTTGACATAGCCATGGAGTAGGGAACTGTTAGGTATTGATGTCTTTGTCTGGCCGTGGGTGTCCTCAGTATGACTTTGGCAATTGTTGGGTTTCGGAGGATATTCACCACAGGAGTGCTTCTTTCCTTTCTCTCATCTCTGAACCAGAAAGTCAGCTGGTAATAGCTGGTGGAGATAGTAAAATTCCATGAAAACGTGCCTTTCGGTATCGCCAATCCGTATATAATTCTGTTGGCAGTGGCTCTCAGTACTGTGCTCAGTTCCTGAGGGGGAAAGTTCTTATCCTGCTTGGGGGTGGGGAAGCAGGATAGGTGGATTGGAAGCGACTGGCTTGTTATCCTTTGGGATTTAAAGTCTGTTGTGTACAGTGTAAAAGTAACTAAATTTACTTTCTTGCGTCAGCGGACACCAACTGAGAAACAGTGCCCTCTGTAACCTCAATAACATGACCCTTCATTTTGTGCTTGAGTTTACAGGATTGCAGCAGGATTTTACTGGACCTTTTATAGCCAGGATTCGGATCCCTGGCCTTAGTACTGAGTGACCTTGAAGTTCATGCATTGTCCTGTTCAGTGCCCTTCGGTGCCCTGGTGCCATAGATAAGCTCAGGTACTGATAGCAGTCTGTCTAGGAAGGTGACCAGGAACTCATTTTCCATCCTTCTATTTCTCAGGTATCAACTTGAACTGAAGGAGGACTGCATCGCTAGAACTAATAGATTGATTGAAGGTAAGAGGAAGAATAAAGGTGACCCTTGGTGGGAAAAAAAGCTGTACTTCTCAGTTTCGATGCAGGTTATCAGCTTCCTAAGTTGGGTCTGTTCTGTAATCCAAAATATATGTACCTTCCACTTCATTGTTGCTATAAACTGACACATTTTTTGTCCTTTTAATTTTACAAAATGAAAAAAATAATCACTGTCTTTCACTGTGTTTTTGCAAACCTTCATGTTTAACCTTTTGTATATTCTCAAAGATCAGTAATTTATCGGTAGAATTTTATTCAATTTTATTTCAGTATATTTTGATGAATAAATCTGTGATGGCAGGAAGGTGGCAGCAACTTATTTCCCTCGGTTAATATTACTCTAAGCCATGAGAGATTTCATTTTTTACTTCGGGAAAATTTTAACTTCTCTGTCCTCTGTGACCTGGTTTCTTATTTCTCTTACTTCTAATATATATTTATGCTTCATGATATTTAAACTTGACATATAACCTCCTAAACTCATATGTATTACCCCAAGACTAGGAAAGTTGGGTAATTTTTCGATCTTTCAGACATTTTACATTTCAGTATATTTCTAGGAACCAACCTGTAACAAGGACTTTTGGTGGGCATTTCAAATGGATTCTTGGGAGTGAACCAGGGCTGGGTGCTTGATACCCATCAGAAGGTCACCCAGTGTGTATGGCTGCTCCTTTGCTGAGACTAATACCTCTTGAGGAATTAGTACCGTCCTGTAGTCAGCATGTGATTTTTTTTTTTTTTTTTTTGCGGAACGTGGGCCTCTCACTGTTGTGGCCTCCCCCATTGCGGAGCACAGGCTCCGGACGCGCAGGCTCAGTGGCCATGGCTCACGGGCCCAGCCGCTCCACGGCATGTGGGTTCTTCCCGGACCGGGGCACGAACCCGTGTCCCCTGCATCGGCAGGCGGACTCTCAACCACTGCGCCACCAGGGAAGCCCAGCATATGATTTTTTTGATGATATATGTATAGAGTCTTGTGTTAGATGAAGTGAAAATGACAAAATAATAACTACAAATAACTACAGTCTTACAGAGCAGTCTTTGTCTTAAGGAAGTTCAGAACCGTCGGCATGAGGGCCCCGCACTCTGTGCAGGTGGTGTAACTCTGGTGACTTGTGTAGCAGGAAGTTCACCACATGTATGACCATTACAACCAACTTCCCATCACCTATTGAGTAATGGGGCTTACTTACTCGCTCGCTGATGTTTTCTTTTTTTTGACCCAAATATCTGCTATTTTACGTGTGTGTGTGTGTGTGTGTGTGTGTGTGTGTGTGTGTGTGTGTGTGTGTTTTACCATGCAACGCAGCTTGCTGGATCTTACTTCCCCAACCAAGGATCAAACCCGCACCCTCGGCAGTAAAAACGTAGAGTCCTGACCTCTGGGCTGCCAGGGAATTCCCTCTGCTATTTTAGATGATGAAATAATGGTCATTAGATCTGACATACTGGCTATAAATGATTAAATGAGTTTTGTATTCACTGGGAAAACTTTATGATGTTTAGTTGGTTGGCTCTGTCTTTCAGAAAAAGCTCTGCATTTCCAAGAGGAGTTTGCAACTCTTAATTTTAAAAAGGAAGAACTAGATCGTTCTGTAAATCGTGTGAAAGAACTTGAGGTAATTGTTAAGCCTATTGGTTTTTTTGAAATAGTTATTCGACAACACAGGAAATTTTAGCTTCAGTCATACATAATTTATCTCGAGTTATCCTCTTGGTATGTTTGGACTGTTTATTATATGACTCAGAGGGTGACGGTTGAACTTAATTCAGTAGTTACTTATTTCAATCCTAGTCTCCTAGAGAAGCATAGAAGGAGCATGTCGTTTGCGGCCCAGAGTCGTCCTTGAATCCTTTGTGTCTCCCTCACTGCTTGTGTGCCTCTGGGCAAGATCTGTGACCTCAGATCCTTTCTCCGAAAACTCTGGGGTATTGCCCACATCCCATGGTTGATGAGGGACTTCAGTGAGCTGGTTTACTGTGCCTGGCCCATAGCAGGTGGCTGGTGTATACTATTATCTACTCAGCCTCTTCTCCCTTCGCCTCAGCAACAGGTGAAAATTCGTATCACTACATCAGGATCTCACGAATTAAAGCAAAATGAGAGGCATTTTTCACATGATACTGTTACTTTTTTTCTGTCCATGTGTGTGCTTGCTATCCAAAGGACAGGACTGGAACTTCAGGAACTTAAAATATGTTCTGTATATAAAATTTATTTTTGCAACTATGATGACTTGTTTGAGAACTTTATAGGCTCCGGTCTCCAAACATGAGCTATATTAGACTAAGAAAAGGAAAGCACCTCACAGCATGTTATTGGTATCGGTCTTACCTTTTCATATTAAAAAATAGACATATTATTAACTCTGTGATGGCTTTTTGGTCCTTAGTTGCATCTGGAAAATGGGGTGATAATCCAAAAGACTTGCTTTGTAGGACAGGGTTCTGCATAAATTGAGTTGGATGAACTTGCCCCATCCCCAGCTCCAGGGCAGAAGTTGTAGTTAGGGTTGTCTTGTTGAAGAAAACGACACTTCAGTCAAGTGACCGAAATTAAATTATGCTGCCCAGCTGAGAGCAGCCCACCAGCATCTACCTGTGCAGTCCTGTAAAGTCACTGTTCAAGTACAAGTTTTCCTTTTCCAATTCCAGCTTGAGTTGGAGTCCGTCAAAGCTCAGTGTTTTTCATTAACAAAGCAAAACCACATGCTGAGCAAGAAGGTTAAAGAGATGAGCAACTATTCACTACTGAAAGAAGAGAACCTGGAGCTTGAGGCGCAAAATAAACTACTTAAACGACAACTGGAAGACGTGAAAAGTGAAAACTTGAATCTCCTAAACCGTAAGTCTTTTTTTTTTTCTGATTTGCCTGTGTTTGTAATGCATGTTACGTTCATATTAGGAAACTCCTCTAAGCGAGGCTTCAATTGGGAAGATTTTATAAAGTTAAGATTCTGAGATTGAAATTCCTTTCTTTTTGCTTGCTATTCCATAATTTGTAGCGTAAGAAGAAACATTTTTTTAAATTTAATGTTTATTTTTTATTAGAATATAGTTGATTTACAATGTGTAGTTGATTTACAGTGTTTTGTTAGTTTCAGGTATACAGCAAAGGGATTCAGTTATATGTATACACATATCCATTCTTTTTCAGATTTTTTTTCCCATATAGCTTATTACAGATCATTGAGCAGAGTTCCCTATGCTATACAGTGTGTCCTTGTTGATTATCTATTTTACATATGGTAGTGTGCGTATGTTAATCCCAAACTCCTAATTTTATCCCTCCCCCCGACTTTCCCCTTTGATAAGTTTGTTTTCAAACTCTGTCTGTTTCTGTTTTGTAAATAAGTTCATTTGTATCGTTTTTTTAGATTCCACATATAAGTGACATCATAAGATATTTGTCTTTTCTGTCTGACTTATTCCACTTAGTTATGATATTCCCTAGTTGCATCCATGTTGTTGCAAATGGCATTATTTTGTTCTTTTTATGTCTGAGTAATATTCCATTGTATATATGTAACACATCTTCTTTATCCATTCCTCTGTTGATGGACATTTCAGTCACTTCCATGTCTTGGCTACTGTAAATAGTGCTGCAGTGAACACTGAGGTGCATATATCTTTTGGATTTATGGTTTTCTCTGGATGTATGCCCAGGAGTGTGGTTGCTGGATCATATGGTAGTTTTGTTTTTAGTTTTTGAAGGAACCTCCACACTGTTCTCCATAGTGGTTGAACCAATTTACATTCCCACCAACAGTGTAGGCGGGTTCCCTTTTCTCCACACACTCTCTAGCATTGATTGTTTATAGACAGTTTTTTTAAAGGAATTTTTTCTTTTTTTTTTTAAACTTATTATTTATTTTATTTTTGGCTGAGTTGGGTCTTTGTTGCTCCACGTGGGCTTTCTTTAGTTGCAGAGAGCGGGGGCTCCTCTTCATTGTGGTGCACAGGCTTCTCATTGCAGTGGCTTCTCTTGTTGTGGATCATGGCCTCTAGGTGTGCGGGCTTCAGTAGTTGTGGCTCGTGGGTTCTAGAGCACAGACTCAGTAGTTGTGGCGCGTGGGCTTAGTTGCTCCGCAGCATGTGGGCTCTTCCTGGACCAGGGCTCGAACCCGTGTCCCCTGCATTGGCAGGCGGATTCTTAACCACCGCGCCACCAGGGAAGCCCTGTTTATAGACATTTTGATGATGGCCATTATGACTGGTGTGAGGTGATATCTCATTGTAGTTTTGATTTGCATTTCTCTAAAAACTAGCAAAGTTGAGCATCTTTTCATGTGCCTGTTGGCCATCTGTATGTCTTTGGAGAAGTGTCTATTTAAATATTTTTCCCATTTTTTGATTGGGTTGTTTGAGCTGCACAAGCTGTTTGTATATGTTGGAGATTAATCCCTTGTCGGTTGCTTCATTCGCAAACGTTTTCTCCCATTCTGTGGGTTGTCTTTTCATTTTGTTTATGGTTTCCTTTGCTGTGCAAAACCTTTTAAGTTTAATTAGGTCCCATTTGTTTTTTCTGTTTTTTTTAATTTTCATTACTGTAGGAGGTGGATCCAAAAAGATACTACTGCAGTTTATGTCAGAGTGTTCTGCCTATGTTTTTCTCTAAGAGTTTTATAATATCTGGCCTTACATTTAGGTCTTCAATCCATTTTGAGTTTATTTTTGTGTACGGTGTTAGAGAATGTTTTAATCTCATTCGTTTACATGTAACTGTCCACTTTTGCCAGCACCACTTGGTGAAAAGACTGTCTTTTCTCCATTGTATATTCTTGTTCCTTTGTTGTAGATTAATTGACCATAGGGTCATGGGTTTATTTCTGGGCTTTCCTGTTCATTGAGCTATATTTCTGTTTTTGTGCCAGTACCATACTGTTTTGATTATTGTAGCTTTGTAGTATAGTCTGAAGTCAGGGAGTCTGACTGCTCCAGTTCCGTTTTTCTTTTTCTTTCTTTTTTTTTTTAAATTTTTTTAGTTTAATTAAGTTATTTATTTGGCTGCGTTTGGTCTTCGTTGCAGTGAGCGGGCTTTCTCTAATTGTGGCGAGTGGGGGCTACTCTTTGTTGTGATGCATGGGCTTCTCATTGTGGTGGCTTCTCTTGTTGCGGAGCACGGACTCTAGGCGCGCAGGTTTTGGTAGTTGTGGCTCGTGGGCTCTAGAGTGCAGGCTCAGTAGTTGTGGCACATAGGCTTAGTTGCTCCGCGGCATGTGGGATTTTCCTGGAGCAGGGCTTGAACCTGTGTCCCCTGCATTGGCAGGCGGATTCTTAACCACTGCACCACCAGGGAAGTCCCTTCAGTTGCGTTTTTCTTGCTCAGGTTTGCTTTGGCTATTCGGGGTCTTTTGTATTTCTGTACAAATGAAAATTTTTTTTCTTCTAGTTCTGTGAAAAATGCCATTGGTAATTTGATACGGATTGCATTGAATCTGTAGATTTCCTTGGGTAGTATAGTCATTTTGACAATATTGATTCTTCCAATCCAAAAACATGGTATATCTTTCTATCTGTTTATGTCATCTTCAGTTTCTTTTATCAGCATCTTATAGTTTTCAGAGTACAGGTCCTTTGCCTCCTTAGGTAGGTTTATTCCTAGGTATTTTATTCTTTTTGATGTAATGGTAAATGGGATTGTTTCAGTAAAGGTGCACCTTTACTGAATTCATGGATGAGCTCTAGTAAGTTTTCTGGTAGCATCTTAAGGATTTTCTACGTATAGTATCATGTCATCTGCAAACAGTGACAGTTTTACTTCTTTTCCAGTTTGGATTCCTTTTATATCTTTCTCTTCTCTGATAGTTTTGGAAGTCCTATGCACAGCAATGTTGTTTCAAAGTGGTGAGAGTGCATATCCTTGTCTTGTTCCTGATCTAAGAGGTAATGCTTTCAGCTTTTCACTGTTCAGTATGATGTTAGCTGTGGGTTTGTCATAGATGGCCTTTATTATGTTGAGGTAGGTTCCCTCTATACCCACTTTCTGTAGAGTTTTTATCATAAATGGGTGTTGAATTTTGTCAAAAGCTTTCTCTACATCTATTGAGATGATCATATAGTATTTGTTCGTCACTGATCGATTTATGGATATTGAAAAATCCTTGCAACCCTGGGATAAATCCCACTTGATCGTGGTGTATGGTCCATTTAATGTATTGTTGGATTGATTCAGTTTGCTAGTATTTTGTTGAGGATTTTTGCATCTATGCTCATCAGTGATATTGGCCTGTACTTTTCTTGTGGTATCCTTGTCTGGTTTTGGTGTGAGGGTGATGATGGCCTCATGAAATGAGTTTGCGAGTGTTCCTTCTGCAGTTTTTTGGAATAGTCTCAGAATGATAGGTGTGTTAACTCTTCTCTAAATGTTTCATAGAATTTGCCTGTGAAGCCATCTAGTCCTGGATTTTGTTTGTTGTTAGTTTTTGTGTGTGTGTGTGTCTTATTTTTTATTGAAGTATAGTTGAATTACAATGTTGCATTAATTACTGCTGTATAGCAAAGTGACTCAATTCTAGATATATATACATTCTTTTTAGTATTCCTTTCCATTATGGTTCATCACAGGATATTGAATATAGTTCCCTGTGCTATACAGTAGGATCTTGTCGTTTATCCATTCTGTATATACCAGTTTGCATCTGCTAATCCCAAAGTCCCACTCCTACCCTCTCCCACCCCCCCTCACCCCCTTGGCAACCACCAGTCTATTCTCTATGTCCCTGATTTTGTTCCTCTTTCATAGATAAGTGTCATATTTCATTTTATTTTTTACTTCTTTCAAGTCACTTAACCTTTTATTTTAGTTTTTTTTTTTTTTTTTTTTACTTTGCAGAACTTTATTTAGATGACTATAGCTATACACAGGACACTACAGTTTTTTTTTTTTTTTTTTTTTAACATCTTTATTGGGGTATAATTGCTTTACAATGGTGTGTTAGTTTCTGCTTTATAACAAAGTGAATCAGTCATACATAAACATATGTTCCCATATGTCTTCCCTGTTGCGTCTCCCTCCCTCCCACCCTCCCCATCCCACCCCTCCAGGCTGTCACAAAGCACCGAGCCAATATCCCTGTGCCATGCGGCTGCTTCCCACTAGCTATCTACCTTACTGCGTTTGTTACTATGTATATGCCCATGACTCTCTCTTGCCCTGTCACAGCTCACCCTTCCCCCTCCCCATAACCTCAAGTCCGTTCTCTAAGAGGTCTGCGTCTTTATTCCTGCTTTACCCCTAGGTTCTTCATGACATTTTTTTCTTAAATTCCATATATATGTGTTAGCATACGGTATTTGTCTTTTTCTTTCTGACTTACTTCACTCTGTATGACAGACTCTAGGTCTATCCACCTCATTACAAATAGCTCAATTTCGTTTCTTTTTATGGCTGAGTAATATTCCGTTGTATATATGTGCCACATCTTCTTTATCCATTCATCCGATGACGGGCACTTAGGTTGTTTCCATCTCCGGGCTATTGTAAATAGAGCTGCAATGAACATTTTGGTACATGACTCTTTTTGAATTTTGGTTTTCTCAGGGTATATGCCCAGTAGTGGGATTGCTGGGTCATATGGTAGTTCTATTTGTAGTTTTTTAAGGAACCTCCATACTGTTCTCCATAGTGGCTGAACCAATTCACATTCCCACCAGCAGTGCAAGAGTGTTCCCTTTTCTCCACACCCTCTCCAGCATTTATTGTTTCTAGATTTTTTGATGATGGCCATTCTGACTGGTGTGAGATGATATCTCATTGTAGTTTTGATTTGCATTTCTCTAATGATTAATGATGTTGAGCATTCTTTCATGTGTTTGTTGGCAGTCTGTATATCTTCTTTGGAGAAATGTCTATTTAGGTCTTCTGCCCATTTTTGGATTGGGTTGTTTGTTTTCTTGTTATTGAGCTGCATGAGCTGCTTGTAAATTTTGGAGATTAATCCTTTGTCGGTTGCTTCATTTGCAAAAATTTTCTCCCATTCTGAGGGTTGTCTTTTGGTCTTGTTTATGGTTTCCTTTGCTGTGCAAAAGCTTTGAAGTTTCATTAGGTCCCATTTGTTTATTTTTGTTTTTATTTCCATTACTCTAGGAGGTGGGTCAGAAAGGATCTTGCTTTGATTTATGTCATAGAGTGTTCTGCCTATGTTTTCCTCTAAGAGTTTGATAGTTTCTGGCCTTACATTTAGGTCTTTAATCCATTTTGAGCTTATTTTTGTGTATGGTGTTAGGGAGTGATCTAATCTCATACTTTTACATGTACCTGTCCAGTTTTCCCAGCACCACTTATTGAAGAGGCTGTCCTTTCTCCATTGTACATTACTGCCACCTTTATCAAAGATAAGGTGTCCATATGTGCATGGGTTTATCTCTGGGCTTTCTATCCTGTTCCATTGATCTATCTTTCTGTTTTTGTGCCAGTACCATACCGTCTTGATGACTGTAGCTTTGTAGTATAGTCTGAAGTCAGGGAGCCTGATTCCTCCAGTTCCTTCTTTCGTTCTCAAGATTGCTTTGGCTATTCGGGGTCTTTTGTGTTTCCATACAAATTGTGAAATTTTTTGTTCTAGTTCTGTGAAAAATGCCAGTGGTAGTTTGATAGGGATTGCATTGAATCTATAGATTGCTTTGGGTAGTAGAGTCATTTTCACAATGTTGATTCTTCCAATCCAAGAACATGGTATATCTCTCCATCGATTTATATCATCTTTAATTTCTTTCATCAGTGTCTTATAATTTTCTGCATACAGGTCTTTTGTCTCCTTAGGTAGGTTTATTCCTAGATATTTTATTCTTTTTGTTGCAATGGTAAATGGGAGTGTTTTCTTGATTTCACTTTCAGATTTTTCATCATTAGTATATAGGAATGCCAGAGATTTCTGTGCATTAATTTTGTATCCTGCCACTTTACCAAATTCATTGATTAGCTCTAGTAGTTTTCTGGTAGCATCTTTAGGGTTCTCTATGTATAGGATCATGTCATCTGCAAACAGTGACAGCTTTACTTCTTCTTTTCCAATTTGGATTCCTTTTATTTCCTTTTCTTCTCTGATTGCTGTGGCTAAAACTTCCAAAACAATGTTGAATAATAGTGGTGAGAGTGGGCAACCTTGTCTTGTTCCTGATCTTAGTGGAAATGCTTTCAGTTTTTCACCATTGAGGATGATGTTTGCTGTGGGCTTGTCATATATGGCCTTTATTATGTTGAGGAAAGTTCCCTCTATGCCTACTTTCTGCAGGGTTTTTATCATAAATGGGTGTTGAATTTTGTCAAAAGCTTTCTCTGCATCTATTGAGATGATCATATGGTTTTTCTCCTTCAATTTGTTAATATGGTTTATCACATTGATAGATTTGCGTATATTGAAGAATCCTTGCATTCCTGGAATAAACCCCACTTGATCATGGTGTATGATCCTTTTAATGTGCTGTTGGATTCTGTTTGCTAGTATTTTGTTGAGGATTTTTGCATCTATGTTCATCAGTGATATTGGCCTGTAGTTTTCTTTCTTTGTGACATCCTTGTCTGGTTTTGGTATCAAGGTGATGGTGGCCTCGTAGAAGGAGTTAGGGAGTGGTCCTCCCTCTGCTATATTTTGGAAGAGTTTGAGAAGGATAGGTGTTAGCTCTTCTCTAAATGTTTGATAGAATTCGCCTGTGAAGCCATCTGGTCCTGGGCTTTTCTTTGTTGGAAGATTTTTAATCACAGTTTCAATTTCAGTGCTTGTGATTGGTCTGTTCATATTTTCTATTTCTTCCTGATTCAGTCTTGGCAGGTTGTGCATTTCTAAGAATTTGTCCATTTCTTCCAGATTGTCCATTTTATTGGCATAGAGTTGTTTGTAGTAATCTCTCATGATCTCTTTTATCTCTGCAGTGTCAGTTGTTACCTCTCCTTTTTCATTTCTAATTCTATTGATTTGAGTCTTCTCCCTTTTTTTCTTGATGAGTCTGGCTAGTGGTTTATCTATTTTGTTTATCTTCTCAAAGAACCAGCTTTTAGTTTTATTGATCTTTGCTATTGTTTCCTTCATTTCTTTTTCATTTATTTCTGATCTGATTTTTATGATTTCTTTCCTTCTGCTAGCTTTGGGGTTTTTTTGTTCTTCTTTCTCTAATTGCTTGAGGTGCCAGGTTAGGTTGTTTATTCGAGATGTTTCCTGCTTCTTAAGGTGGGCTTGTATTGCTATAAACTTCCCCCTTAGAACTGCTTTTGCTGCATCCCACAGGTTTTGGGTCGTTGTGTCTCCATTGTCATTTGTTTCTAGGTATTTTTTGATTTCCTCTTTGATTTCTTCAGTGATCTCTTCATTATTAAGTAGTGTATTGTTTAGCCTCCATGTGTTTGTATTTTTTACAGATCTTTTCCTGTAATTGATATCTAGTCTCATGGCGTTGTGGTCAGAAAAGATACTTGATACAATTTCAATTTTCTTAAATTTACCAAGGCTTGATTTGTGACCTAAGATATGATCTATCCTGGAGAATGTTCCATGAGCACTTGAGAAAAATGTGTATTCTGTTGTTTTTGGATGGAGTGTCCTATAAATATCAATTAAGTCCATCTTGTTTAATGTATCATTTAAAGCTTGTGTTTCCTTATTTATTTTCATTTTGGATGATCTGTCCATGGGTGAAAGTGGGGTGTTTAAGTCCCCTACTATGAATGTGTTACTGTCGATTTCCCCTTTTATGGCTGTTAGTATTTGCCTTATGTATTGAGGTGCTCCTATGTTGGGTGCATAAATATTTACAATTGTTATATCTTCTTCTTGGATCGATCCCTTGATCATTATGTAGTGTCCTTCTTTGTCTCTTTTAATAGTCCTTATTTTAAAGTCTATTTTGTCTGATATGAGAATTGCTACTCCAGCTTTCTTTTGGCTTCCATTTGCATGGAATATCTTTTTCCATCCCCTTACTTTCAGTCTGTATGTGTCTCTAGGTCTGAAGTGGGTCTCTTGTAGACAGCATATATAAGGGTCTTGTTTTTGTATCCATTCAGCTAATCTGTGTCTTTTGGTGGGAGCATTTAGTCCATTTACATTTAAGGTAATTATCGATATGTATGTTCCTATTCCCATTTTCTAAATTGTTTTGGGTTCGTTATTATAGGTCTTTCCCTTCTCTTGTGTTTCTTGCCTAGAGAAGATCCTTTAGCATTTGTTGTAAAGCTGGTTTGGTGGTGCTGAACTCTCTCAGCTTTTGCTTGTCTGTAAAGGTTTTAATTTCTCCATCAAATCTGAATGAGATCCTTGCTGGGTAGAGTAGTCTTGGCTGCATGTTTTTCTCCTTCATCACTTTCAGTATGTCCTGCCACTCCCTTCTGGCTTGTAGGGTTTCTGCTGAGAGATCAGCTGTTAACCTTATGGGGATTCCCTTATGTGTTATTTGTTGTTTTTCCCTTGTTGCTTTTAATATGCTTTCTTTGTATTTAATTTTTGACAGTTTGATTAATATGTGTCTTGGCGTATTTCTCCTTGTATTTATCTTGTATGGGACTCTCTGTGCTTCCTGGACTTGATTAACTATTTCCTTTCCCATATTAGGGAAGTTTTCAACTATAATCTCTTCAAATATTTTCTCAGTCCCTTTCTTTTTCTCTTCTTCTTCTGGAACCCCTATAATTCGAATGTTGGTGCGTTTAATGTTGTCCCAGAGGTCTCTGAGACTGTCCTCAGTTCTTTTCATTCTTTTTTCTTTATTCTGCTCTGCAGTAGTTATTTCCACTATTTTATCTTCCAGGTCACTTATCCGTTCTTCTGCCTCAGTTATTCTGCTATTGATCCCATCTAGAGTACTTTTAATTTCATTTATTGTGTTGTTCATCGTTGCTTGTTTCATCTTTAGTTCTTCTAGGTCCTTGTTAACTGATTCTTGCATTTTGTCCAGTCTATTGTCCATTCTATCTCCAAGATTTCGGATCAACCTTACTATCATTATTCTGAATTCTCTTTCAGGTAGACTGCCTATTTCCTCTTCATTTGTTAGGTCTGGTGGGTTTTTATCTTGCTCCTTCATCTGCTGTGTGTTTTTCTGTCTTCTCATTTTGCTTATCTTACTGTGTTTGGGGTCTCGTTTTTGCAGGCTGCAGGTTTGTAGTTCCTCCTGTTTTTGATGTCTGTCTCCAGTGGCTAAGGTTGGTTCAGTGGGTTGTGTAGGCTTCCTGGTGGAGGGGGCTAGTGCCTGTGTTGTGGTGGATGAGGCTGGATCTTGTCTCTCTAGTAGGCAGGTTCACGTCTGGTGGTGTGTTTGGGGGTGTCTGTGGCCTTATTATGATTTTAGGCAGCCTCTCTGCTAATGGGTGGGGTTGTGTTCCTGTTTTGCTAGTTGTTTGGCATAGGTTTTCCAGCACTGTGGCTTGCTGGTCGTTGAGTGAAGCTGGGTGCTGGTGTTAAGATGGAGGTCTCTGGGAGATTTTCGCCGTTTGATATTATGTGGAGCTGGGAGGTCTCTTGTTGATCAGTGTCCTGAAGTTGGCTGTCCTACCTCAGAGGCAGAGCCCTGCCTCCTGGCTGGAGCACCAAAAGCTTTTCATCCACAGGCTCAGGATAAAAGGGAGAAAAAGTAGAGGGAATTAGTAGAAGTATGAGGAAAGAAAGAAGGAAAGGAGGGTAGGAAGGAAGGAAGAAAGAAAGAAAGAAGCAAAGAAGGAAAGAAGGCAAGAAGGAAAGAAAGGAGGGAGGGAGGGAGGGAGGGAGGAAGGAAGGAAGGAGGGAAAGAAGGAAAAAAGACAGAAAGAAAGAAGATACAGTAAAAATAAAATAAAGTATAATAAAGTTATTGAATTAAAAACTTCTTATTTAGAAAAAAAAAAAAAGGGACGGAAAGAACCTTAGGACAAATGTTGGAAGCAAAGCTATACAGACAAAATCTTACACAGAAGCATACACATACACCCTCACTAAAAGAGGTAAATGGGGAAAAATCCTAAATCTTGCTGTCAGAGACCACCTCCTCAATTTGGGATGATTCGTTGTCTAAAGGAGGGAAGGAAGGACGGAAAGAAAGAAAGAAAGAACGAAGGTAAAGTGTAATAAGGTTATTAAAATTAATTATTAAGAAAAAAAATTAAAAAAAAAAAACATGGACGGATAGAACCCTAGGACAAATGGTGGAAGCAAGACTATACAGACAAGATCTCACACAGAAGCATACACATACACATTCACAAAAAGAGGAAAGGGGGAAAAATCATAGATCTTGCTCCTAAAGTCCACTTCCTTAATTTGGGATGATTGGTTGTCTATTCAGGTATTCCACAGATGCAGGGTACATCAAGTTGATTGTGGAGCTTTAATCCGCTGCTTCTGAGGCTGCTGGGAGAGATTTCCCTTTCTCTTCTTTGTTCTCACAGCTCCCAGGGCTAAGCTTTGGATTTGGCCCTGCCACTGCGTGTAGATCGCTGGAGGGCGTCTGTTTTTTGCTCAGACAGGATGGGGTTAAAAGAGCCGCTGATTGGGGGCTCTGGCGCACTCAGGCCGGCGGGGACGAAGGGGCACAGAGTGCGGGGCGGGCCTGCGGTGGCAAAGGCCGGCGTGACTTTGCACCAGCCTGAGGCGCGCTGTGCGCTCTCCCGGGGATGTTGTCCCTGGATCCCGGGAACCCGGCAGTGGCGGGCTGCACAGGCTCCGCGGAGGAGGGGTGTGGAGAGTGACCTGTGCTCGCACACAGGCCCCTCGGTGGCGGCAGCAGCAGCCTTAACGTCTCCCGCCCGCCTCTGGGGTCCGCGCTTTTAGCCGCGGCTTGCGCCCGTCTCTGGATTCCGCGCTTTCAGCCGCGGCTCGCGCCCGTCTCTGGATTCCGCGCTTTCAGCCGCGGCTCGCGCCTGCCTCTGGATTCCGCGCTTTCAGCCGCGGCTCGCGCCCGTCTCTGGATTCCGCGCTTTCAGCCGCGGCTCGCGCCCGTCTCTGGGGTCCGCGCTTTCAGCCGCGGCTCGCGCCCGTCTCTGGGGTTCGCGCTTTTAGCCGCGGCTCGCGCCCGTCTCTGGAGTTCCTTTAAGCAGCGTTCTTAAACCCCTCTCCTCACGCCCCAGAAAACAAAGAGGGAAGGAAAAGTCTCCTGCCTCTTCTGCAGGTGCAGGCTTTTCCCCGGACTCCCTCCCGGCTAGCTCTGGTGCACTAACCCCTTCAGGCTATGTTCAAGCCGCCAACCCCAGTCCTCTCCCTGCGCTCCGGCCTCAGCTCGCAGCCCCGCCCGCCCCGGCGGGTGAGCAGACAAGCCTCTCGGGCTGGTGAGTGCCGGTCGGCACCGATCCTCTGTGCGGGAATCTCCCCGCTTTGCCCTCCGCACCCGTTGCTGTGCACTCCTCCGCAGCTTCGAAGCTCCCCCCTCCGCCTCCCGCAGTCTCCGCCCGCGAAGGGGCTTCCTAGAGTGTGGAAACTTTTCCTCCTTCACAGCTCCCTCCCACTGGTGCAGGTGCCGTCCCTATTCTTTTGTCTCTGTTTTTTCTTTTGCCCTACCCAGGTACGTGGGGAGTTTCTTGCCTTTTGGGAGGTCTGAGGTCTTCTGCCAGCCTTCAGTAGGTGTTCTGTAGGAGTTGTTCCACGTGTAGTTGTATTTCTGGTGTATCTGTGGGGAGGAAGGTGATCTCCGCGTCTTACTCTTCCGCCATCTTCCGCCTTCCCCTATTTTAGTTTTTTAAATTAATTTTTGGGCTTCCCTGGTGGTGCAGTGGTTGAGAGTCTGCCTGCTGATGCAGGGGACATGGGTTCGTGCCCCAGTCCAGGAAGATCCCACATGCCGTGGAGCGGCTGGGCCCGTGAGCCATGGCCGCTGAGCCTGTGCGTCTGGAGCCTGCACGTCCGGAGCCTGTGTTCCACAACGGGAGAGGCCACAACAGTGAGAGGCCCGCGTACCGCAAAAACAAACAAACAAAATTTTTATTGGAGTATAGTTGCTTTACATGTCATATTTTATATTGCACATATAAGTGATATCATATGGTATTTGTTTTTCTCTTTCAGACTTACTTCACTTAGTATGATAATCTCTAGTTGCATCTGTGTTGTTGCAAATGGCATTATTTCGTTCTTTTTCATGGCTGAGTAATATTCCATTGTATATATGTACCACATCATCTCTTATCCATTCATCTCTTGATGGATATTTAGGTTGTTTCCATGTCTTGGCTATTGTGAATAGTGCTGCTATGAACATAAGGGTGCATGTATCTTTTTTAATTAGAGTTTTCTCCAGATATATGCCCAGGAGTGGGATTGCTGGATCATATGGTAATTCTATTTTTAGTTTTCTGAGAAACCTCCATACTGTTTTCCACAGTGGCTGCACCGACTTACATTCCCACCAACAGTGTAGGAGGGTTCCGTTTTCTCCACATCCTCTCCAGCAATTTGTCATTTGTAGACTTTTTAATAATGGCCATTCTGACCACTGTGCGATGGTACCTCATTGTGGTTTTGATTTGCATTTCTCTAATAGTCAGCCATATTGAGCATCTTTTCATGTGCCTATTGGCCCCCTCTATTTATTTTTTGGAGAAATGTCTACTTCAGTCTTCTGCCAATTTTTCGGTTCCATTGTTTGTTCTTTTGTTGTCGAGCTGTGTGAGCTGTTTGTATATTTTGGAAATTAAGCCCTTGACAGTCGCATCATTTGCAAATATTTTCTCCCATTCTGTACGTTGTCTTTTCGTTTTGTTTACAGTTTCCTTTGCTGTGCAGAAGCTTGTAAGTTTGATTAGGTCCCATTTGTTTATTTTTGCTTTTATTTCTATTGCCTTGGGAGACCTAAGAAAACGTTGGTACGATTTATGTCAGAATGTTTTGCCCCTGTTGTCTTCTAGACATTTTATGGTGTCATAGCCTATGTTTAAGTCTTTAAGCCATTTTGAGTTTATTTTTGTGTATGGTGAGAGGTCGTGTTGTAACTTCATTGATTTACATGCAGCTGTCCAACTTCCCCAACACCAGTTGCTGAAGAGTCTGTCTTTTTTCCGTTGTATATTCTTGCCTCCTCTGTCGAAGATTAATTGACCATAGGTGTGTGGGTTTATTTTGGGGCTCTCTGTTCTGTTCCATTGATCCATATGTTTGTTTTTGTGCCAATGCCATGCTGTTTTGATTACTGTAGCTTTGTAGTATTGTCTGAAGTTTGGGATGGTTATGCTCTTGGAAGTCTTTTAATCACAGTTTCAATTTCAATACTTGTGATTGGTCTGTTCTTACTTTCTATTTCTTCCTGGTTCAGTCTTGGAAGATTTCACCTTTCTAAGAATTTGTCTATTTATTCTAGTTGTCCATTTTATTGGTAGATAGTTGGTTGTAGTAGTCTCTTATGATCCTTTGTATTTCTGTGGTGTCAGTTGTAACTTCTTTTTTGTTTCTAATTTTATTGATTTGAGCCCTCCCTTTTTTTCTTGATGAGTCTGGCTAAAAGTTTATCAATTTTCTTTATCTTTTCAAAGAACCGTCCTTTAGTTTCATTGATCTCTTCTATTGTTTCCTTCATCTCTCTTTCATTTATTTCTGCTCTCATCTTTATGATTTCTTTCCTTCTACTAACTTTGTGTTTTGTTTGTTCTTTCTCTAGTGGCTCTAGGTGTAAGTAACCTTAGGTTGTTTGAGATTTTTCTTGTTTCTTGAGGTAAGATTGTATTGCTATAAACTTCCCTCTTAGAACTCCTTTTGTTGCATCTCATAACTTTTGGATTGTCATGTTTTCATTTTCATTTGTCTCTAGGTATTTTTTGATTTCCTCTTTGATTTCTTCAGTGATCCATTGGTTGTTTAGTAACATATTGTTTAGCCTCCATGTGTTTGTGTTTTTTCGTTGTTTTGTTGTAGTCGATTTTTAATCTCATAGTGTTGTGGTAGGAGAAGATGCTTGATATGATTTCACTTTTCTTAAATTTACTGAGGCTTGCTTTGTGACCAAGCATGTGGTCTATCCTGGAGAATGTTCCATGTGCACTTGAGAAAAATGTGTACTCTGCTGCTTTCAGATGGAACGTTCTATAAATATCAGTTAAATCCATCTGGTCTCATGTGTCACATAAGGCCTGTGTTTCCTTATTGATCTTCTGCCTGTATGATCCGTCCATTGATGAAAGTGGGGTGTTAAAGTCCCCCACTATTACTGTGTTACTGTCGATTTCTCCTTTTATGGCTGTGAGCATTTGCCTTCTATATTGCTCCTGTGTTGGGTGCATAAATACTTAAAATTGTTATATCTTCTTCTTGGATTGATCCCTTGATCATTATGTACTGTCCTTTTTTGTCTCTTGTAATAGTCTTTATTTTACAGTCTATATTGTCTGATATGACTATTGCTACTCCAGCTTTCTTTTGATTTCCATTTGCATGGAATACATTTTACCATCCCCTCACTTTCAGTCTGTATGTGTCCCTAGATCTGAAGTGGGGTTCTTGTAGACAGCATATATACAGGTCTTGTGTTTGTATCCATTCAGCCGGTCTATCTTTTGGTTGGAGCATTTAATCCATTTACATTTAAGGTAATTACTGATATGTACTTACTGACGTTTTGTTAATTGTTTTGGCTTTGTTTTTGAAGGTCTTTTTTCTTCCCTTCCTCTTTTGTTCTCTTGTGACTTGATGTCTGTCTTTAGTGTTGTGTTTGGATTGCTTGTTCTTTTTTGTATGTGTATCTATTGTACATCTTTGGTTTGTGGTTCCCATGAGGTTTTGATATAGCAGTCTGTATATGTACAAGATTGCTTTAAGTTGCTGGTCTCTTAATTTCCAGTGCATTTCCAATATCCTGCATTTGTATTCTCCTCTTCCCATGATTGCTGGTTTTGATAACATATTTGTGTGGGGGTGATTTCCTACCTTTGTTTTATGTTTGCCTTTACCGATGAGCTTTCCCATTCATAATTTTCTGGATTCTAGTTGTGGCCTTTTCTGCCTAGAGAAGTTCCTTTAGGATTTGTTGTAAAAGCTGGTTTGGTGATGCTGAATTCTCTTAGCTTTTGCTTGTCTGTAAAGCTTTTGATTTCTCCATTGAATCTGAATGAGAGCCTTGCTGGGTAGAGTATTCTTGGTTGTAGGTTTTTCTCCTTCATCACTTTAAATATATCTTGCCATTTCCTTCTGGCCTGCAGAGTTTCTGCTGAAAAATCAGTTGATAACCTTATGGGAATTTCCTTGTATGTTATTTGTTTCTTTTCTCTGTTCTTTGTAATATTTTATCTTTGTCTTAATTTTTTGGTCAGTTTCATTAATATGTGTCTTGGTGTGTTCCTCCTTGGGTTTATCCTGTATGGTGCTCTCTGAGCCTCCTGGACTTGAGTGTTTCCTTTCCCATGTTAGGGAACCTTTTGGCTGTTAGCTCTTCAAATATTTTCTCAGCCCCTTTCTCTCTCCTCTCCTTCTGGGACCCCTTTAATGCCAATGTTGTGGATTTAATGTTGTCCTAGAAGTCTCTTAGACTGGCCTCATTTCTTTTCATTCTTCTGTCTTTATTCTGTTCCTCGGCAGTGATTTCCACCAATTTGTTTTCCAGCTCACTTACTCGTTCTACTGCCCCATTTATTCTGCTATTGATTCCTTCTAGTGTGTTTTTCATTTCAGTTATTGTGTTGTTTATCTCTGTTCATTAAAGCTTCTAACTCTTTATTAAACATTTCTTGTATCCTCTTGGTCTGTGTCTCCATTGTTTTTCTTCTTGGTCTTGGATCATCTTTACTATCATTACTCTGAAATCTTTTTCAGGTAGGTTGTGTATCTCCGCTTCACTTAGTTGTTCTTCTGGGGTTTTATCTTGTTCCTTAGTCTGGAAGATATTTCTCCACTGTCTGGTATTGTCTCACTTGCTGTGTTTTTGTGGTCTCCATTCCTCAGACCGTAGGATTATAATTCTTCTTGGTTCCGGTGTCTGTCCCCTGGTGGGTGAGGTTGGTCCAGGGGCTTGTGCAGGCTTTCTGGTGGGAGGAACTGGTGCCTGCACACTGGTGGGTGGAGCTGTGTCATGTCCCCCTGGTGGGCAGGGCCATGTCAAGGGGTATGTTTATAGGTGGCTCTTGGCTCAGGACAACTTTAGACAGCCTGTCTCCTGATGGGTGGGGCTGTGTTCCTACCCTGTTCATTGTTTGGCCTGAGGCGTCCCAGGACTGGAGCCTGCAGGCTGTTGGGTGGGGCTGATCATTGGTGCCAAAATGGAGACACCCCCCCCACCCCCACCCCCGGGAGAGCTCACACCCAAGAGTTTTCCTTTGGGCCCCACGGTGAGCCACAGCCGACCCCCGACTCTGCCAGAGACCCTACAGTACCCGCAGGTAGGTCTGGCCCAGGCTCTTACGAAGTCAGTGCTTTGCCCTGGGTCCCAGTGCACATGAAACCTTGTGTGCGGCCTCCAAGACGGCCATCTGTTTTCCTCAGTCCTGAGGAGCTCCTGCACTCGAGCCCTGCTGGCCTTCAAAGCCAAATGCTCTGGGGGCTCCTCCTCCTGATGCCAGGCCCCCAGGCTGGGGAGCCTGACGTGGGGCTCCAGACTCACTCATATGGGAGAACCTCTGTGATAGAATTACTTTCCAGTTTGTGGATCGCCCACCTGGAAGGTATGGGATTTGATCATAATGCAAAAGTGAACTTCCTAATGTCTCACTGTGGCTTCTTCTTGGTCTTTGGATGTAGAATATCTTTTTTGGAAGGTTCAAGTCTTTTTTGTCAGTGGTTGTTTAGCAATTAGTTGTGATTTTGGTGTTTTCATAAGGGGAGGTGAGCTGAAGTCCTTTTACTCCACCATCTTGTCTCTCCCGCCAGTCCTGAAGAAACATTTTAAAACTGTCCGAATTTGCCCCTCCAGATGGTACCGGGCTTCCCTTGCCCTCTGACTGCTGGTCAGGTGTGCGGAGTGCCCGCAAGCACTGGGAGGGAGGGAGGAGAGAGGTCAAGGTTGTTTGCCCTCCTGCCACCTCCATATACAGCGTCCCTGGGCTGGCCCTGCGCCTTTCAGCCATGCAAGGTCCGAGTGTTTGTGGGATGGCCTCTCTAGCATTCTGCAGCAGCTCGCTCTCTCCAGTTCTGGGAGTTCCTGCCTCCCCGGCCCTCTAGGCCCAAGGGCTACAAACAGCATGGCTCTGCTAGTAGCCTAGGGAACTATGCCATCCTTTGTGGCTACGGACCCAGCCTAAGTCAGTCTGTATTGAAGGGTTCTCCGATGACCTGAATTGGGCATGCCGTCTGTTTTCTGCCTGGACCCTGAGAGCCCCTGACAGATGCACAGATCGAATTGGACCTCAGGGCAGTCATTGACAGGTTTTAGTAGAGCACTCCTTATCTGCCTCTGTAGGGAGAAGAGGCGGGCTTTCAACTTAATTTGAGGATTTGAAAGAATTGTATTACATGGAGAAGGATGTGAGAATAGTAAAATTTGCATTTATGTGCATTAAATTATTTTGTTTTGAAATTTGTGAGTCAGAATTGCCTGTAGTCCATTTGATAGAATTAATACAATATTGTATGCATACAAAAAAAAGAAGAACAATTCGAAACTTGTTTGGCTGCTTTTAAAAGTCAAGCGACGGAAGTCAGAAAGAGAAAGACATATAATATTGCTTATGTGAAATCTAGAAAAATGGTACAGATGTGACCTTATTTGCAAAGCAGAAATAGAGACACAGATGTAGAAAACAAACTTATGATTACCAAGGGGGAAAGGGGGTGTGGGATGAATTGGGAGATTGGGATTGACATATATACACTACTATGTATAAAATAGGTAACTAATGAGAACTGACTGTATAGCACAGGGAACTCAGTGCTCTGTAGTGACCTAAATGGGAAGGAAATCTAAAACAGAGTGGGTATATGTATAACTGACTCACTTTGTTGTACAGCAGAAACTAATACAACATTGTAAAGCAGCTGTACCCCAATTTAAAAAAAAATAGGTAAACAATAAGGACTACTGTATACCACAGGAAAGAATACTCAATATCTTGTGATAACCTATAATGAAAAAGGATCTGAAAAAGAATATATAGGGCTTCCCTGGTGGCGCAGTGGTTGAGGGTCCACCTGCTGATGCAGGGGACGCGGGTTCGTGACCCGGTCCGGGAGGGTCCCACATGCCGCGGAGCGGTTGGGCCCGTGAGCCGTGGCCGCTGGGCCTGCGCGTCCGGAGCCTGTGCTCCGCAACGGGAGAGGCCACAACAGTGAGAGGCCCCCGTACCGCAAAAAACGAAAAAAAATATATATATATTATGTATATGTATAACTTAGTCACTTTGGTGTACACTTGGAACTAGCACAACATTGTAAATTAACTAAACTTAAATTAAAAAAAAAAAGTCAAGGGCTTCCCTGATGGCGCAGTGGTTGAGAGTCCGCCTGCCGATGCAGGGGACACGGGTTCGTGCCCCGGTCCAGGAAGATCCCACATGCCGCGGAGCGGCTGGGCCCGTGAGCCATGGCCGCTGAGCCTGCGCATGCGGAGTCTGTGCTCCACAACGGGAAAGGCCACAGCAGTGAGAGGCCCGCGTACCGCAAAAAAAAAAAAAAAAAAAGTCAAGCGAAATGAAAACACTTCAGGTTGGTAACGACCAGGCTCTTCTACTTTCTTAGGCATAGCTCAGCCATCTCCTAAACTGCTGATTTTTCAGAAAGAATTACAGAAAGCAGAAAATGCTATCACCTCGGAGCATAAGGAGTTTGCAACCCAGAAACAAGCTCTGCAACAACAACTACAAAGTGAAGTGAGTATTTCTCCTTGAGCACCCAGGGATCAGGCCAGTCCACTGCATAGATGTGTGAACTTGGCACATGCCACACTGGTGTGAGTGGGATTTATTTTAACATCAGATATCCCTTAAGGTGCTAAAGGGTGTCCTTTCTCCTCTGAGAGAAACTGTCCAGTGGTCATGTGACTCTATATTCATAATAGTCACAAAATCCAGAGGCAAGCAAACTCACACACAAAATTTTCCAAGTCCTGATGGTGCCCACAGTGGAAGTGTCTCGATGCTCACCCTGTGACTTGGAAATACTGCTGCCCTCTCTCTGGTGTCTTCCCATGCCCTGGAGTAGCTGCTCTGACGTGCATGTAAGAAGAAATGGAAACTTGCATCATCGGTCGTCATTTTAAAGGGACCCTGTGGTTTACGGGTATAAAGCTGCTCAGAATTGGCAAAACAAAAAGAGAGAATAAGCCCAATGAGAGAATTGTTCCCTTTGAAGTGAGCTGTGATTTGTTTTATGTTGATTTTTTTTTCTTCTCTAATTCTCTGCAGATTGAGCACTGTGCCCAGCTGAAGGCCCGGATATTAGAATACGATGCTTCTGTCAAGAGGTTAACTGTGCAGGTTACCGATTTAAAATTGCAACTGAAACAAACTCAGATAGGTTAGAGACATTTTTAACCTGTGTGTGTGTGTGTGTGTGTGTGTGTAAAACTTCTGACATTTGTGGAAATGTAATAATTGTTACTCATTGAATTTTCAGTAATTCTCATAGTAGAGGTAAAGCCATAGAGCCATGGGCCATCTTAGAAGTCAAACTCCCTGTCCATTTCACGGATACCAGCCAGGTCATCAGCTGAAGTGACTTGCTTTCACAGGTGCCCCATGCTTGGGGGAGCCTCATGCCCCAGATAGGAAAGGTGTGGTAGTGATGCAGAGGCCCCCAAATTCTTCCTGGACCTAGGTTTTCCTGTTTTATTTGCTACCCTGATAATAAGAGCAGTCTACTCTTCAGTGGTTTTATATACTCCTTGACAGGTGTATATACCTGTGGGAGAAGCAGAGTGCCCTGGCAAAAAGAGGGCTGCCGCTGGAATCAGAAAATTTGTTTTGTACCCCAATTTTGAAGTTAGTTGTTTGGCCTTGGACATGTTGCTTTTAACTTCCTTGGGCCTCAGTTGCCCCCTTTGTAATGAGGATAATAATACCTTCTGTTCCATGGAGGACGAAGGGGAAAGGTGATTGGCTCCAGTACAGTGCCTGGGGCATATGAAACACTGGGGAGATGGCCAGTGCTACCATCTGATTACTATGTCTTCCTGTGGATGCGTGACATCTGCCCCTCCTCCTTCATAACAAGTGTTCCGAGGCTTAGACACTTCCTTTAGCTGCTTCCAAGCTCAGTGGAAGTTCCTGAGTGTTCGTGATTTTGAGCCTTCTTCAGTTCCTTCTTCCCACTTAGGCCCTTGGTCCCTTCTCCCCACGCCACTTTTATTGTGGTCTCTTTACTCATCTCTACTCTTTCCCGTTCCTCATTTTCTCTCCACAATTCTGCCTTTGCCAAACTGCCCACAGCTGAAGCCTGTACCAAGCTCCTGTCGTTAGAAATAGTTTAATGAGGTTGGAAGCTTCTGGAACATGGGCATCACAAGCATCTGTCCCGTGGCATCATCAAGGTGGCTTTGCAGGAGAGGAGTGATCACATTTACTGGCTTTGCATTAGGCCAGCGCAGTGGCTCGATGCCTCGCTAACTGGGGGATTCAGCCGCAGTCCCCCATCCGTGGCATGGGAGCCGTGAGAGTTCTGGGCCCACAGTGGTGTCCTGACCGCATGTCCTCCTTATCTGAGACTCAGGCCGTATGCAGTGGATTTTGCCGCAGCCCTGGGAGTTCGGGGGCGGCATCCTGTAGTGCGACGCGTTCATTATTTTGAAGTCAAATGTGTGAACATTCATGCTGGGTGAAATAATTAAAGATTATAAATGGGTTTATATCAGCTCAGGTCAGATTTTTCAACCACATGAGTTCAAGTCTGGTTAGGCTTTGTCCCCTAATACATTGTAAATACCTTTTCAGTTCTCAAAGCTTTTAGATTTCAAGGTCGTGCATAATGGATTGTGAAATAATAACATGCGTTACGAATGAAGGCATATGAAGCAGTAGCTGGTACACATGAGCTCTCAAGTAAATGTTAATAATTACTGTTATGACCGTGCTTTCACAAACTATTTTATTTTTTTATTTTTATTTATTGAAGTATAGTTGATTAACAATGTTAATTTCTGCTGTACAGCAGACTGATTCAGTTACACGTATATATATATTCTTTTTGATACTATTTTCCATTATGGTTTATCATAGGATACTGAATATAGTTTCCTGTGCTATACAGTAGGACCTTGTTGTTTATCCATTCTATATATAATAGCTTACATCTGCTAACCCCAACCTCCCATTCCATCCCTCCCCCAACCCCCTCCCTCTTGGCAACCACAAGTCTGTTCTCTTTGTCCATGAGTCTTTCTGTTTCGTAAATGTGACACAATTGAACACATCTTAGATTCCACATGTGGTATCACATGGTATTTGTTTTCTCTTTCTGACTTACTTCACTTGGTGTGATATTCTCTGGTTGCATCCATGTTGCTGCAAGTGGCATTATTGTCTTCTTTTTTTTTTTTTTACAGCTGAGTGATATTCCATTGTGTGTGTGTGTGTGTGTGTGTGTGTGTGTGTGTACCACATCTTCTTTATCCATCCATCTGTTGATGGACATTTAGGTTTCCATGTCTTAGTTCTTGTAAATAGTGCTGCTATGAACTTATGGGTGCATATATCTTTTTGGATTAGAGTTTTGTCTGTATACGTGCCCAGGAGTGGGATTGCTGGATCATATGGTAATTCTATTTTTACTTTACTGAGGAACCTCCATACTGTTTTCCATAATGGCTGTACCAATATACATTCCCACCAACAGTGTAGGAGAGTTCCCTTTTCTCCACACCCTCTCCAGCATTTGTTATTTGTAGATTTTTTAATGATGGCTATTCTGACTGGTGTGTGGTGGTACCTCATTGTAGTTTTGATTTGAATTTCTCTAATGATTAGAGATGTTGAGTGTCTTTTCATGTGCCTATTGGCCATTTGTATTTCTTCTTTGGAGAAATGTCTACATAGGTCTTCTGACAATTTTTTGATTCCGTTGTTTGTTTTTTTGTTGTTGAACTGTATGAGCTCTGTGTATATTTTGGAAATTAAGCCCTTGTTGGTCACATCGTTATCAAATATTTTCTCCCATTCTGTGGGTTGGCTTTTGTTTCATGGTTTCCTTTGCTGTGCAGAAGCTTGTAAGTTTGATTAGGTTCTGTTTGTTTATTTTTGCTTTTATTTCTATTGCCTTGGGAGACTGACCTAAGAAAACATTGGTACGATTTATGTCAGAGAATGGTTTGCCTGTGTTCTCTTCTACATATTTTATGGTGTCATGTCTTATGTTTAAGTCTTTAAGCCATTTTGAGTTTATTTTTGTGTATCGTGAGAGGGTGTGTTCTGACTTCATTGATTTATATGTAGCTGTCCAACTTTCCCAACACCACTTGCTGAAGAGTCTGTCCTTTTTCCATTGTATAAGTATATTCTTGCCTTTTTTGTTGAAGATTAATTGACCATAGGTTTGTGAGTTTATTTCTGGGCTCTTTATTCTGTTCCATTGATCCATATGTCTGTTTTTGTCCAAATACCATGCCGTTTTGATTACTGTAGCTTTGTAGTATTGTCTGAAGTCTGGGAGGGTAATGCCTCCTGCTTTGTGTTTTTGCCTTAGGATTGCTTTGGCAATTCTGGGTCTTTTATGGTTCTATATAAATTTTAGGATTATTTGTTCTAGTTCTGTAAAAAATGTCATGGGTCGTTTGATAGGGATCGCATTAAATCTGTAGATTGCTTTGGGTAGTATGGCCATTTTAACAACATTCTTCCAATCCAAGAGCATGGGCTATCATTTCTATTTCTTTGAGTCATCTTCAGTTTCCTTTACTAATGTTTCATAATTCTCAGCGTATAAGTCTTCCACCTCCTTGGTCAGGTTCATTCCTAAGTATTTTATTTTTTGAGGTGTGATTTTGAAAGGTATTGTTTTTTTACATTCCCTTCTGTTATTTCTTTGTTAGTGTAAAGAAATGCAACAGATTTCTGTATGTTAATCTTGTATCCTGCTACCTTGCTGAATTCGTTTATCAGTTCTGGTAGTTTTTGTGTGGCGTCTTTAGGGTTTTCTGTATATGGTATCATGTCACCTGCATATAGTGACCATTTTACCTCTTCCCTTTCAATTTGGATACCTTTTATTTCTTTGTCTTGTCTGATTGCTGTGGCTAGGACTTTCAGTACTATGTTGAATAGAAGGGGTGAGGGTGGGCATCCTTGAGTTGTTCCAGATTTTAGCAGGAAGGCTTTCAGCTTTTCACTGTTGAGTATTACATTGGCTGTGGGTTTGTCATAAGTAGCTTTTATTATGTTGAGACATGCTCCCTCTATACCCACTTTGGTGAGAGTTTTTATCATGAATGGATGTTGAATTTTGTCAGATGCTTTTTCTGCATCTATTGAGATGACCATGTGGTTTTTGTCTTTTCTTTTGTTGATATGGTATATCACATTGATTGATTTGCATATGTTGAACCATCCTTGTGAAGTTGGGATGAATCCCACTTGGTCGTGGTGTATGATCTTTGTATGTGTTGTTGGATTCGGTTTGCTAATAGTTTGTTGAGGATTTTTGAATCTATAGTCATCAGAGATATTGGCCTGAAGTTTTCTTTTTTGGCGGTGTCTTTGTCTGGTTTTGGTATCAGGGTGATGGTGGCTTCATAGAATGTGTTTGGGAGTGTTTCCTCCTCCTCAAATTTTTGGAAGAGTCTGAGAAGGATCAGTATAAGTTCTTTTTTGTATGTTTGGTAGAATTTGGGTGTGAAGCCATCTGGTCCTGGACTTCTGTTTGCAGGGAGTTTGTTGACTACAGATTCTATTTCACTTCTAATATCCGTCTGTTGAAATTCTTTATTTCTTCTTGATTCCATTTTGGTGGGCTATATGTTTCTAGAAAGTTGTCCAGTTCTTCTAGGTTGTCAAATTTGTTAGCATATAATTGTTCATAGTATTCCCTTAGGGTTTTTTGTATTTCTGTGGTATTGGTCGTTATATCTCCTTTTTCCTTTCTTTATTTTGTTTCGTTGGGTTCTCTGTCTTCTTGGTGAGCCTGGCCAGAGGTTTGTCAATCTTGTTTACCCTTTCATAGAACCAGTTCTTGGTTTTATTGGCCTTTTCTATTTTTTTAATCTCTATTTTCTCTCTCATCTTTATTATTCCTTCCTTCTGGTGACTTTAGGTTTTGTTTGTTCTTCTTTTTCTAATTTTTTTAAGTGGTAGGTTAGGTTTTTTATTTGACACTTTTCTCATTTTTTTTGTTTTTTTGTTTTTTTTGAGGAAGGCCTGTATCACTATGAACTTCCCTCTAAGAACTGCTTTTGCTATGTCCCATAGATTTTTTATGGTTCTGTTTTCATTGTCATTTGTCTCGAGGTATTTTTTAATTTCCTCTTTGATTTCATCACTGATCCATTGCTTTTTTTTTTTTTTTTGGTGGTATGTGGGCCTCTCACTGTTGTGGCCTCTCCCGTTTGCGGAGCACAGGCTCCGGACGCGCAGGCCCAGCGGCCATGGCTCATGGGCCCAGCCGCTCCACAGCACATGGGGTCCTGCCAGACCGGGGCACGAACCCGCGTCCCCTGCATTGGCAGGCGGACTCTCAACCACTGCGCCACCAGGGAAGCCCGATCCGTTGCTTTTTTAGTAGCATGTTGTTTAGTCTCCATGTAATCGTTTTTTCTCATTTCTTTTTCTGTGGTTGATTTCTAGTTTCATGCCACTGTAGTCAGAAAAGATGCTTGAGATAATCTCTGTACTCTTAAATTTGTTGAGGCTTTTTTTGTGCCCTAGTATGTGGTCAATCGTAGAGAATGTTCCATGTGCACTTGTGAAGCATGTGTATTCTGGTTTTCTTTTTGTTTTGTTTTGCATGTAGTGTTCTGAAACTATCAGTTAAGTCTAACTGTAGTGTTGTTTAGTATCTCTGTTGCCTTACTGATTTTTTTTTTTTTTTTTTGTCTACAAGATCCATCCATTGATGTGAGTGGGATGTTTAAGTTTCCTACTATTATTCTTGTCAGTTTCTCCCTTATGTCTGTTAGTATTTGTTTTATGTATTTGGGTCCTCCTGTATTAGGTGCATATATGTTGATGTCTGTAAAATCCTCTTCTTGTATTGATCCTTTTATCATTGTATAGTGTCCTCCTTTATCTTTCTTTATGGCCTTTGTTTTAAAGTCTATTTTGTCTGATGTGAGTATTGCAACCCCTGCTTTCTTGTCATTTCCGTTTGAATGAAATATCTTTTTACATACCCTCACTTTCAATCTATGTGTGTCCTTTGCCCTAAAGTGGGTCTCTTGTAGTCAGCCTATTGTAGGCTCTTGTTTTCTTTTTAATCCAATCTGCCACTTTGTGTCTTTTGATTGGAGCATTCAGTCTGTTTACACTTAAGATGATTATTGATAGATGTGTATTTATTGCGGTTTTAAGCCTTGTTTTCCCATTGATTCTATATTTGTCCATTTGTTTTTGTTTTTCCTTGGGTGGTTTGATGATTTTCTTTTGTATTATGCTTACGTTCTCTTGTTTTTGTTTTTTTGTGAATCTGTTGTATGTTTTTGATTTGTGGTTACCCTGTTTTCAAGTATATTAACCCCATTCTGTATCTACTTGCCTTAGACTGGTAGCCATATAGCCTGAAACGCATTCTAGGAAATGAAAAAATAATCTACGTTTTCTTAATCTCCTCCCCCACATTTTAAGATTTTGATGTCCCCTTTTACATCTTTATATTCATTCTTTTGCTGTTCATTGTGGTTATCGTCATTTCACAGAAATTTTTTGATTCTTTTTTAATCTGTGTACTGGCTTATTTAGTCGATTTGCTTTTTCCTCTTTTCTATTTAGAGAAGACCTTTCAATGTTTCCTTTAGGATAGGTTTAGTGTTGCTGTATTCTTTTAGTTTTCACTTGTCTGAGAAATTCTTAATCTCTCCTTGTATTCTAAATGATAATTTTGCTGGGTAGATTATCCTATGTTGCAGATTTTTCCCTTTCAGGACTTTGAATCAATCCCTCGCCACTCCCTTCTGGCCTGCAGTGTTTGTGTAAAGAAGTCAGCTGATAGCTTTATGGGGGTTCCCTTGTAATTAACTCCTTGTTTTTCTCTTGCTGCTGTTAGCATCTTCTCTTTAACTTTTACCATTTTTATTATAATATGTCTTGCTATAGGTCTCTTTGGGTTTACATTGTTTGGGACCCTCTGTGCCTCCTGCACTTGGATATCTGTTTACTTCTTGAGGTTTGAGAAGTTTTCAGCCATAGTTTCTTCAAATACATTTTCGATCCCCTTTTCTCTTTCTTCCACTTCTGGAATCCCTATTATGCATAGATTGGCACACTTTATATTGTCCCATAGTTCTCTTATATTGGTTTCATTTTTTTTCATTTTGCTTTCTGTCTGCTGTCCTGATTGGGTGATTTCCATTATTCTATCTTCCAGATGATTTATTCGTTCTTCTGCATTATTTGTTTTGTTGTGGCCATGCTGCACAGCTTGCGGGATCTTAGTTTCCTGACCAGGGATTGAACCTGCACCCTCAGCAGTGAAAGCGCAGAGTCCTAACCACTGGACCACCAGGGAATTGCCTGTTCTTTTGCATTATTCATTCTACTATTCATTGCCTTTAGTTCAGTTTTCGTCTCGGCAAATGAGTTTTCTAATTTTTCTTGGTTCCTCTTTATAGTTTCTAGTTCCTTTTTACAGTATTCTGCATTTTTGTTGATATCCTTTCTTAATTCCTTCAGTATTTTCCTCATCTCCTTTTTGAAATTGGTGTCTAATAAACTGAAGAGGTCTGTTTCATTGTTTGTTCTTCTAGGGGAATTTTCTTGGTCTTTTAACTGGGAGTGGTTCCTCTGCTTCTTCATTTTACTTATATTTCTCTTATTCTGTGAGTTTAGGAGAATCAGTTATCTACTGTGGTCTTAGAGGGCTATTTATATGTGGCATCATCCCTGTGTAGCGTCTGTGGATTTCATATTTTTTGGCATGAGAGCCGTTTTTAGTATGGATGCCTGTCGCCTCTTTCCTCAACGTGTGCTGGTCGTCATCCCCTTGATCGAGGGGGTGTGCAGACGCGGCAGCTGCTGCCCAGTCCTGGAGTTCTCGGCAGCGGTGGGGTCTCGTGCACCCCTGGAGCACACAGTGGGAGCAGAGGCAGCTTGCAACTGCTCCTGGGGCCTGGGAAGGCAGCTGTGGTGGCTTGCAACCACTCCTGGAGTCTGGGAGGGCAGTGGTGGTGGCAGCTGGAGACTGCTCCTGTAGCTCCTGTAGGTGGTGTCCTGCTGCCTTAGAGCGTGCACAGCGAAAAAGGCTGCAGTGGTGGGCCCCACCCCTCCCCTCCCCTCGCTCACCCCCCAAACAGTGGCACCTGGCTTCCTCTGCCTACACCCTCAGGTGTGGTTGCATCAGACTTCAGCTCCTTCAGGCTGTTTCCACGCAGCCCACCCCAGTCCTCTCCCTGGGTCTGATCTCTGAAGCGTGAGCTTCAGCACCCAGCCCCGGCCCACACTGGCAGACGCGCATCTCAGGCTGGGGAGTACAGGGCGGTGGCACAGACCTTTTGTGCAGGTCTCTCTCCATCCTAGCTGCTGCAGACTGGTTGCTGCGGTCTCCTCCAAAGCTCTGTGTCTGTCCCACTGATCTCCATGCCGATGAAGGGACTTCCTGGGGTGCAGGAACCTGGCCTCTTTAACAGCTCCCTCCCAGGGTGCAGGTCCTGTCCCGATTCCTTTCTCACTTTCTTTCTTTTTTTTCTTTTTTCTTTTGTCCTACCTGGTTGCATGGAGATTTTCTTGCTCTTTCAGATGTCTGAGGTCTTCTGCTAGCGTTCCGTAGATATTCTGTGAGAATCATTACACATGTAGATATATTTTTGATGTATTTATGGGAGGAGGTGAGCTCCATGTCCTGCTCTTCCACCATCTTGATTGCTCCCTCCACAAACTGTTTAATGTGCCAGTTTGCCCTTATTACTTTGATTTTTCAGAAAAGAAATTCTCAGTAAATTTTAATTTGATTCTCCACCTTTTCCCTTCCTGTCTCACACTGTCTGTCTGTTTGTAACCCGTAGCTCTGGAGAATGAACTGTACCGCAACACAAAGCAGTCTTTGTTACATCACTCCATCAGTGGGTTAATGAGTGGCAAGGAGGGACCTTGTGATGACGACATAAGCGGGGATTTCTTGAAAAATCCTCTGAGACAAGATGAACTGATGGCGGGCCCAGTTATACCACAGATCCCCAGTTACCCAAATGCCAGCACGGAGAGTAGTTCCCCTGATTCCGACCTTGAGTTTGTAGCCAATACCATGGCAAGGGTGAGAGAGCTGGAGCAAGAGGCCGAGCGCTTGGAAAAAGCTTTCCAAAACTACCATCAAAGGGTCAGTTGGTGCCCCGCCAAGAGCCCATCGGCAAACAGGAGCCTGCCCACCCTGCACCTGCTGAGAGCTCTCAAGAACGTCCCTGCAGGTGCTCCTGAGAGGTGTGTGTTTGCAGAGAACAGAGTTGCCTCTCAGCAGCCTCTGTTGAATGCGCATAGAGGGGACGAGAGTGAGGTATCTGACGTGCCAGGCAGCACAGCCTCAAGGTCACACAAGGATACGGCCTCCAGACGCCTCTCCTCCACTCCCGTCCCCAAAGCAAGGAGAAGCCTTGATAGTGAGATGTACCTGGAAGGTAAGCTACTGCCACAGGGGTTGGGGATGCTCTGGATGTGGGTGGGTTGGTCCTCATCGGCCCAGGATGAGGACCGCAGGAGCGCAGCAGCAGGTCGTGGGAGCCGGGCCCAGGAGAGCCCTGCCTTTGAACCGCGGGCTCCTGGGGAACCATGGCGTCTGCCCCGAGTCGCAGTTGTTGTGGGAGGCCGTGGGACAGAGCGTCAAGTGCCAGTGTATTGCTCGGCACGGAAAGGTGCTCAGAGACTGGCACTGGCTTTGCCTTGGCTGCCGGTTACTTTCATGTGTTTTCTTGTTACCGCTGCGGTTTCATTCAGGTGCCTGAATTGTCAGTTCTGTGGATCATTTACACAACTCCACTGTTTGCAAGGATGATAGAATTCATTTTCAAAGTAATAGAATTCTTTAGAAACCACACTGCTGTCTTCTCCCCACAATCTGTAACATGCTCACCCTGGTTCCTCCTGCCTTGTAGGTCTGGGCCAGTCCCCGGCCACTGTCCCCTGTCCCGACAGAACGCCACAGCCTTCACCTGCCGAGTCCAGGTACAGCCTCTCTGTGCACTCACTCTCCAGCCCTGCGGAGCAGAAGCCCGGGTATGTACCGCCTTCTGCCCAGCCTCTGCCAAGGCTGGTTGCTGCCTATGATCTCCGTCATGGCGTGTTTGGTCTTTTAGGTGATATTAAAGACTACGTGGCAGTATAGAATTTGCAGTCAGATTGTGAGATGTGTGATCTTTGGGAATCATCTGCATTACTTGGGGGGAAAAAGACTCCTTTTAGCAAATGAGTAATTTTTACTCGTTTGCTAAACTTGATGTATAGAATATATACTATGGATGGGCTTCCCTGGTGGCACAGTGGTTGAGAGTCTGCCTGCCGATGCAAGGGACGTGGGTTCGTGCCCCGGTCCGGGAAGAGCCCACATGCCGTGGAGCCATGGCCGCTGAGCCTGCGCGTCCGGAGCCTGTGCTCCGCAACGGGAGGGGCCAAAACAGTGAGAGGCCCGTGTACCGCAAGAAAAAAAAAGAAGAATATGTACTATGGTATTAATAAGCATTTGCATAGTTCCATGAATAGACTTGGTTTATAAAGATAAAACAGATGTACAGACTCTGCAAAAGCAAATAAATTCAGTGTAAACTTAAAATAGTTTCATACATCATTAAAAAGTCACAGATATTTAGGCATTTAAATATAAGCAAATAAGTTTCCACTTTGTAAATCATTGAAATAAATTCGAAAGTGGTAGTGGGTCCTAGGATATGATGGCTGAAGCAGGATGCGGTGGGTGTGTTGAGAAGCTCGGGGGAGGGAGGGGCAGGCTGGGATTCGAGTCACATGGGGGACTCCTGCCTGTGCCCAGTCCCCATGGCAGGAGATTCTGACTCCTTTGTTCTGGGCTCAGGCCTAGGCATCTATGTGTTGATGCAGTTCTACTGTACAGAGTTGAAAACTGCCACATGTGCCTGTCCTGGTCCTCAAGTATGTAATATTTTTTATATCACTCCTTCTGTGCTAAAGCCAAGAGGAGAGGCAGGACACACATGGGCCGAGGTAGGGCACTGTGGTGTGTTGCATCTTTAGCTGGCTCATGCTAAAGGTGTGCACAGTTTTTCAAAAACTTGTCAAAAATTTTTTGTAGTTCTTTTTAAAAAAAAAAATTCCTTCTAGGAACAGCCTTGAGAGTGCAACGTTATTCTTTGTTAACAGTGGTAGTACCTACCTCACAGCATGAGGTGGTCTGGAGGAGTGGCTGAGTTAAAGTATATTAACTGTTTGGAATGATGCCTGGTGCGTGGAGAGCGCCCAGTGCACCATAGCTCTTATTCTCTATGAGTGCACGAAAAATTAATTATCTAAAGCATTTTCTTGAGTCACAAAAGGCTTTTTCATCACCCTGTGCTCTTGTGTCTTATATTATTAAAGCTTCACATTCTTGAATTTTATTCTTCCCATCCAGTCTTTATCAAAGAGAAACAGAACTTCAAGACAAAAGTGAATTTTCAAATCTGGACAAGCTAGCTTTTAAGGATCATGAGGAATTTGAACCGTCTTTTGAATGTAAGTTTAAATATTAATACTTGTTTTTATAAGTTCAAAATGTAGAAAGTTTAGTTTTGGCAAAACATACCCATTGTTATAAAAAATAAAGCAGTTACAAATTAGGACACTCATTTTATGATAAAACCACACATACAGATACAGTGCCTCGTTTTTGTATCAGAAAGATTTTCAGGTTCTGAGTTCCATTTTTTAAAAATTTCAGGATAACTAATTGCAAAGTCGGAGCTAAGCCCATAAGTGAATCCTTAATTTATGAAGTTTAGGATTGCCTCAGGTTTAAAATAAGTGACTTCTTAAAATTTGCTTTTTTTTCCTCTTTTATGGAATGTGAAAAAGTTGTTATTTTTTTTTTGAATTATACTGATTCCATCAATTGCCTCAGATTGAGAAAACCCTTTCTTAGTTAGAGAATGGAGGTAAAAGAGTATAAGCTTAAGGGCTTCCCTGGTGGCGCAGTGGTTGAGAGTCCGCCTGCCAATGCAGGGGACACAGGTTCTGCCCCAGTCCGGGAAGATCCCACATGCCACGGAGCGGCTGGGCCCGTGAGCCATGGCCACTGAGCCTGCGCGTCCAGAGCCTGTGCTCCACAACAGGAGAGGCCACAACAGTGAGAGGCCCGCATACCGCAAAAAAAAAAAAAAAAAAAAATCAGCTTAAGAGTCTAGAAACTGGTGTCCTGACTTTGGCCCTGCCTTATACTGAAGCAGGAGGCTCCGAGGTAGAACAGTCTAAAATAAGGATGTAGAGTCAACCAGCTCTGAGGTTCTTTCCGTCTTGGCAAGTCTTGGTTTTTTTTTGGTTATAGAAGCTTTGTTCATGATAGCCAGAAACTTGAAACAACCCAGGTATCCTTCAATTAGTGAATGGTTAAACAGATGATGGCAAATCTATACGGTGAACTACCACTCAGCAATTAGTGAAACAGACTGTTGATACATGCAACAGTTTGCATGGATCTGCACGGAATTAGCTTAGTGAGAAAAATCAATCCTAAGATTACATACTATAGTAACTAGTTTATGTAGCATTCTTTTTTTATTGAAGTACAGTTGATGTACAATATTATAGAAGTTACTATGTACAATATAGTGGCTCAGAATTTTTAGAGGTTATACTCCGTTTATAGTTATTATGGAGTATTGGCTCTCTTCCCTGTGTTATATCGGGAAGTCTTTTTTTTTCTTATTGGAGTATAGTTGATTTACAATGTGGAGCTAATTTCTGCTGTACAGCAAAGTGACTCAATTATATGCATATATACATTTTTTTAATATTCTTTTCCATTATGGTTTATCCCAGGAGATTGGATATAGTTTCCTGTACTCTACAGTAGGACCTTGTTGTTTATTCATTCTAAATGTAATAGTTAGCATCTACTAACCCCAGACTTCTAGTCCATCCCTCTCCCTCCCCCCTTCCCCCTTGGCAACCACAAGTCTGTTCTCTATGTCTGTGAGTCTGTTCCTGTTTCATAGATAGGTTCCTTTGTGCCATATTTTAGATTCCCCATTCAAGTGCTATCATATGGACTTTGTCTTTCTCTTTCTGACGTACTTAGTATGATAATCTCTAGATCCGTCTGTGTTGATGCAGATGGCATCATTTTGTTCCTTGTTATGGCTGAGTGGTATTCCATTGTATATATGCACCACATCTTCTTTATCCATTCATCTGGCGATGGACATTTAGGTTGTTTCCTTGTCTTGGCTATTGTGAATAGTGCTGCTATGAACATAGGGGTGCATATATCTTTCTCGATTCGAGTTTTGTCTGGGTATATGCCCAGGAGTGGGATTGCTGGACCATATGATAATTCTATGTTTAGTTTTCTAAGGAACTGCTATACTGTCTTCCATAGTGGCTGCAACAACTTACATTCCCACCAACAGTGTAGGAGAGTTCTCTTTTCTCCACACCATCTCCAGCATTTATTATTTGTAGACTTTTTAACGATGGCCATTCTGAGTGGTGTGAGATGGTACCTCATTGTAGTTTTGATTTGCATTTCTCTGATAATTAGTGATGTTGAGCATCTTTTCTTTTTTTTAATAAATTATCCCAATATGTGATTCATTAATATTTAACTTATAATTTACAGAATACTTTGATTTACATATTTATTTGGTCTACCTGATTCTGTCCTTACTCTACTAAAATATGTTCTCAACAAAATAGAGTGTTAAAACACAGTCAAATAATGGTATATCACTCCTCTTCTCAAAACCCTATACTGGCTTCTCAAGTATCCCACTCAGATTAAAAGTCCAGGTCCTTATGCTGAGGTTACCATTTCTCTCTGTGGTATTCACTGTCCCCGCACATCTTCCCTTTTTGCTTATAAAGGGGTCTCAAATTATCACCATTAGTATTACCCATTCAGTTCAGGGCCATTAAAACCAATTAAGGCATGGGACTTCCCTGGCAGTCCAGTGGTTAAGAGTCTGTGCTTCCAATGCAGGGGGCACAGGTTCCATCCCTGGTTGGGGAACTAAGATCCCACATGCTGTGGCCAAAATAAATAAATAAATAAAACCAATTAAGTCAGGTGATCTAGAACATGCACTCTGGCCCTCTTGATCTAGTTCCCTTTACTTCTCAGATTTCAGCTCACTTTCCCGGCTCATTCAGTTTAGGCACCCAGGCTTCCTGGCTCTTTTCCCAACACTGTACCCTTTTTATATATTGTCACATTCAATTTGCTAAAGTTTTGTTAAGAATCTTTGCATCTAGAGCATCTTTTCTTTACTGGCCATCTGTATGTCTTCCTTGGAGAAATGTCCATTAAAGTCTTCAGCCCATTTTTTGATTGTGTTGTTTGTTCTTTTGTTGTCGAGTTGTATGAGCTGTTTGTATATTTTGGAGATTAAGCCCTTGTTAGTCGCATCACTTGCAAATATTTTCTCCCATTCTGAGGGTTGTCTTTTCATCTTGTTTATGGTTTCCTTTGATGTGCAAAAGCTTAAAAGTTTGATTAGGTCTCATTTGTTTATTTTTGTTTTTATTTCTATTGCCTTGGGAGACTGACCTAAAAAACATTGTTACAATTTATGTCAGAAAATGTTTTCCCTAGGATTTTTCCTAGGATTTTTATGGTGTCATGTCTTATGTTTAAATCTTTAACCCATTTTGAGTTTATTTTTGTGTATGGTGAGATGGTGTGTTCTAAATTCATTAATTTACATGCAGCTGTCCAACTTTCCCAACACCACTTGCTGAAGAGACCGTCTTTTTCCCATTGTATATTCTTTCCTTCTTTGTCGAAGATTGACCCTAAGTGTATGGGTTTGTTTCTGGGCTCTGTTCCGTTTCATTGATCCATATGTCTATTTTTGTGCCAGTACTATGCTGTTTTGATTACTGTAGCTTTGTAGTACTGTCTGAAGTCTCGGAGGGAAATGCCTCCTGCCTTGTTTTTTTGCCTCAGGATTGCTTTGGCAATTCTGGGTCTTTTATGGTTCAATGTAAATTTTAGAATTATTTGTTCTAGTTCTGTGAAAAATGTCATGGGTCATTTGATAGGGATCACATTAAAGCTGTAGGTTGCTTTGGGTAATATGGCCATTTTAACAACATTGTTCCAATCCAAGAGCATGGGATATCTTCCTATTTCTTTGAATCCTCTTTAATTTCCTTATTTATGTTTCATAGTTCTCAGTGTATAAGTCTTTCACTTCCTTGGTCATGTTTATTCCTCGGTTTTTTTGTTTTTTGGGTTCTGGTGCTATTTTAAAAGGTATTGTTTTTTTACATTCCCGTTCTGTTATTTCATTGTTAGTGTAAAGAAAGGCAACAGATTTCCAAATGTTAATCTTGTTTCCTGCTACTTAGCTGAATTCATTTATTAGATCTAGTAGTTTTTGTGTGGAGTCCTTAGGGTGTTCTATATATTGAATATTGTGTCATGTCATCTGCATATAGTGACCATTTTACCTCTTCCCTTCCAATTTGGATATCTTTTATTTCTTTGTCTTGTCTGATTGCTGTGGCTAGAACTTTCAGTACTATGTTGAATAGAAGAGGTGAGAGTGGGCATCCTTGAGTTCCAGATTTTAGCAGAAAGGCTTTCAGCTTTTGGGTGTTACATTGGGTATTACATTGGCTGTGGGTTTGTCATAGATAGCTTTTATTATGTTGAGAGATGCTCCCTCTATACCCACTTTGGTGAGAGTTTTTATCATGAATGGATGTTGAATTTTGTCAGATGCTTTTTCTGCATCTATTGAGATGACCATGTGGTTTTTGTCTTTTCTTTTGTTGATGTGGTGTATCACATTGATTGATTTGCATATGTTGAACCATCCTTGTGAAGTTGGGATGAATCCCACTTGGTCGTGGTGTATGATCTTTTTTATGTGTTGTTGGGTTTGGTTTGCTAATAGTTTGTTGAGGATTTTTGCATCTGCATGCATCAAAGATATTGGCCTGTAATTTTCCTTCTTGGTGGTGTCTTTGTCTGGTTTGTCCCTGGTGTCAGGGTGATGGTGGCTTCATAGAATGTCTGGGAGTGTTCCCTCCTCAAGTTTTTGGAAGAGTTTGAGAAGAATCAGTGTAAGTTCATCTTTGTATGTTTGGTAGAATTTGGGTGTGAAGCCATCTGGTCCTGGACTTCTGTTTGTAGGAAGTTTTTTGACTATGGATTCTATTTCACTTCTAGTGATCGGTCTGTTCAAATTATTTATTGCTTCTTGATTCCATTTTGGTGGGCTGCATGTTTCTAGAAAGTTGTCCGTTTCTTCTACATTGTTGAATTTGGTGGCATATAATTGTTCATAGTATTGTCTTACGGTTTTTTGTATTTCTGAAGTATCAGTTGAGATTTCTCCTTTTTCATTTTTTTATTTTGTTTATTTGGATTGTCTCTCTTCTCTTCTTGGTGAGCCTGGCCAGAGGTTTGTTCATTTTGTTTACCCTTTCAAAGCACCAGCTCTTGTTTTTACTGATTTTTTTTCTATTGTTTATTAAATCTCTATATTATTCATTTCCTCCCTGATCTTTATTATTTCCTTCCTTCCGCTGACTTTCAGTTTTGTTTGTTCTTTTTCTAATTCTTTGAGGTGGCATATTAGGTTATTTGAGATTTTGTTTGTTTGTTTGTTTTGAGGAAAGCCTGTATCGCTATGCACTTCCCTCTAAGAACTGCTTTTGCTGTGTCCCATAGATTTTGTATGGTTGTGTTTTCATTGCCATTGGTCTCAAGGTATTTTTAATTTTTCTTTTTTTAAAAAAAATATTTGTTTATTAATTTATTTGGTTGTGCCAAGTCTTGGTTGTGGCACGTGGCATCTTTGTCACCATGTGTGGGATCTTCGTTGCAGCATGTGGGATCTTTAGTTGCAGCACACGGGATCTAGTTCCCTGACCAGGGATCGAACCCAGGCCCCCTGCATTGGGCATGCAGAGTCTTAACCACTTGACCACCAGGCAAGTCCCTAATTTTCTTTTTGAATTCCTCATTGACCCATTGGTTTTTTAGTAACATGTTGTTTAGTCTCTGTGTAATCGTTTTTTTCTCATTTCTTTTTCTGTGCTTGATTTCTGGTTTCATGCTGTTGTGGTCAGAGAAGATGCTTGAAATAATTTCTGTATGCTTAAATTTGTTGAGGTTAGTTTTGTGCCCTAGTATGTGGTCAGTCTTAGAGAATGGTCCATGTGCACTTGAAAAGAATGCATATTCTGTTCTTTTTCTTGGATATAATGTCCTGAAAATATCAATTCTAACCTCTCTACTGTATCATTTAGGACCTCTGTTGCCTTATTGATCTTGTCCAGAAGATCTGTCCATTGATGTTAGTGTGTGTTAAAATCTCCTACTACTATTGTATTCCCATCAGTTTCTCCCTTTATGTCTGTTAGTATTTGTTTTATGTATTTGGGTGCCTCCTATATTACGTGCATATATGTTGATGCGTGTAAAAGCCTCTTCTTGTATTGATCCTTTTACCATTATATAGTGTCCTTCTTTATGTTTCTTTATGATCTTTGTTTTAAAGTCTATTTTGTCTGTTATGAGTATTGCAACTGCTGCATTGTTGTCATTTCCGTTTGCATGATATCTTTTTCCATCCCTCACTCTCCATCTATGTGTGTCCTTTGCGCTAAGGTGGGTCTCTTTGTAGGCAGCATATTGTAGGCTCTTGTTTTTTAATCCAGTCTGCCACTGTGGTTGTTTTTTTTAATTAATTAATTTATTTATTTGGTAGTGCTGGGTCTTAGTTGCAGCACATTGGCTCCTTAGTTGCGGCAGGTGGGCTTCTTAGTTGCAGCATGCCTGTGGGATCTAGTTCCCTGACCAGGGATTGAACCTGGGCCCCCTGCATTGGGAGCACGGAGTCTTAACCACTGCGCCACCAGGGAAGTCCTGTGTATTTTTATTGGAGCGTTCAGTCCATTGACATTTAAGGTACTTATTGATACATATGTATTTATTGCCATTTTAAATCTTGTTTTCCAATTGATTCTATGTTTCTTCTTTGTTCCTTTTTGTGGTTTGAGGATTTCCCTTTATGCTTGTGTTTTCTTTCTGGTTTTTGTGAATCTATTGTATGTTTTTGACTTGCAGTTGCCCTGTTTTTCAAGTATGTGAACCCCTTCCTGTATCTGCTTGTTTTAGACTGATAGTCATATAGGCCCAAACACATTCTTAAAAAAGTCTACATTTTCTTACTTTCCTTCCCCACCTTTTATGGTTTTGATGTCCTTTTTTTTTACGTCTTCATGTTTATCCTTTTGCTGTTCCTTGTTTTATTGTCGCTTTCACAAATTGGTTTTTGATTTTTTCTTTTTGATCTATATATACTGGCTAATTTAAGTGATTTACTTTCCAATAGTGATTTCGTCCTTCCTGTATCTTTTTGTTTCTTTTCTATTTAGAGAAGACCTTTCAATATTTCTTTTCAGATAGGTTTAGTATTGCTGTTTTCTTTTTGTTTTTGCTTGTCTGAGAAATTCTTTATTTCTCCTCCTCTTCTAAATGATAATCTTGCTGGGTAGAGTATTCTAGGTTACAGATTTTCCCATTTCAAGACTTTGAATATATTTTGCCACTCACTTCTGGCCTGCAGCATTTCTTTAGAAAAATTAGCTGATAGCCTTATGGGAGGGTTCCCTTTTAATTAATCTTTGTTTTAAGTTTTTTTTAATCTTAATTATCTTTTAATCTTTTAATTAATCTTTTAATCTTTGTTTTTCTTTTGCTGCCTTTAGAATTCTCTCTTTAACTTTTGCCATGTTTATTATAATATGTCTTGGTATAGGTCTACTTTGCGTTTACCTTATTTGGAACTCTCTGTGCTTCCTTATCTAGATATCTGTTTCTTTAGGCTTGGCAAGTTTTCAGCCATAGTTTCTTCAAATACATTTTTTATCCCCTTTTTTCTTTCTTCTCCTTCTGGAATCCCCATTATGGGTAGATTGACCTGCTTTATATTATCCCATTGGTCTCTTACATTGCTTTGTTTTTTCATTTGGTTTTCTGTCTGCTGTTTTGATTGTGTAATTTCCATTATTCTGTCTTCCAGATCACTTATTGTTTCTTCATTATTCATTCTGGTATTCATTGCCTTTAGCTCCCCTTTAGTATTGGCAAATGAATTTTCTAATTTTTCTTAGCTCCTCCTTATAGTTTCTAGTTCCTTTTTATAGTTATCCACATTTCTGTTGATAGCCTTCCTTAATTCCTTCAGTAGTTTCTTTTCTTTCTTTTTTTTTTTTTTAACTCAGTGTCTGTTAGACTGAAGAGGTCTGTTTCACTGTTTGTTCCTTCAGGGGAATTCTCTTGGTCTTTTACCTGGGAGTGGTTCCTCTGCTTCTGCATTTTACTTATATTTCTCTTACTCTGTGAATTTAGGAGAAACAGTTATCTACTGTGGTCTTGGAGCGCTATTTATATGCAAAAGCTTCCCTGCATAGCTTGTGTGAGTTTAGTATTCTTTTTGCGTGAGGGCCGTTTTTGGTTTGGATGTTTACCGTCTCTTTCCTCAGTGTGTGCTGGTTGTTATCCCTGTGATAGGGGCTGTGCAGGTGTGCGGCCAAAACATCCTCCCAGGAGGGCAGGGGCAGTGATTGGTGCCCGGTTGTGGGATCCTCAGCAGTGGCAGTGGTTGCACCCGCCCCCAGAGCTTGTGTAAGTGGTGCCCTGCCACCTGAGAGTGCGCATGGAGAAGCTCCTATGGTGGTCCCGCTCCTTTCCTTGCGCGTCCCCCAACAACGGCGCCTTGCCTATCTGGCCGTCCCAGGCTTCTTCCCATACTCCCCCAGTTATGACACACCACACCCGAGCGCCCTCAGGCTATCTCCCCGGTTCTGACCTCTGAAGCCTGAGCCTCAGCACCTAGCCCCCAACCACCCCAGCAGGCTGTGGGGTGCCGGGTGGTAGCACCAGCCATCTGTGCAGGTCTCTGTTTCCCCACCAGTGAGGGGACTTGCCAGGGTGCGGAAACCTTTCCTTTTTTGCAGTTCCTTCCCACGGGCGCAGGTTTTGTCCCGATTCCTTTCTCTCTTTTTTTTTTTCTTTTTTCTTTTATCCTACCCACTCACCTGGCGTTTTCCTCACCCTTTTGGAAGTCTGAGGTTCTCTGCCAGTGTTCAGTCGATGTTTTGTGAGAATCGTTCCACGTGTAGATGTATTTTTGATGTATTTGTGGGAGAAGGTGAGCTCCATGTCCTACTCCTCCACCATCTTGATCCAATCCCCCAGGAAGTCTTTATATTTGTATATTAACCTATTGTTTGCCTTGTGAGCTTCATCCTCAAGTCCGAGTGTATAGTATTTTGAATAGGTAAACGAAAGGGCTTAGTATGTTTTACCAAATCTTTGTAACCAACTTCATTAACTTTGTTAAATCATTGATATTTAAATAGAATTCAAATGATTATCTGCCAAGCCAGGTGAATTCTTCTGTCACTGGATTGATTTTCCTACTGGGTAACAAATTGAATTTGTAAATGAATCTCCTAAGAATGCTTTGAGAAACAGATACATTGACAAGTGGCTAGGCTGACTTCCTAGAATCCTGTAAGGAAAGAGCTGGCCCAGTTGCTTTGTCTGAAACTTAAATGCTCAGCAAGGAATTATCCCCACCCTCCCTTCTCTTGCTGCTGCTGTGAAGGACTCATGGGGGACTCGTTTGCACCTCATGTAGATGCAGGGAACGTACCGAGGCAGTTTGAGATGGACGGCCTCCATCCTGCTGGCAACGTGCCTCATGTGGACGGTGCTGCAGCCACTGTGCCTGCCAGACGTGTCTCTTATCAGTACCCAAGTAAGTTTTTCTTTAACTAATGAGATATGTTAATAATAATAATTAATATTATTTTTCTTTCTGTCTCTTTGCTTCCTTCATGCCTTAAAAAATTAGGAAAGTTAACCCTTTATATTTCAGTCTTCAGAAAAGCTGATGATATTGGAGGAAAAGTGATCATCAGACTTAACTTGTCTGGCCCACTTTGTCTCTCCCTCTCCCTTCTCCAGACTCCCCCCTTCCCTTAGCAGCCTGTGGAGGGGGAGATGGGAGCTTTGGTTCGGGGCTTGGCCAATAGCCAGGTCCTTTTCTCCTTGGAGCAAAGTGCTGAAGCCTTATACTGGCAATTCCTCAAGTAAAACCACCTACTAGTCGTTTGCAAATTCTGAGAACATCATCCCCCAAACCTACGTAAAGCCTCTTGTAAGCAGTTTGTTTGAAGTCACAGTACTCAGGAATATGTGAGTTGCTGACAGAAGCAAGAGTTTTTTGAGAGGGTTGATTTTGCTGATTCCCACGTAAATCATTCTGGAAAGCACTCTTTCAGGGCAGCTTGATCAAGAGCTTTTTCTGTGCTGGGCACTTTCATGGAGGCTGGGAATTCAGCAGTGAACCAGCCCAAGTCCCTGCTTCACAGAGCTTCTAGTGAAAGGGTGGGATGGTCAGCAAGCCATCACCAAGGACCTCCAGTCGGATGGGTACTGAGTAGGGATGGTGGCCACCTGAGAGCGGACCTGATGGGCAGCCGTCTGGCAGAGATGGGAATAAAAATAATAGAATAGGGCTTCCCTGGTGGCACAGTGGTTGAGAGTCCGCCTGCTGATGCAGGGGACACGGATTCGTGCCCTGGTCCGCGAAGATCCCACATGCCGCAGAGCGGCTGGGCCCATGAGCCATGGCCGCTGAGCCTGCGCGTCCCGAGCCTGTGCTCCGCAACGGGAGAGGCCACAGCAGTGAGAGGCCCACGTACCGCAAAAAAAAATAATAATAATAGAATAAGGAAAACCAACTGAGTAGATAGGTGTTCTGCCTCTGAGATGGAATGGAGATTATAATAATGGCTTTTTAAATGATTATTAAGTAGTGTGGCCACATTTTGATCATTGAGAAATTCTCTGCTGTTCATGTGACCTCTGCATCTGGGCCCAAAGAGAAATGAAAAGGCTGAAATTTGGTATCTTTGAGGTGCCCAGTGGAAAAGCTTCTTTTTTTTTTTTTTTAAACTCTTAATCCAAAGAGGTTTTTGTCCAAGAGGTTTTTGTATGCCACTCTGCAGCCACAAAGTATACCCCACGGCAAAGAAGGAGCCCTTTTTTCTTCCTTCTTTAACTTTTTAAATTGGCACCAAACAGCATTCCTATCTGAGGTCCCTGTTCCATGTGAGAAAGCGACACCATTTGGGAGTGACCCTTCTCCCCCAGCAAGGAGGCAGAAGGTTGCATTTCTGCCTGTGGAAATGACCAGCTGCCGCCTCTGGTGTTCAAGTTCATGGCCAGGATCAAGGGACAGAGAAGACTGTTACCTCTCTCCTATTAGGAAAGCTAGCTCAGTTCTGTTGGTGATGTCGAACAGGGCATGGCAAAGAGGTTCAAAGTCCTCTGGTGTAAATCTACGAGTTTGTCTGTTTCTCAGCATTGTTTAGGGGGGAAGAAATGAGGTTGTAGACTGGAGCTGGTGGAGAAAGGTCAGCATAATCATCAGCAGGATTGGAATTTAATTAAACCTGTGAGGCACAGGGACTTGTGCTGTGGGCTATAGGGAGTCAACACATAATTAAAGCATGGGCCTCGCCTGGAAGGAATAGAAGTAGTAAAAAGATACACAGGGTTTGGGGCAAGGCAGGCACGAAATACCATGTGAATATGGCGCTGGAGAGGCTCCCTGTCCCTGTGGGGACACGTAGGTGCGCTTGGGTTGGGGCTCGCGGGGTAGGTAGGGTTTTGTGGGAGGGGTGGCGGGGGAGGGAGCGTGTCGGGTCGGGGAGCCCGCGGACGCGAGGGTGGGAGCAGGCAAGAGCAGCTGGAGTCGGGGATTGGTGAGTGTGCTGGCGCGGGGATAGGGTGTTTCAGGTGCAGGAGTGGTGGTGATGGGGAGGAAGTCAGTGCAGAAAGAAAAAGGCAGGGTGTCGGGGCCTAGGCTGCTGTGGGTGTGGACCCTGCCAGAGCAGAGACGACACACAGCAAATCCTGGCCTTCAGGGAGTGACTGGTGCTAACGAAGCGGGGTTGTTTGAAGGCCAAGCGACTGGTGTTGGGGAGAGCGTAGACTCCGGTAGTGGAGCTGTGCAGGAGCTGGTGGTAAGGACCCTCACCACAGCAGTGGGAACCGGAGGCAGAAGCCATAAGCCCTGGTGGCTTGCTGGGCAGAGCGTAGGAAGAGCGCAGTGAAAGGGACAGGAATGCAACTGGCAGGGAACTGCCCCGCTGACAGCACGGATGTGAGGCCTGGGAGAGAGATCAGGATGAGAGAGAATGTGTGGGGATGACCAGGACGGAGGTGCTAACCAAAACCCCGGGGAGGGATCAGCCCGGAGGAAGTGGGGTGACGGCAAGGTGGCCCGAGCGGGGAAGTGGGGAGGGTGGTGGTTTTGTCGTGCTCCGGGCTCAGGAGACTCGAGTGCCTCTGTGGGAGTGGGTGGCGGGTGGGGAGTGACAAAAGTGCTGTGGAAGTAAATGGGGACAAATGTGTGTGCATCAGAATCCTAAGGATGGGGCGGGCTTGGAAACCAATGCAGAGGCAGAAATGCAGGGCTTGCCTTGGCAAGGATGGAGGAAGGAGGAGATGGGGGCGGAGGGGAGGACAGTGGATGTCGTGGTGCTGAGGATGACCTGGGCTCATCTCAGTGAGGTGAGAGGTGGGCGGCGCTCGCTCCCGGGAGTGGGTCTGGAGCCTCGAAGGCCGTGAGTGGGGAGCAGTTGCTCAAAGTAGGTGCACAGAGGCGGCCGAGAATCACGCGGTCTCCCTGGGGCTTGGCAAGGCCCCTGCCAAAGCCGATCCCAAGTTTGTTTGAAAAGTCTGCTGCTGGAAGCTGTTGATTCTTTATCTTCTGTCTCGTTAGGTGTAGATCAGAAACCACTTGGAGAACAGGAGGAAGAAGAAACAATATGGGAACAACAAGCAAAGGAACGAAGTCAGGGAGAAGAGCAGAGGCAGAGCAGGTGGCAAGAAGCTCTGGAAAGGGAACGGCAAGAAGTAGAAAAGCTGGATCAGGAAAGGGTGAGGATGCGCAGTGAGTTCTCTGTCCTAGCCGCTTCGTGGCCCCCTGCAGCAAGTGCCCTGCTCTTGGGAGGGTGAGTCCTTCGTGTGTCCTGAAGTCCTAGGAGCGGCAGATAAGTGAACAAGCCACTGGTGGCCTCCGACCCTCTTCTTTGCTGGAGAGCACTGAGGACGGCTGCGGGGCGTGCAGGCCTCGTGCCTTTCCTGGTTCAGGGTAGCATGGCCAGCCCCATTCATGTGCATCCTCATCTGGTCCTGAAAACAGGCTCGGAAACGAGGAGGACCTTGTTTTGCTGTTGATCTTCTCGTTGCAAATGAGGTTGAAAGAAGAGACTCGCAGGGTTGGCTAGCTGGGACTCAAGGAACCCCAGGGAGGTGGCTTCCGGGGCACCCCTGCCCTCCGCGTTTGGTGCTCTTCTGGCCCTGGTTCTGGTCCCAGATGGGTGACTCGGGCCACTTCGCCTGCCTGCTGAGGCTTATGTGAACTAATCCTCCGTGTGAGGGGTCCTTGGCCTCCTGGTTAATGTGGTCTACAGCACAGGACAGTTGAGGCAGATTCATCCTTTCCTTCATTGAGATGACAGGTTTTTATCCCCCTTTGATAGTAGCAATGACTTCAGTTAAAAAAAGAAACAGTTCTCTGGCATGCAGGTTGTACTTAAAGGATCAGGATTATATTACTGTGCATTTTTCAACCCTTAGAAGTTTTAAAAGATGTCATTGTATATTTCTTATTTTGGCCCTCACCTGTTTCAGAGGCTAATTGAAGAATCGTTGAAGATGGAAATGGAAAAAGAATTCGAAATGAGCATTCAGGAAACGAAAGACAAATCTAAATCTGTCTGTAGTGAAAATCCTTTAGAGAAGTACATGAAGATCCTCCAATGGGGTCAAGACCGGGATACCACAGATAAGGTGCCGATGCTGTGGACGGGCGTCTGTGGGTGCGGGTGCCGAGGGCTTCTGTGGTTTACTTGAAACCTGGGGGATTAGGATCTGCCTTCTCCACTGGGGACAAAGGTAAAAGCATAGATAGTCCAGAGTTCACATGGAGCCTCAGTACACTCCTGACAAAATGTCATCCCTTTTGCTTGGGTAAAAGATTGAAGAGATTTTGATTTGTCAAAGTTTGTGAAAGTTGGGATGTCTCTATTATTTTAAGAACAAGAAATAAATGTAATGAAAGCCCTATGAACAAATACTGAACGCATTAGCCCTAAGACAGTAATATTTGATGTAAGTCTAAAGTACTATGGGTGTTGAGAATGCCTTCCAGGTAGTTTATTCTGATGTGCTTGCTAAACGTCAAGTTTAAAAGTCACTGCTTTTTTAGACGCTTAAATTACATATATATTTCAAAAGTAGTTCTTAGAGAAATCATAAAGTGTTTAATAAAATGAATCCACATCTAATTGCAAAATTCTTCTCCCCGCCCCTTTGTGTCAGAGTTCAAAAAAGGTGGTCATAGAGGACTCACAAGTGGACACACTGCCATCTAGTGACAAAGATGAAAGGTATGGCGTCCCCTACGTTGTGTTCTTGTGCAAACCATTATCATATTGCTGCTTTTGTCAGCCAGGGAAAGGTTCAGATATCTGAGTTTGCCTTTAAGAAACTGAATCAGTCAAAATGACTGACTTAAAAAAAAAAATCGATTGCATTTTGTAACCTGTGAAATTGCTACTGATGCAGATCGTAAGCAAGGGCAGAAATCCCACAGGGAAGGAAAGAGAGCATGACAGAGATCCCTGAATAAACTTAACAAGAATTTAACAAATTTTTAAATTTTTTGTCTTTCCCTAATTTAGTTTGACAGGCTTTTCTCACGAGGAACCAGATGACACTTGGTAACCGTGTTCTTGCTGTGCAGCTGCTTACTCAGATACTGTAACTAAAGGCCTATGATTTCTCTGTGATAAGACGAAATGCTCAATAAAAAATCATGTGTGATCCAGTGTGATTTTTTTTTTCATAATTCTGTTTGGTACTATAGTGTATAAATGAAAAATAAGTGACATCTGTGGGGCGGGGGGATGAATTGGGAGATTGGGATTGACATATATATACTAATATGTATAAAATAGATAACTAATAAGACACTGCTGTATAAAAAATAAAATACAGTTCAAAAAAAACACAAAGGGACACCTCTTCAGCATGTCTCATTCTTAGGCCCTTCATTACACTGAAATGAGCTGCTAATTTTTTTTTTTGCATTTTTGTCTTAGGTTATGGCTACTTGAAAACTTACCTTATTGGTCAAGTTCTAGGCCTGCATTTTGGAAGTTTCATCTGTGTTCCTTCCTCTCCAGAGTCGGGCTACCAGCTGTCAAACAGAAGGCCATCTTCCCTGACACTCTTGTTTGTGATTTGTCCCTGAACATAGAGACACGGGTTTTTCTATTCTAGGCTCTAGAAATAGTATTATATCACCTCTGGTCTTTTACTTTTGACATCTTTTTCTTGATAATCAACACAAACCCTTCTGAAATGGTGATAAAAGAGAAGGTAACATTTATCGAGCACTTGCTGTGTGCCAGGTATAGTTTTAAACCTTTATAGGTATTAACTCATTTAGTGCTTGTATCAGCCATACAAAGTGTAGGTACTGTGAGTGTCCACATTTTACAGATCAGGAAACGCGAGGCACAGTGAGGTTAGTGACTTGGCCAAGGTCTCATGGCCATCAGGTCACAGAGCCCAGATGTATACCCAGGTGTCGAGACCAGTACTGCCTCTGACCTGGGCTGTTCTGGAGCTGGTCTGGTGGAAGACATCCTGGGACTTGCAGTGGGTCACCCATCAGATGTCCCTCTCCAGAATGACCTTTAGAAACCACACATCGCCCAAATCTAGGAAACTGCAATCAAATGCAGCACCAGCATAACTTCCACAAAGGGAAGAGGGGACTCATTTGCTCGCCCTCCCCTTCATCTTTGTACCCGTGCAGCTCTCAGCCCAGCGTCTGGCTTGCACGTGGGAGTGTCTCGGAAAAGTTCTTTAATGACACTGCCGGTATAGTCACCAAAAAGTGCACACAGAACTCCTCTGAGGGTGCCTGGCCTTAGGGGTTTTCCAGGACGTGAGACTTTCAGTGCTAACAGGTGGTCACCCAGCATCTAGCACAGGCAGGGCTGGGCTGGTCTGTCTGCTCAGTAAAACCCTAGAGGATTCCTTTCCCTTTATGTATACAGACTGGGCTCAGTTGTCGTTGCCGGTGAAACTTGTTTGGCCTTTAAGTTCCATGACAAAGCGGGAAGGAGATTTGCGGATATTTATTATTCCTTAGGCTTCTAAGGAATTTTTCATTTAAGTATACCTTTGAAAATAATGTGAAGAAATTAGTTGTCCAGGCATCGTTCATTATTACACTTTGCCCATCATACACAGAGCCTCATCGCCACCAAGAACTTGGCATCTTCTCTTTCAACAGCACCTCAGGTAACTTTCTTTTTCCCTTCCAGCTTTGAGATATAATGGATGTATGACATTGTGTGAGTTTAAGCTATAGAACATGTTGATTTGATATACTTGTATTGCAAACTGATAAACACCAGAGCATTAACACCTGCATCATGCCACATAATTACCACTTGGTGACAACATTTAAGATCTACTCTAAGCAACTTTCAAGTAGATAGTACAGTGTGAACTATAATCATCCTGCTGTACATTAGATCCCCTGAACTGACTCATCTTCCAACTGCAAGTTTGTGCTCTTAGACCAACATCTCCTCTTCCCCACCCCCAGCCCTTGGCAACCACCATTTTTGTCTGTTTCTACGAGTTCAGCTTTTTTAGATTCCACGTATAAGTGAGATAATACAGACCTTGTCTTTGTCTACCTTGTGTCACTTAACATAATGCCCTTAAGTTCCAGCCACGTTCGTGCAAATGGCAGAATTTCCTTTTTTCTGATGGTTGAATAATATTCCACTGTGGTTATGTATACCACATTTTCTTTATTCATTCATCCTTTGATGGACGCTTGGATCCTTTCCTATCTTGGCTATTGTGAATAATGCTGCAGTGAGCATAGCAATGCAGATATCTCTTCAAGATTGTGTTTTCATTTCCTTTAAATACCCAGAAGTGGAATTGCTAGATCATATGGTAGTTCCATTTTTAATTTTTTGAGGAAACTCCATAGTGTTTTCATAGTGGCTGTACCAATTTACATTCCTACCAGCGGTGCACAAGGGTCCCCTTTTTTCCACATCGTCAACACTTGTTATCGCTTATCTTTTTGATGATAGCTATTTAAGTATGTACAAGGTGATATCTCATTGTAGTTTGGATTTGCATTGCCCTGATGATTAGTTAAGTTGAGCACCTTTTCATGTACCTGTTAGCCACTCGTATGTTGTCTCTGGAGAAATTGTCCATTTAGTTCCTCTGCCCATTTTTTAATTGAATGGCTTGGGGTTTTTTTTTTGCTATTGAGTTGTATGAGTTCTTTATATATTTTGGATATTATTCCTTTATCAGAAACATGGTTTGCAAATATTTTCTCCCATTCTGTAGATTACCTTTTCATTTTGTCGATTATTTCCTTTGCTGTGCAGAAGCTTTTTAATTAATGTAGTCTCACTTGTTTGATTGGATACAAAAAGCAAAAATAAAGAAAATCATCATCAAGACCAATGTTTACCCCCTATGGTTTCAGGTCTTACGTTCAAGTCTTTAATCCATTTGGAGTTGATTTTTGTGTATGGTGTAATGGGGTCAAGTTTCATTCTTTTGCACTCACCTATACAATTTTCCCAACACCACTTATTGATGAGGCTATTTTTTCCCTCTTATATAGTCTTGGCTCCTTTGTTAGAAATCAATTGACCATATATACATGGGTTTATTTCTGGGCTCTGTATTCGGTTCCATTGATCTATATGTCTGTTTTTATGCAAATAGCACACTGTTTTGATTACTATAGCTTTGTTGTATAGCTTGAGGTCAGGAAGAATGATGCTTCCAACTGTGTTTTTTCTTAAAATTGCTTTACCTATATGGGGTTTCATTTTATTTTGTGGTGTAATTTACAGTTACTAACTCTAGCATTGTTTTTTCTATTTCTGTGAAAAATGCCTTTTGAATTTTCATAGGGATTGCATTAAATCCGTAGATTGCTTTGGGGAGAATGGACACTTTAACAATATTCTTCCAGTGCATGAGCATGAAATATCTTTCCATTTATTTGTATTGTCTTCAGTTTCTTTCATCAGCGTCCTACAGTTTTCAGTGTACAGATCTTTGATCTCCTTGGTTAAATTTATTTCTAAGTGTTTTACTCTTCTTTTTAAATTTATTTACTATACAGCAGGTTCTTATTAGTTATCTGTTTTATACATATTAGTGTATATATGTGAATCCCAATCTCCCAATTCATCCCACCACCAACAACCCCCCCGCCCCCCCACTTTCCCCCCTTGGGTCCATACATTTGTTCTCTACATCTTTGTCTCTATTTCTGCCTTGCAAACTGGTTCATCTGTACCATTTCTCTAGATTCCACATATATGTGTTAATATACGGAATTTGTTTTTCTTTTTCTGACTTACTTCACTCTGTATGACGGTCTCTAGGTGCATCTCTGTCTCTACAGATGACCCAATTTCGTTCCTTTCTATGGCTGAGTAACATTCCATTGTATATATATATATATACCACATCCTCTTAATCCATTCGTCTTTCCATGGGCATTTAGGTTGGTTCCATGACCTGGCTATTGTAAATAGTGCTGCACTGAACACTGGGGTTGCATGTGTCTTTTTGAATTATGGTTTTCTCTGGGTATATGCCCAGTAGTGGGATTGCTGGGTCATATGGGAATTCTGTTTTTAGTATTTTAAGGAACCTCCATACTGTTCTCCATACTGGCTGTATCAATTTACATTCCCACCAACAGTGCAAGAGGGTTCCCTTTTCTCCACACCCTCTCCAGCATTTATTGTTTGTAGATATTTTAATGATGGCCATTCTGACCGGTGTGAGGTGATACCTCATTGTAGTTTTGATTTGCATTTCTCTAATAATTAGTGATGTTGGGCATCTTTTCATGTGCCTCTTGGCCATCTGTATGTGTTCTTTGGAGAAATGTCTATTTAGGTCTTCTGCCCATTTTTGGATTGGGTTGTTTGTTTTTTTAATACTGAGCTGCATGAGCTTGTTTTACTCTTTTTAATGGAATTGTAAATGGTATGTTCGCTTAATTTCTCTTTCTGATATTTCATCGTTAATATTCATTGCCTAATTGCTTTGGCTAGGTCTTCAAGTACTATGTTGAATAAAGTGGCGAAAGTACACATCCTTGTCTTGTTGCTGATCTTAGAGGAACAGCTTTCAGCTTCTCACTGTTGAGAATGATGGTACACCTGTGGGCTTGTCTCTCATATGTAGCTTTTATTATGTTGTGGCACATTCCCTCTATACTCAGTTTGTCGAGAGTTTTTTTTATCATGAAAGGATGTGGAATTGTGTCATCTAATGTGACAGTCATGTTGTTTTTATCCTTCATTTTGTTAAGGAAGTATTTTGCATTGATTGACCTGCCCATGTTGAACCATCCTTGCATCCCTAGACTAAATCTCATTTGATCATGGTGTGTGATCTTTTTAAGGTCCTCTTGAATTCTGTTTGCTAATGTTTTGTTGAGGATTTTTGTTTTTTTGTTCATCAAGCGTATTGACCTGTAATTTTCTTATAGTGTCTTTGTCTGATTTGTGTCTTGGGTTAATGCTAGACTTACAAAATGAGTTTGGAAGTGTTCCCTTCTCTTCTGTTTTTTAGAGGAATTTGAGAAGAATTGGAGTTAACTCTTGAAATGTTTAGTAGAATTCACCAGTGAATCCGTCTGATCTTTTTTTTGTTGGGAGATTTCTGATTACTGATTCAGTCTCCTTACTAGTAACTGGTATCTCCAAATTTTCTATTTCTTCATTATTCAGTCTTGGAAGGTTGTATTTTTCTAGGAATTTATCCATTTCTGCTAGGTTGTCCAGTCTGTTGGCATTTAATTGTTCACTGCCATCTCTTATGATCCTGTGTATTTGTGTGGTATCAGTTGAAATGTCTCCTCTTTCATTTATAATTCTGAGTCCTCTCTCTCTCTTTTTTTTTTTTTTGGCTAATCTAGCTAAAGGCTTGTCAGTTCTGTTTTTAAAAAACCAGTTCTTGGGGCTTCCCTGGTGGCGCAGTGGTTGAGAATCTGCCTGCTAATGCAGGAGACACGGGTTCGAGCCCTGGTCTGGGAAGATCCCACATGCCGCGGAGCAACTAGGCCTGTGAGCCACAACTACTGAGCCTGCGCGTCTGGAGCCTGTGCTCCGCAACAAGAGAGGCCGCGATAGTGAGAGGCCCGTGCACCGCGATGAAGAGTGGCCCCCACTTGCCACAACTAGAGAAAGCCCTCGCACAGAAATGAAGACCCAACACAGCTGAAAGTAAATAAATAAATTAAAAAAAAAAAAGTAAAGGAGTCAATTTCAAAAAAAAAACAGTTCTTAGTTTCATTGGTCTTTTCTATTGTCTTTTTAGTCTCTATTTCATTTATTTGCACTCTGATCTTTATTATCTTCCTTTTGCTAACTTTGGGCTTAGTTCTTTTTCTAGTTCCTTGAGGTGTGTTAAGTTAGGTTGGGTATTTGACATCTTTCTTGTTTCTTAATGTAGACGTTTATTGCTCTGAACTGCCCTACTAGAATTGCTTTTGCTGCATCCCATAAGTTTTGGTATATTGTGTTTCCATTTTCATTTGTCTCAAGAAGCTTTTTGATTTCTCTTTATTTTTCAACCCATTTGTTGTTCAGGAGCATGTTTAATTTTCATATATTTTTGAATTTTCCAGTTTTCTTTTCATAATCCATTTTTAGTGTCATACCATCGTAGTCGGAAAAGATGCTTGGTATATGATTTCAGTCCTCGTAAATTGGTTAAGACTTGTATTGTGGCCTAACATATGATCTGTTCTAGAGACTATTCCACATATGCTTGAGAAGAATGTGTATTTTGCCCCTGTTGGATGGAATGTTCTCTAAATGTCTATTAAGTCCATTTGGTCCAGTGGTTCCTTACTGACTTTCATCCAGTGTTTCCTTACTGACTTTCTGTCTGGATTATGTATCCATTGTTGAAAGTGGGGTATTGAAGCCCCCTATTGTCATTGTATTGCGATCTAATTCTCCCTTCAGGTCTGTGTGTGTGTGTGTATATATATGTGTGTGTGTATATATATATGTATGTATATAGTTAATATATATATAATACATGTTTTTTGGCTGCACCACGCGGCTTATGGGATCTTAGGACCCCAACCAGGGATGGAACCTGGGCCTTCAGCAGTGAAAGCACCACGTCCTAACCAATGGACCACCAGGGAATTCCCTAGTCTGTTGATATTTGCTTTATATATTTAGGTGCTCTTATGTTGGGTACATAAGTATTTACGAATGTTATATTCTTTTGGTGAACTGACCTCTATATCATTACATAATGACCTTCTTTGTGTATTGTTACAGTCTTTGGCTTTGTCTACTTTGTCCAATAAAAGTGTAGCTACTTCTGCTTTCCTTTGGCTTCTATTTGCATGGAATATTTTTTTTCCCTCCCTTCACTTTTTTTTTTTCTTTTAGTATTTATTTATTTGGCTGCGCCAGGTCTTAGTTGCAGCACACAGGATCTTCGTTGTGGCACGTGGGATCTTTAGTTGCGGCATATGGGATCTAGTTCCCTGACCAGGGATCGAACCTGGGTCCCCTGCTTTGAGAGCGTGGAGTCTTAACCACTGGACCACGAGGGAAGTCCCTCCCTCCCTTCACTTTAAAAAAATTTTTTTCAGGGCTTCCCTGGTGGCGCAGTGGTTGAGAGTGCCTGCCGATGCAGGGGACACGGGTTCTTGTCCCGGTCCGGGAAGATCCCACATGTCACGCAGCGGCTAGGCCTGTGAGCCATGGCCGCTGAGCCTGCGCGTCCAGAGCCTGTGCTTCGCAACAGGAGAGGCCACTACAGTGAGAGGCCCACATACCACAAAAAAATAAATAAAAATTTTCAGTATTACTGCATTTTTTTGGGTCTCGTTTATGGATGTTCCTTTGTTGCGGCCGCAGCGAGGGGAGAAAAGGGAAACTTTCTTCATGCATGCACAAAGGGTGTGCTATTGACTGAAGATGATGGCAAAAAATTTCTCAATGTGCTTGCACTGGCTGAGGCTGGCCTACGGTAAAACTTGGAAACGAATTCCAGCCCCCAGAACCAGCCAAGCATGGGCCAGGACGCATGTTGGGGAGGGAGGAATGTGTCCCCTCCCTGGCAGACCCTGCCAAGGGACATTGGAAAAATATATTTCTAGAGCGCTAGTCCACAGTCTGCGGCCCTGAGTGGAGAAATGTGCACCGTGAGGATCCAGTCTGGCCATGAGCATCTGCCCTGCCATCCCAATGCGTCCTGCTCACTCAACTGCTGGTTGTCTCTTCCCTTTACTTTCAATCTGGTTTGTCCTTAAAGCTAAAGTGAGTCTCTTTTGGGCAGCATATTTATGGGTCATGGTTTTTTTTTTAATCTATTCAGCCACTGTGTCTTTTTTTTTTTAATTGAAGTAGAGTTAATTTACAATGTTGTGTTAGTGTACAGAAAAGTGATTCATTTCACTGTGTTTTTTAATCTGAGAATTGAGTCTGTTTACATTTAAAGTAATTATGGATAGGTATGGACTTTTGCCATTTTATTGTTTTCTGATTGTTTTGTAATTCCTTTGTTTTTTCTCTCTTGTTTTCTTCCTTTGTGATTTGATGATTTTCTGTAGCGTTATGCTTAGATTTATTTATCTTTTGTGTATCTGTTATAGGTTTTTGCTTTGTGGTTACCCTGGGAATTACATAAAACATCTTATATTTATAACAGTCTATTTTAAGCTGATAACCTAATTTTGAACATATACAAAAGCTCTACATTTATACCCTCCCTCCATTTTGGTTTTGATGTCACAATTTATCTTTCTTACATCGTGTATCCATTAACAAATTATTGTATAGTTATTTTCAGTCCTTTTGGCTTTTAAGCTTAATGCTAGAGTTACAAGTGATTTACCCACCACTATAACAACGTAAGAGTATTTTGAATTTAACAATATATTTACCTTTAGCAGTGAGTTGTATATCAATACTTTGATATGTTTTCCCATCACTAATTAGCATCTTTCCATTTTAGCTTGAAGAACTTCCTTTAACATTTCTTGTAAGACTGCTCTGGTGGTGATGAACTCCCTTCAGCCTTTGCTTGTCTGGAAAACTCTCTCTCCTTCAGTTGTGAAGCACAGCTTTGCTGGGTATAGTATCCTTGAATGGAAATTTTTCTCTTTGAGCAGTTTGAATATGTCATTTCATTCTCTGGCCTGCACAGTTGCTGCTGATAATCTTATGGGTATTCCCTTATCTGTAACAAGTTGTTTTTCTCTTGCTGTTCTTCAGATTCTTTTCTTGTCTTTAGCTTTTGACAATTCAAAATTAATGTGTCTCTGTGTATGTCTCTTTGGATTCATCTTTTTTTGAACTCTCTGGACTTTGCGGATCTGGGTGTTTCTTTCCCCATGTTAGGGAAGTTTTCAGCCATTATTTCTTTCAGTAAACGTCCTGCCCCTCTCTCATCTCCGTCATTGACCTCTATAATGTGTATAATTGACTCACTTGATGGTGTCCTGTAAGTCCCTTAAGTTATCTTCATTCTTTTTCATTCTTTTTTCTATTTGCTCCTCTGACTGGATAAATGCCAGTGACCTGTCTCCAAGTTTGCTTACCCTTTGGTTTAATCTAGTCTGCTGTTGAAGCCCTCTGTTGAATTTTTGTTATTGTATTCTTCAGCTATGTGATGTGTTTGGTGCTTTTAGGTATTTTCTTTGTTGAAATTCTCACTTTGTTCATGCATTGTTCTCCTGACCTCGGTGAGCATCTGTATGACTGTTACTTTGAACTCTCAGGTAAGTCACTTATTTCCATTTCATTAAGGTCTATTTCTGGAGTTTTATTTTGTTCTTTTGTTTGGAACATAGTCCATTGTTTCTTCATTTTCCTCGACTGTCTGTGCTGGCTTCTGTGCATTAGATAAAACAGCCACCTCTCCCAGGCTTGACAGAGTGGTCTCATGCAGGAGACGAACTTTGTTGATCAGCCCAGCCCAAGCTTTTGGTTGCATCTCAAACCTTTGTAATAGTCCAAGCTGCCTTCTTTGTTCTTGGTGCTTCTTGGTAGTTGAGGGTGTGTTAAGACTGGTCAGTTTCCCAATGGGGAGGATCACAGTCAGCACCTAGATGCAGGTTGATTGGAAGCTGAACCGTCAGATGGCAGCTGGGGAAGTGTGTAGTTAGGCCCTTTCCTGGCGTAAACTGGGAGATATAGGGGTTTTTGCCTGCTCCCTCTGCACTTGGCCTGGGTGTATAGCTGTAGGGGGTGCTCCTGTGCCTGTTAAGAACTGTTGCTTTGTTTGCTACAGTCCTGTAGGACTTGTGAATGCAAGCCCTATTGGGCATCAGAGCCAGACAAACTGGGTATCTGTCCCTCGGGCGGCAGCTGCTGAAGCTGGAGCACAGATGTGTGTATCAGCTCCTTCCTGGGAGATACTGGTGATTTGGAGCAGGCTAGAGGCAGTAGGTGGAGGAGGTATCCAGTGGATTTCTTGGTCTCTGGGGAGCATGGCTGTCAGCCCCTAGATGTGTGCTAAATTAGAAGCCTGGCTGTCAGGCAACAGCTTTTAATACCTGCAAATAGACCCCTTTTAGGGAAAGAGTAGGAGTTGGTGAGTCCTCTAGAGCTGACTAAGAACTCTCAGTTATAGTCTTGTGGGTTTCTTGGACGTAAGTCCCAAAACTAGGTGTTTGGCGCGGGGGGGGGGGGGGGGGCATTTATTAGGTGGAAGTCTTAAAAGTTGGGCTGCTGGGGTGCTAGATATGGGGTCCAAACCCTTTGCTCTTCAGGGAGAACTTTGGAGTTGGGAGTGCCCACCTGAGTGTATGGTCGTGTGCCAGAGTTAGGGTTTATGGTGAGAGTATGTCTGAGCCTTTCCTGTCCGTTTCGATGTGGGTATTTTCTTGTTTGCTAGATGTGTAAGAGTAGCTCAGCTAGTTTTTTTTCTTTCTTTCAGAAAAACTTGCTCTGTGTGCGGTGGTATATTCGGTGTGTCCATGGGAGGAGGGGGAGTTCAGCAGCCTCCTATGTCATTGTCTTAGACCTAAACCCTCAGATAACTTTTTTTTAATCATTATTATTATTATTATTATTATTTTTTATTTTTGCGGTATGCGGGCCTCTCACTGTTGTGGCCTCTCCCGTTGCAGAGCACAGGCTCCGGATGCGCAGGCTCAGTGGCCATGGCCCACGGGCCCAGCCGCTCCGCGGCACGTGCGATCTTCCCGGACCGGGGGCATGAACCCGTGTTCACTGCATTGGCAGGCGGACTCTCAACCACTGCGCCACCAGGGGAGCCCTTTTTTAAATGTATTTATTTTTGGCTGCACTGGGTCTTTGTTACTGCCAGCAGGCTTTCTCTAGTTGCGGCCAGCGGGGGCTACTCTTCATTGTGGTGCGCGGGCTTCTCATTGTGGTGGCTTCTCTTGTTGCAGAGCATGGGCTCTAGGAGCATGGGCTTCAGTAGTTGTGGCTCACGGGCTCTAGAACGCAGGCTCAGTAGTTGTGGCTCACGGGCTTAGTTGCTCCGCGCCATGTGGGATCTTCCCAGACCAGGGCTCGAACGTGTGTCCCCTGCATCGGCAGGCGGATTCTTAACCACTGCACCACCAGGGAAGCCCTTCTCAGATAAGTTTTTAACACTTTCTAGTATTACTCACTTTTCCCCCCAGCTTATATTTTCATAGGCCTCGTCTAAATAATGTATTCTTTCAGTTTTCTAGCTTGGGGTTTGGTAGCTTCATTTTGTTTTTCTGTCAGTCAACTTAAATTCTAAGTAGTAGTTTGGTTTTTTAATTTTTATTGGAGTATAGTTGATTTACAATGCTGTTTCAGATATACAGCGAAGTGAATCAGTTATACATATACATATATCCACTGGTTTTTCTTTTTCTTTTAGATTCTTTTCCCATATAGGCCATTACAGAGAATTGAGTAGAGTTCCCTGTGCTGTACAGTAGGTCCTTATTAGTTACCTATTTTCTGTACAGTAGTGTGTATATGTTAATCCCAAGCTCCTAATTTATCCCTCCCCCCAGCCTTTCCCCTTAGAAAACAAACTTACAGTTACCAATGTCTGTGAGTGTACTTCTGTTTTGTAAATAAGTTCATTGGTACCTTTTTTTAGATTGCACATATAAGCCTAAGTAGTCATCTTAACACTCCATATGAGGTTAGAGTCTGTTTAAAGAAAAGTAAGTCATCTCTATGTAGCATTTCAGACGGCTGTATCATCTCGGGAAGCCTGTGAATACAGCTTTTGAAATGTGAGCCGCTGCCTGCTGCTGCCTCCGCAAGACCCCCTGAACGGAGTCTGTTTAAGTCTTTCCCAGGTAGGTACAATAAAGTTTAAATATCAAAACGGGAAGGTTGAGGGGCAGTTTAGAAAAGGAATGTTCTTTGCCAAACCTGACTGACCTCTATTTGTATTTTTCTTTCCTTAAAACTTTCTGTAGTTTTACTCATCCTAATACGCATTTTGAAAAGTTACCTTAAATCTGTAATTTTTCACAAACTCCCAATAACAAATTAGCCCTGCACTAGCTGGCAAAAGCTGCCACCATTTAGGAAAAGATAAGTAATAACAAAGCGGATCGCCTCTTTTAAATCCTAGTACGGGCAGGCCTCGTTTTATTGCGCTTTGCTTTATCGCGTGTCACAGATACTATGATTTTTACAAATTGATGGTCTGTGGCAACCCTGTGTCGAGCAAGTCTATCGGTGCTTATTTTCCAGTGGGCATCTGCTCACATTGTGTCTTTGTGTCACATTTTGTTAAGTCTAACAATATTTCAAACCGTCCACTAGCAAAAAGATTACCACTTGCTGAAGTCTCAGATGATGGATAGCATTTTTGGCAATGAAGTCTCTTTTAATTAAGGTATGTATACTGTTTTTTTAGACCTAATGTTACTGCACATGCTACTAGACTACACAGTATAGTGTAAACATAACTTTTATATGCACTGGGAAACCAAAAAATTCATGTTACTCTGTGATAGTCGCCGTATTGCAGTGGTCTGGAACTGAACCCAGAGTGTCTGAGGTTAGCTTGGATTAGGACTGTAATAGTATTAGAAAGCCCTAAAAGGATTTTTTTCAAAACTTCTAGTGTGGAAACTTCGGTCATCACTCTTTAATGGACTTAAAGTATTTTGCTTGTTGGTGTTTACATGAGTAGGTCCCTCCTGTATAATTCTGACTTGATTTTCATTTCTTAAACATCAAGTTGCACAAGGTCTAACTAGAGCAATGGAAAAGTCTCTACTTCACCCTCCCGGAGTTGCTATATTTTGTGGCAGGATTGCTGTCAGTAATTAAGATAGTGCATGTGGTCTTCTGTAACTTCATAACCGCACACAATGCTCCATAAACAGAAGGTATTAAGCAGTGTGACCAACAGCGTACTGCTTGGGCTCCTGCTGGCTCTCCTGCTGAGCGTGAATCAAGGGCGATGACCGGAGGCAGCACCTCAGTTAGAAACGTCAGTGTGTCAATAGTGACAAAAGCCGGTCGTTACTAAGAAAGGTCAGCTGTACAAAGTCCAAATGTATAATCATGCTGACAGATAAGAGATGATAAAATGAAATACTAAGTAACAAATTTAGCTCTGTTGCTTTAGCGAATGGCTGTTTGCTGTAAATAGTTGTTCTCTCAGTAGTTTTTTAATTGAAGTACAGTTGATCTACAGTGCTGTGTTTCAGGTATACAGCAAATTGATTTAGTTGTACATATCTATGTATATCTACTCTTCCTCAGACTCTTTGCCCTTACAGTTTATTACAAAACAGTGAGTATAGTTCCCTGTGCTGTACACAGGAGGACCCTGCTGTGGAGTAGACGTCTAGATCTTGGGTTTGTAAAACAAACAGCCAATGGGACATGGACCTTCATGAAGGTTCCTCATTGTTTCCACTTTCCCCAAACTTAAAGCTTTGTGTTAATCCCATAACCAAGTATGAAGCTAGTCAGAAAAATTATATACTAAAGCGTGAGTGGCACTTGATGTAAAATACAGCCCCGTGGGTTACGGTGGTTTCTCAAATTGCTCTTGCTTTAAAAGAGGTTTCCGTCAGAAATGAAACATGCAGCAGTTAGAAACTTGATCTCCATACAAATGTGGAGTCTTGACTACGCACACTGTTTAAAAATGACACCATACCGAGGACAGAGAAGGACGCTATTTATGTATGGTAAAAAGGCAAGTGAGTGAAGCTATAATTTTTATTTCATTTCTCTTAATACATCCACAGCTATTGCCACCTAAATAGATCTTTAAAATAAGCATACACAAGTACTGACTATTATCTACAAATATTTATTGTAACACTTGAACTACAGGAAGCCCTTGGCACTGATAGAAAATATTGATTCACTGTTAGGTTACAAAAATTTATACATAGCAAAATTTAATGCTCTTTACATAAAAAATATTAGACTACTTAAACAAAACTTTCAAAAATTCCTGGTAATGGCTACCAGAATTAGAAAAGTAAAATTAGGCTTTAGACACTGCCTCTTCTAGAACACTGGACTCAAAACAGCACCTCCACTGCTGGAAAAAATATTTAAGTCTGTCATGCAACAGGAAAACAAAACACCAAGCTATTCTGGAACAACTGTTCTACACAGAAGAGAATGTCTCCCCATTAAAAAAAAAAAAAAAGTCAAGATCCCAATAGGCATTTTTTTAGGCATTAACAACACCAACAAAAAGAATCCAAATGAACTATTATACTTGATGTTCAATTTTAATAGCATCTGATAAAGGTATGCTTCCTCTCATTTTAACACATTTCTGCACATGGATACGTTTTAAAATCCAGGAAACAGCCAAACCACAAGTTAATTCTTAACATGAATATACAAAGTTAACCCTATATTATGCAGCCCCCTTTGAAAAGCACTAATGCACCCAACAGTTATATGTATCATTTCCTAAAGAACAACACAAAGTTTACCATCACTAATACTCGATACCTATAGTCACTTAATGTTCTGAAACACAATGATTTAGAAGGCAAGTTTCTTTCGAAGATGGCTTAAAACTCAAGCAGTTGGGTTTTTTTGTTGTTGTTTTTGTGGGGGGTTTTTGGGGTTTTTTTTTTGCTGAACACTGAACTTTATTATTCCAGGAAACTAAGATTTAGATAAGAAAAAGTGAAATAAATACCAACCCTAATTGAAATTACTTCAGTATTCAAGTGTATAAAAGTAGGTGGTGTGCGGTCTGTTGGTCATTCGGTTTTAGCTATATAGTTGGTATGAAACTGTAAACTCACTATTCAGACCACGTAAAAACGGTTTTGAGTGGTGGTCATTTTAATAAGGTAACACTTCTCCATGAAGAGAAACACTTGTGGAACAAAATTCTATGAAGGATTTGGGGTTGCCTGTTGTTCCTAGAAATTTAAAGCAAATACTCATTAAGGCAGAGCTGACATTTCTCAAGAATGATGACAACTGGGTCACTTTATTAAAATGAAATCTATTATAAAATTGATTCTGGAAAGTTGATTCTGGAAAGTTTGTCAGTTGAAATCCGGCTTCTTCCACGCTCGGTGTAGCAGAATTATTATAGTGGGCTCATCTTAACATTCTTGGGGAAAAAAGGATTTCTGATTGGATCAGGAAATTAATACGTCCTGCGGGTGCGGAGGTCAGCTATTTTTTTAAAAAAGGTCAATTGTAAGGATCACTTTATCTTTGAGCCCCAGCTTCATAAATGTCAGCTGTCTGTCAGAAATGGAACTTCACATCAATTCCACTTTATCTCCTATTTTAGATACATTTATCTATTTGAGAACGGATGGTCACACCCCCTGACGCTGGTATGGCATGGTCCCTATCAAGATAGGGGTATGATGTATTCTCACAGCCTGTCTTGGTAGGATCGTGAACAGGCCACAGATTTTCAAACGGATGATGAACGCTCATTTTGTCAAAGTGTTGCCTTTTAAAATGGCTCCCATGAAACCTCCAATATCTGTTCTAAAGAAAAAGATTTACCTACTGGAAGGTTTTCCTAGAAATACATCCCAGCAGCTTGAGACAGACAGTGAAGTGTTTGTTTGGACTTCTACGTGAGTTTGTTTGGTGGGGTACACATCTGTACTGCAGAGCAGCTGTCTGATGATTTGTCAGCTGTAAATTCGTCGGCTGAGACCCTCTGGCAAACATTTATGTGTAAGAATTGAGTTGTTCTTTTGACCGAGACTGGATATCTTGCAGTTCCTGTTCTTCCTTTGCTTTGATATCCTGGTAAGCCTGCATTTTGCTTGCATCCTTTAAGTAAGCCCAGTTAGAAGACAGTATCATGAGGAAGTGGATCTGGAAAAGAAGGGTGAGCATGATGGCTAGTGAGCATGTGAGAAGGCAAAGCGAGCTGCGAGGTAGATTAGACGCTCTGTACTGGAAAAAGGGAGAGGTGGTTATTCCGTATTAATACTCCTTCTGCTATCAATCAGAGGCATCGGAGACTGAGCGCATGCTCTGCTAAGACGCTTCATAGTAAGAGGCTGAGGAAAAGTTAGTACACACACACACATAATGAACTTGGAAAAAATGGCCAAAGAAGTTACTGTTAAGAAAAGGCAAAAGTGAAATACGACAGGGCGCTTTTTACCATTTTGAGGGTAACTTTAAGGTAGAAATTCAGAAACACGCTGTGGGGTTATTTAGAATCAGTGTTGTGCAAAGATCTAGCTTTCCTATCTATCCGTGGATAGAAATAATTCCCCCAAAGGCCTGAAAGTGTGAACAATGTTTATTTTGAGTAAATAATATAAAACTACATCTTTAACATGTAAAAATGAAGTGAATGTCAATACCAGAATTAAGAACTAGAAGCCCAGCATGCAGTCTCTGTGTTAACACATTTTTGGTAGTGCAACTACAGTTTTCACTTTATAACTGCCATGATTTCATTTCACAAAACGTCAAAATCTTTATTATCATTCTTTACAGTTGATGTGGCAAACACTTCTTTCCCGCTTATTTTCCTCATCTTTCCTGCAACACCTACATCTCAAGTTCCTTATATTATATACAAGTTCCTTCTCGCCATATTTGAGACTTTCCGATCCAAGCAAAATTACTCTCCCCATTATAAGCTCTTACGTGCAGTTTGAGAAGTGGCTATGAGGCATCAGTTACTACTCACCCAAAGCCAACACTTTGAGGTTATCAATTCTGGGGGCTCTGAAAGGAATGATGGTGTTGTGTAAAAATAAAACTACATATAAATCGTCTTTTTAGAGATAACAAATAAGCCGACGAAAACTTGAAGAAAAACAGCTTACTTGAGGGGCATTTATTGGGTAGTGAGCCCTGTAATCATAAAGAAAATGTTGTACTCAAATTTAGAATAATGTTGTAATCAAATTTAGACTGTTTGTAAAATATTTTCCAGACAGAGTCTGACAAGACCAAATCCCCATGAAAACGGTTCTCCTCCACTGCATCTTCAGCACTTGTTTTCATCACTGAAATTGGTTATCAGACAAGCAAAAATAAAGGAAAATGCAGGTATTCCAAAGTTTTAATACTTAGAGATACTACTGCTCAAAGTAGTTTCGGTTCAGTTTTTCAGTGGCTGCTCACCAATGTCAGTACATAACTGAATCCTTTCCAAAAGGTGGAAATAGCCAGATCTCATTATTTTGTAGTTCATGGACGGTAAGTCATTTCATTAATCTACCATGCACAATGAGTTGACTAAAGCGATTTACAAATTACTAGAACAAAACTGCAGAAACCTAGGCTCTGCTTTAGTCTGGGGGTCAGTGATACTTCATGCTACTGCGTATAGCTCTCTAAAGCTCCTTATTGGCCTTATGCAATTTAGAACTTAGTGCAGCAATCTTCCCGACTCTTAAACTTCAAAACCGCATAGTTATATGTAGTAGCCATCATGTAGATCAGCTGGTGGAAGAGAACAGAACAGGACAGTAAGATACAGGCAATAAGGGCCGGCGCCCTGACGCTTCTAAGCTCGGGTGGGGATGAGTGCCAGCTCAGAGCCTACGGCGTGCTGCTTTTTTCCCAGTTATAATCGTAAGAGGAGATTTTTCATAGCTGGCACACACACACGTTCCTATTTGGCATTTCACGTGTAAGTAAGTCCTCTGCTCTCCCGTCAGTACGTTTATCAAAAAGACTGGATGTATTTTAAAAATAACAGAGCTGGGTGAGCAGCATGAGAAAGATGAGGGTAAGAGCCCTGTTCGCCCTCGTTCTTTCCCATGCTGCCCACTCAGCAGCTGTTAGTCCTCTGCCTGCCTGTTGCTCAGTGAAGAGAACAGGTCACCCCAGTGATGTAGCCGGTGGTTCTTTCCCTGGCTGGAAGGGGAAGGGATGACGTCAAGGTTGGAAAAACTGGGAAGGACTCATTTCCGAGCACATGAGATTTCCCCTCTTCTCTACGAGTCTTAGATTTCTCGACACCACAAACCCAGCCCTCCCAAATGTTATACACACACACACAAACATACAGACACCTGTGTGGTTGCACCGTCCCTATGTGTGAATTTGCCTTGGTGCTAAAATTTCTCTGTAACTCCCAGGTCAGGACTCAGGGCACTGCCACGGCCATTCGGACATGCAGAGTGGGGGAAAAGCTGAGGCAAGCAAGGCGCCACTCTGCCTTCTTGTGGCAACTCTCGGGCTGTAAACAACCAGCGTCCTTTTCATCATCTATTTAGTGCCACGGAGTTTGCATTTCTGTGATTTCACTCTTTACACATTCCCTCACCGGCATGCTGCAGGGCTGGCTAGGGTCCCTAAGCACAGGAAGGCGGCGAGGGGCCTTACGGAGAAAACACGTGTGTTAAACTTCGTTCAGGTTTGAGTTACAGTGCTGTTCAGGAGTCGGCAATATATACTCAGTAAGATGTCTTTCTTTAAACAGAAGCAAACTGATTCTTGCCACAGAATCCAAATTGCATCACCCACCATGGATGCCTAGACCACCACCTCGTACTTCCTGCAGTCTAGACATGGGGTAAGTCTACACAGGGGAAACTGAACCAAGGTCGAGTCCCAGGCTTGTTGGCTGGAAGGGAAATCTGTTATTAGAGTGAGTGCAGGGAAGCGGGGGACTGCACTAGGCCCGTCCTGGGGCCAGTACTCACCAAGGCAATGACGGTGGCACCAGCTCCCGCACAGGCCACGATGAACAGGTGATAGGACATGTAGAACTAGGAAAACAGGGCACCAACGTTAGCATTTTATGTGGAAGGAAATGGCCTCCCCCGATCCGGGCGCAGCTCCCTCTTTCTCCTCTAGGGCTGTTTTGTGAAGGCTGGGCACATGCTGGAATCACCTGCGGGGCTTTCCAAACTTCCTGCGGCCCAGGCTGGACCCCAGACCCGTTACAGTGGAGAAGCTGGGGGCTGGGCCCCGGCGTCAGGCTATGATACTGCGCCGGCGTGCCTGCAGTCTGATCCTGGACATACACGCAGAGCAGCCAGGTCGGCGGGCCCTGCCGGTCTCAGTCGCTCGCGGCTTCCAAAGGCATGTCAGGATTCTCTTGAGTATGCAAGCTTCCACGAATGCATTTGAGAATCTGCTTTTATAAACAGTTATAAACCACTGCCTAAAGACTATTCTAGGGCAGAGAGATTTTAAACCATAGTGTGTCAGGATTTATTGCCAATTAAGGATGAACAAGAAACAGGAGCAACTCCGTCTGGAAACGTGAGACGAAGTGCCAATGTATAAAAATGTGCTTGTATACAACAAATTCAGGGCAGTCTTCTCTGAAAATTTACCTTGGTTCTGTGACAAGAGTCCTACTTTGAAACACTATCTGAAGGTGAAAGAGGAGAATCTACATCTGTATTCAGATTTGCAGGACTGGGCTCACTCTCGAATTATTGCCAAAAGAGAAAGCTCTCTGATGGCGCAGGCTCCCCCGTCAGTGGGCTGGGCCATGGACCAGGGCCATTTTCTACGTCAAAACGGGAGGCAGAGAGCCCTCTCTCGCTCTTTGTCCCTAGGAGAACCCCTTCGCTCAGCCTCTCTTGCCCAGTGGTCACCTAGGAGCCCGCTGAGGGGGCGGGGTTTACCTCATTAGTGTTGCAGATGTTCTCCAGGGCCGAGCCACATATTCTTCCTGGGAAAGCATTCCAAGGAATGATACCTGAGAAGCGAATCCCAAGAGAAGCTTAGTGATTAGTGCAAAGTCCAGCGCCCCTGCTCTCAGCGGGCCCCACCACTTTCAGTGGCAGTTACAACACAATGACCGGCTGAGTTCTTCAACAACTGATGTACCTGCTCCCTGTAGAACAAGCTTTTGGGAATAAAAAGTCCTATTTGGACAACAGGGCAAGAGCAAAGTCAACTAACTAGTCCATAGGAGAATCAGACAATTTTTTTCCCTACGAATTCTGCTTTGATTAGTTGAGCTGACAGTCCTGAACTCTAGTTCAACAGCCGCAGGACAACCCCCCTCACAGGCATTTCCTCCTCCTGAAGCCAAACCAACACATCTCCCCCTGAATTTCATGGTCTGCGGCCTCACCCCTCAAGCTTGATGTCAGTGGTCCACCCCAAGATCCGTTCTGAAACTGGGAGGCTGTGCTCAGAAAGGTTCACGGCCATTCGACAGAGTAATTATGTTCTAGAGTTTGGGTTTCCATTTTGTATGTGTGTCTTTGCTTTTCTATTCATTTTTGTTGTGTTTTACAAGCATCTCGGAAATGCTTCTGGATTGAAGCTCCAATTGGAAACTTGGAAAACCACTGTCCTTCCGCACAGAGAGCGCAGCCCGTGGTGTCTCTCACTGGACCCAGCTCACCTCTGCAGGCACCTCGTCCACTCGGCGGCTGCTGCTGCCCTTTCTGCCGTTAATGCCTAGGTGTGTGCTTAAATATGACATGGCTCAAGTTCTCCTTCGCCCAGGCAGTAATAAGGAGGGAGGATTTTAACAAAACACTACTTATTCCTTCCGTCTTTGCTATGGAGCAACAGTAAGTCTTTCTGCTTCAGAGGAATGGGAAACGAAACCACTGGTTTCAAATCTAGAACATTTTTAAAAAATGATGACCAAACATTTGTAGTGAATATTTAAGAAGACGGAAATGATATATGCATCTAGATATTCACTTACAAATACTTTAGCAATCAACTTTAGGATGGACTGAAAACAGAGACTAAAGAACAGTGTGGGTGAGCCTTTGGCTCTATGAGAAGAGATTAGTCCGATGGGCAATTTTAGGTGAGTTTCGTATTATGGTTCAAGGTAAGATGCTGAGGAGAAGCCAGATAGGAAAAATAAGAAGCAGAAAAGCTCTGAAAGAACAATGATTTCCTCTTCAGTTCTAATGAAAAGCTCTTCTTTTCCTCCTAGTTGTTTCTGCCAAGAACAGGATTTCCTACCATCCTGGCCAGAAGCACTACTGAAACTGCCTTCTCTCCCTCAGCAGGGAAGTCGGGTCTACAGTGATGGACAGGAGGCACCCTGGCCCCTTCTGTGGCCTGCTTAGCTGCCGAGGGTAAGGATCCCACTCATTAGAAAATATGTGTGAACAGGTTTTTTCCAACAGCTGGCTTTGGTAGAGTACCTTCTGATGACTTCAAAATACACCTGGATTTTATGTTTTGCTTTTCAATGTTAAAGCAATATGGTCATTTAAAAAAGACCTGATTTAAAGAGGTGAAGGTGCAGAGTAACTGGATTATACAATGCATGCAATGTTCTGGATGGAAAATTGGATGGTACAAAACCGAAAAGAAGTTGAAGGAAAAATATATACTCTTTTTAGAGTGGATATCCACACGTCTTTTTTGATTGAACTGCATTATAAAAAGTTTCTTTTACTGTACCCTGAACTAGCAAATATAACAATTTTGAATGACCCTTTAGAGCCTAACTGATGTTTCCATCCAGAAAATGGAGCACATTGAGGGAAAGAGTGGAGCACATTGAGGGAAAGAGTATAATAACCTCTTCCAATAGAAGGGATGAAACCCATCTGGATGCTTAGACGCCCATGTAAATAACTAAGGCCCAGACACATGCACAAGAGGATACCAACGAATCGAGGAGACGAAAAGGAAGTACCGTATTGCCGGATGTCCACACAGATCTGCTCCACCCCGGCTGTCCCGTTGGTCTGGGGGGACTTGATGACTTCACAGGTTGACCATATGTTGTAGAACATAAACACGGGCACTGCAGAGAAGCCAAACACACCCAGCCAGGCCACTCCCAGCACATAGGTGAGGAAGACGAACTAGGCCGAAAAGGAGGAGGAGAAAGAATCGTCACCGACCAGGGCAAAGCACATCCCCCGGGAGGAGTGATGACGCATTTCCTGGCCGATACCGAACCTGTAGGACGCGGTCAGAGCACCGCCTGGACCACGGCAGTGACAAGGGAAGTCTTGGAACTTTGCGGGTCCCTCTTTTAGCAAGGACGTGAGTGGCCACGAGAGGATCTCCCTTGTGCAAGGTCACAGAGCTAGTTGGTGACAGGGCCTCCTCCAGGCACTCCTCCTAAACACCACTGGCTGGAGGCTTTCACAGGCCACTGAATTGTAACTCCGTACCAGTTTCCTAAATTCCCTTTCTTTTACATAATGGATGGGCCGTAGCACAGCCATTGCTACAGGAAGCCCTTTCCCCAAAGGAACTTGGCTAGTTTCATGATCTTGTGAAATTACTAAAAAGCACTAGATGCTTGCACCTTCACTACGTTTACAATAGCCGTGATCACAAGCTTCGTGCACAGTGGACCTAATAAAATGCTCATTTCCCTCTAGTTTTGTTCTGTTGTGTTTTTCAGCTTTAAGATCCACAGCAGCGATGGCCGCGGGAAGAGGCTTCATCGTGCTGGCCCACATGCTGCCACGGGCGATTGCACCAGGCACAGGATCGTACGGCTTTCCTTTCTTCCTGACCTGCTTGGACTACTGCTTTTCAGAGAGCTTTGAAAAGGCTGTTTCAAAAACGCTGTGCGTCTGATATTTTCAGAACGCGCACCCACCCGGGCACCCCAACGCCGGGCAGCGTCCTCAGCTCGCCCCCTCCTCGTGCGCTCAACTCCCGTACAGCAGACCCAGAGCCCGCTTCGCCTCTGTGCCCCCTTCTGTGCTCTCACTCCCCACGAGCCCGGAGTCTCACGATCGATGCCCTCTTGCTCACCTTCCTCCAGTTGCTGCCTCTGTGCATGGTCCCGTCACAGCCTACCTGTCTTTCGATGTCATTCCCAGCCCGGCAGCCCACGCCTTTCCTGATCTGGCCGCGGTCTGCTCTCCGCAGCAGCATCCCTTCCCTCCTCTGGGCTCCAGCCTCCCCTGCCAGCCAGGCCGCAGCGCCTCTGCTCCGGGCTGCTCTGCTCAGGCTGGGTCCTCCCCCTCCACGCCGGGTGCCGCTGCCGCCCTCCCTGGCCACCCCCCGGCCCTGGGCCCACAGCTCTACTGCTGCTCGCGGGAACGAGCGCACACTCTCCCAGCCCCTTCCTACCTGGGCTCCCGTCTGGGCCCAAAGAAGTACCTACACTCTCTGTGCCTCCCTTAAGGAGGATTTTTAGGAACACTGGGCACTCCGTGTCTTTTAAGACAGGCTCTGCGTCCTTACCTCGTGACAGCAGAGAGCTCAGTCGGTGCCCCCTGGGAGCCGCGGCCCCGCAGCGAGGGTGCGTATCTTCCTTCCTTCCTGCCTTCCTTAGCCAGCCTGGGCGTTCTGCCTCTGTGGGAGCACGTCTCTCTCAACTCCCCAAGTGTTTTCGTCACATCCGACCACTTGCTCAAATGCCAGCCAGCTGCTCGGCCCAGGCTATTACGAGCTGCACTTCAACGCGCCCCAAATCAAACTCCACGAATGCCCCTTTCCCACCTCTCCCTCCACCCCGGACTTTCCTTCTGTGAAACGGCACTTTCTAATCCTGCCTCTTAACGAGCCCCTTTTACGCTCTGTCCTCCTCTAGACCAGAGGTCAGCAAACAAACAGTGCCTGCAAAAGGCCCGAGAGGGGACGGGTCAGGCTCCGCAGGCCACGTGCGGTCACAGACACTCCTCAGCGCTGCCGTTACAGCATGACTGCGGCCGCAGACGCCGTGTCAACGAAGGGGTGTGGCGGGGTGCCAAAAAGTCTATTATGGACATCAAACCTAGAATGGCATAGAATTTCGTGTGTCCTAAGATACTATTCCTTCGTTTTTTTCCCCAGCTCATAGGTGGATAAAAACAGGTGGCGGACCGGCTCTGGAGCCGGCTTAACCCCCCTCTTTAGGCTCTAAACTTCTGGAGGACAGTCCCCAGCGAGGTGCTTAGTAGGAAGCATGCTTGGTCAGCACTGCCAGAGGGACTGGGACCATTCATCATAGTATGGGTGAGTCTTCGTGGCCACAATCCATATTCGAAGATAAATGAAGGCGAGCAGTGAGAAGATAGGAAAACTATCTCCTTTCATAGTGGGGACTTTATCTTTGAAAAATCTTCAATACCCTTGTTATCTGGACGTTGATAAGAGAAATGCTTGATTTCATCCTACCAGCCATAGATTTTAATTTCTCCTCAATAATATGTTGAGGGTTTTTTCATATTCCTCACTCTAAGTTGGAACGGACACTCCTCCTGTCATGGACTCTGCACGTACTCTGTTAGCTTTTACCAAATACAAAGAAACACGTGGAGGTGTGGCTCTGGCTGGGTATCAGTCATCAGAGATTCGTACTCACCATCCCACTGATGCACCGGCCACAGGCGGTTGTTTTAAACTCCCCGTGCAGCTCTTTCACTGCGCTCGTGGTGTAGAAGCCTTCTGCCAACAGAATGATCCCGTACAAGAAGAAAAAGGATGCAATTCCATAGATGACATACTGCATCAGTTGTATTCTAGGAAAAGAAGAAGGTCCAAGTGGTTAACAGACGTTTTTGGCCTCTGGAGGGGGGCCATGAGGGTGACATCACTTGCCCCGCTGATGGCTTCGGTGGGCTCATGGGGCGTTGCAGGTGGGCATCCCTGCCCAGCCCACCGCAACCTGAGCCTTTCTTCCAAGGTGAGCAGCCTTCCCAGACAAGGGAGAAGTTTCCTTTGCACAGGGGCCCAGTTGGAATCTTTCAATACTTATGAGATTACTTATAAATGCAGACGTTGACGAGTTAAAGTCACTCATCCAAGGAAACACACACAGCCAGGATTTCAACGCTGGTTCAGTGGACGACGTGTTCCTTCCACCATATCAAAATGCCTCCCAACCAGGCCTAGTGCTTAACGTTATTCTGATAAACCCCCTAAGTAAGCACTGAGGGCTGCTTTAAGGAGTAACGTGGGCAAACGCTTTCTGCACAGACATTCTCATGTCATAAGTGATACTATATCAAGTAGATACAAAAAGTTAATTCACATCTAATTTTGTCCTATGAAAGCCAACAGCGATGCAGCTGACAACCTTTGGCTGCCCACTGGAACTACCTGGTGAGCTTTAGAGACAACAGGTACCTGCGTCCTCTCCCCAGAGATCATGACTTAATTAGTCTGGGGTGAAACATGGACATGGGGATTTTTTTTAAAGATTGCTGGAAGTTTGAGAGCCACTCATCGAGATCACCAGCTAATTAAACTAACACACCTTTCCCAGGCTCAGTCACGGTGAATATCTCTTGGTCTTTTTTGTACACATTTGGCACTCAGCGAGTCCACTGTCCTGCTCAATCCTCCTTATAGCCTCCCCCACTGCTGCTCATTTCTTTGGAATCATTTCCTGAACAGATAAAAGAATAAAGTTCCCTAAGGACTCTTCCCAGAGGACCCCGTTATTGTTCCATAAAAATTCACTCGTGCCTTTTTCAAAAGTCTGGTAGAAAAGTTTCTTCCAGTCACAAGATATCTAAAGACTGTCAAACCCTGGTAGTCAAGGAAGGAAAAAGAAAACACCGAAGGGCAAGGGGAAAATATACGAAGGAAAAAATTCATTGCTGTCACGCATGCACGGTTAGAGAATCCATGCATGGGAGTTGTTGTGACTCCACTGAGAATGAGTCCAGAAAGGGAAGGCTGAGGCTGAACCCCTACAAACAACGCCCCCTCTTCTGAACTGGAGGATACCCGGGGAGTTTTCTTCTGCTTGAATGAATGTCCAAGTCCTGTTCCTGTAGACTTAGAGTTGGGCTAAGTCCTCCCCAGGGTTCCCGTCATTCCAGGGCTGGCCGTTTTCTGTGACAACACTGGAGGGCGACTGTTACTTGGGAACCACGGTAACTCTCTTGGTGGGAGGATTGGCACCATTGCCATCGTCGCCCCCGGCCACTGTGTGCAGAGTGTCCTATGTGTGCACCCTGGTGAGATCCCACCCCAGGTCCCGAACACCCACTGCACTCTTGGCCCTTTCTTTTTCCTTCTCTCCCGGACCTTTTCCCATCTGCCTCCAGGGAGCGTGAATGAAAAGCATCCGTTTTCTCCCAGGTGAGCACACTGCAGTCTTCCTGAAACCCTCCTGGGGTGGTGGCACTTTAAATACGTCTTCAAAGGAAGCAGGTACTTACACCTCGCTCAGCAGGGCATGGTCACTGGTGTTGGTGGAGAAGTGTTGCTCAAGGATCGCCACGGTGCCCGCGAGAGCCACGTGCCCACAGCCGCAGAACAAGGCGACCCCGGAGAAGCAGAGGATGGTGGCCACGAGGGAGGCGTAGGGGACTCCTCCCAGACACTTGATGCAGCATTCGAAGCAGCCTGGACCCACAGGAGAGAAAATGCCGCTGTTAAGGGCAAAACTCCTGACTTCGTGAAGACCACCCATTAACAGAGAAGGCTCGACTTATCCATCTTCCCGCGCATGCTTTATGGACAACAGCTCAACGTCCCAAGGACCAGAGGGGGAGCTGCCGACATCTCACATTCTGTGGGTGAGGACTCGGGGGCTCCAAGAGGACATGTGTAGCTTAATTTGCTCGGGGTGAGTGGCACAGCAGCCAACTAACGAATAGTTATGGAGTGAGGCACAATTCTACAAGTTTTTGTCTGACCCGGGGTCAGGTTAGGGGCCCCCCTGCTCAAGGAGCAGCAGTCATCCCACTCGCAATGTCAAAAGAACTGCAGTGAGGCTGCGGTTCTATGAAGAAAAGCGACCGTCAAGTTGCCCCCAACCTCAGCCTTCTGGGGTTTCGGGTACCTATTTCTCTCTTTTGCAGCAGCCAATGGCTTTCCCCGAGCCTTTGACCTCCTGGGCAACCAGAAGAGTCAAATACAGTAATGACACTATTGCTGTGGTCAGAAAAATATCAAGGGAATCATTTTGGAAAGGTGGTGGGCATGTTGGTCCCTAAAAGCACCAAGTCACCCAGATCCGCTCAAGTGGGTCCACTCAAGTTTCATGTCAATATCAGAAATTAGCTCAACTTTTAAATAAAAATGTTGCCCCGGGCCAGGCAGCACAAGCAGTTTAATCACAGTCCTCCCCCACCCCTCCTCGGCTTCCACCTGCCGCCCTCCAACAGAAACGTTCAGCGTAAGAAAGAACCGCGAACTGGTGGGTGACGACATTTAAGTACCTGAAGAGGGAAAAGGAACACGGGGGGGGGGGGGGGGGGCGGGGAGACAAAATGAGCATCCATGAAGTGAAATGAAGGAGAGAGCCACAGTTCACGCTCCATTCTCGAGAGGAATAAGAGTTTCATTCATTTTTAAAATCAACTTTGACTTGAGATGTCCATAAAGACCTCCCCGGGGGCAGTCAGGTGACATTTTCAGTTCGGAGACAGTTACGTTTCAGTAGAGCAGCGCTGGCCTCGGGATAATGTCGGTACCTCTCGTGACCTCCCATCCCTGTTTACATTATCCAGACCCTTAAGTAAATGGCTTGTTGGGGAAATGGAACTCTGAACGCATTACGATGTTAAACAGTAATCAAGAGCAGTTCATGACTTCAGGGCAAGCACATTAAGGCGGCTAAATTTCTTTCACCCCAACGGCCTTTACAGTACACAGGGAATGACTACCACAGCGAGAAACACGGGAGCTAAGCTTTTCCATTTTGATGAGCATCCCATTCTAAAACTAGCATTTGCTTAAACCCACCCCAAGCGGTGACTATACACTCACTACCCAATCTCTCTTCAGTTCATTGGAAAATAAAAAGGTCGGGCCCTCATAAGAAAGTGTGCTGCCTTTCATTTCAAAAGATGACCAGCTGTTTTCATGAAGACCAACCTCCCTGAAATGGACTGATGAAACTGCCTAAGATGGGACCCAGCACACAATACAGTTCAAGTTCACTAGCAAGTCAGTACCTTAAAGAGCTTTGGACACTTGAGATTTGCGAACGAGGATGACGGAGGTCAATCTTATTTTGTCCTATGACCTTCTAGGGGCTGAGGTGAAGCGAGAGGAATGCAACTAAAAGTCCAAATGCTCTCCAGGCTCCCAAATCGAGAGGAACTAAAATCGCTGGCCTCGATGTATTCCATTATATAAGAGGGAAAACAGACCTCTTTTCTCTTGTATTGTATCATTCCCCACCTCCCCCATTCTCAGCCTCCACGATGAAGTTAGGAACAAGATGAACGCCTGCTTCCCTAGCTAACAAAGTTATATCTGGGGGGCTTCCCTGGTGGCGCAGTGGTTGAGAGTCCGCCTGCCGATGCAGGGGACACGGGTTCGTGCCCCGGTCCGGGAAGATCCCACATGCCACGGAGCGGCTGGGCCCATGAGCCGTGGCCGCTGAGCCTGTGTGTCTGGAGCCTGTGCTCCGCAACGGGAGAGGCCACAATAGTGAGAGGCCTGCGTACCGCAAAAAAAAAAAAAGTTATATCTGGTCCTTATTGGATAGAGAAGTATGGCCTTGAGAGTGTGCTGTCCAATATGGTGGCCACTAGGCACATGTGGCTATTTAAATTATTCAAAATAAAATCAAAACTTCAGTTCCTCCATTGCATAAGCCATGTTTCACATGCTCAGCAGCCACCTGGGCTGGTGGCGACCATGTTGGACCGAACAGATACAGGACATTCCATCACTACAGAACACAGCTGTGGAAGATCAATTTTGACTTGCCACAAATTCACTTTTCTGTGACATGAGCTAGGTTCTGAGTTTTACTTTGGATTTCACTCACTCAGGACTTTGTGAAGATCCACAGGGTGCTAAGCACTGTGCTTGGCACTGGGAATACAAACATAACATAAAACGCCTCCTCTGCCTTCAAGGAGATCAGTTTAATGCTGCAGGCAGACGAGTAACAGAATTTCTATAGCACAGCGTGATGAGCGCCAAGATAGAGGCTGCTGGAGAGCCAGTGGATGGTGGGGGGCGGGGAGTGAAAAGAGAGAGACGGAAGGACAGGAGGAAATAGAATTCAAATTGGAGAGGGGTCCGGAAAGGCTTCCTACAGAAAAACCTAGGATGCAGAATACGTAAACAGCTGACATGGGGACATTGGTATATAATCTGATAAAATTTGAAGAAATCTGAAGATTTCTGTTGTATATTATTTTAATAAGCCCACATCCTGTCTCACCATCTGGAGTTAGGGCTAGGTGTTACAGCAGCGTAACGCACTTGCCCTTTAACAATAGAACTCATCCTTCCAAATCCCCAGCTGCCACTTCAAAACAGTCTTTCATCCAAAGGCTTAGAGCATTCTGCTTCTTTCAAAGGAAATATCACAGCTGTTCCCTGGCTCAGAAAGACAAGTGGGGTTAGAAGAATGATGCGGTTCAGTCCCAAATTCACCACTAGATCAAGGCTAAAGTTTCCCTCCAGTGTATCTCTCTCGTGGACTCCGTATACCCCATGCTGTGGGTCTAGTTTTAGAACAGCAGGGGAAACCAAGGACTCGAGAATTTGGGGGACCACTTCAGTGAATCATACTCTCTTAGCAGAAGCCCATGCTCTTAAGTTTTCAGCGGATGATTTTATTTGTGAACATACAACTCTGGCTCCTGTAGAACAGAAGTCACCATATTGGTCATCGTCGTTCCACATGCACAGATAAAACTCTTACAGACCCTGCTGGCCACCGTGAGCAGAAGCTGGGTGAAATTTATAGGAAATAACCTGGGAAAAATGTATAGGAAATAATACAGCTGGAGGCAGAGCTTATTCTAGCATGGTTGACCAGTTACCCACGCGGCTAAAATTGCATGTGTGGTGGATATTCAAGCATCTGTAAATGGATCACTCCCCACTGTACCTTCTCTGTCAATCTAGAAGCCATCTCTCCCCACAGCATGTAACATAACTGAACACTGGGCGATTTGGTCGTATGCCATACACTTAACCCAGAGGAACCAAAGGTGCTGCAAAAAGTTAGCAAGAAAAACCTAAATATGTTTCTAAAATATGCTATCAATACTGTTAGGATCCTCACATTAACAGCATTTCTGACCCGAAAAACGTGCAGGTATGTGTGCGGCAGAGGTGGCGGTGGAGGCTGACGGTGTGTTCAGGCTGGCCTCACAGGAGTACCACCTGCACAGGCCCATGGGGCCTTGTGCCTAGTATAATACTCAGATACTGCCGTCTGGACATGCTTAATAATTTCTCAACAAGGGTATCCGCATTTTCATTTTTGCACTGGGCCTACGAACTATGGAGCCAGTCCTGGGTGTACTTATGTGGGAGGAGGCAGGAGGGGTTCTTCCTACTTTATATGGCCACAGTAGTATTGTTTCATTTCACAGTGTTAGACAGAAATACAACCCAGAAGGGCAGACATTGCCTTGCCTACCATATCATCCTGAGTACAGCAACCATCATACTATATCAAGGGACTGGCATGTGCTAGAATTACTGATTTCCCCTTTACTCTGAGAGGGAATAGAAATTACCTGCTGTACTACCAATAGCAGAGTCAACACTCCAAGTTCCCCTAAACCAGGGGTCGGCGAACTACAGCCTGTATTTTTGTAAATAAAGTTTTATTGGAACACAGCTCACACCCCCTTCATTTACAAATCGCCTGTGGCTATTTCTCCTCTACGATGGCAGAGTTGGGCAGCTGTGACAGAGGGCACGTGGCTTACAAAGCCTGAAACATTTACTATTTACAGAAGAAGTTTGCAGACCCCTATCTGGAAGCACTGACATTCAGAGTGTGGTCCCAGGACCAGGAGCATCAGAGTCGCCTATGAACGTGGTAAAAATGCAGATTCTCGGGTCCCACCCTAGAACAACTCAATCAGAAAATCAGGGGGTGGGGGGTGGGGGTAGAGCCGGTCATCTGTGCTTTCGGTGATTCTCACGTAGGCTCCAATCTGAGAACCACTATCCTAAAGAATCATGCCAGCTCTACACTGTGGCAGCCCCGCCTGATATCTTTACCAGCCAAACTGTGCGACAGTAAACACCTAATGCCATGAAACGATTCCTGGCTTCTGGCCAAGATGGAGTATCAGGGACCTAATTTATCCTCCTGCCTGAAACCACAACCGAACTGAACAAAACCTATGAAACAATGGTCTTCAAGGTATTAGACATCAGGGTGTGAAGAAGCACCCGTGGCTAATGAGTCAATTATTAAATTCTCAACAGAACGGACGAATCAACATGACGTCACCTGTAACGCACTTCGAAGAAGCAGTCGGCACGGGGTCCCCTGAAGGTGCAGCCCAGCTCTCATTTGAACAGGAGAAGCTCTGCCCCAAAATCTTGCTGTTATCATTATCTTGGGTACTGGGGTCTCTTAAAGGCCCGCTTGAATGGAAGCTGTCAGTTAAGCAGAGTAACAGATACGGGTGAGGATGAGAGTGCTGGGAGGAAGGGAGCAGCTGTCCATTCACCCATTCATTCCATTTCATTCCATTAGTGAACATTCAATGCTCACCGAGGTGTCTCTGAGGTCCCGGGTACTGGGCTGGACGCTGGGGACTCGATGGCGAGCTACGATAGGCGTGGTCTACATGCTAATGGAGTTTATAGCCTATGGGGGAAACAGACACTATCCACATGGTTTTGGGCTCAGAAGTGCTAGGAGAGGAAACCATGAGGATTTACCGAGGCTTCTGGACAGTGACCAGGAACAGCCTCCGCAGCTTAGATCTGAAGGATGGATTGGAGCTGATTAGGTAAAAGGAGAGAGGGCTGGGTTACGGAGGGTGTGCTGGGAAAGAGGAACAGTGCGAACGAAAGCTCTATGGTGGAAAAGAGCAGGGCGCTTTCCCAGGCATAAAAGATGCCAGAACACAGAGAGTACACGGTGAGGGTGGGGCAAGGAAGGCAGGAGAGGGTTTATTGGAGCTAGAAGCACTGAGGGCTTTCCAGGCCTCCTGAAGGATTCTGGACTTTATCCGCAGCATCATGGGAAGCCACTGAACATTTTTAACCCCAGGGAACAGACCGGGGTTGTAGAAGATCCTCCTGGCGGATGTGACGGGGGAACAAAGCAGCCGTGGATAAGGGGAGGAGCTTGCTGCAATGCTTCAGGCAAAAGAGGGCAGGCGCTTGGACCAGGGCAAAAGCAGCGGAAGTGGAAGAAAGGGATGGGTCTGAGAGAGGTTTGAGATGTCAAGTGGGCACAACTTGGTGTGGACTCAAAGGGGTTGGGGATGGCTGGTGAGAACCAAGGATCACTCCTCCATTTCTGCACGTGGAACCCGATGGATGTTGTGCTGTTCCCTGAGCTGGGCTTGACCCAGGACGGCTAGGCTTTGAGGACAAAGATGTTGAGTTCAGTTTTAGACATGCTGAGTTTGAGGTGACCGGATGCCATCTTAAGGGGGGCGCTTCTGGTAGGCGATCGGATATGTGGGTCTGTAGCTCAGAAGAGCTGACGCAGGATGCTGTCAGCTTCTGGACCGCAGTGAATGCTTTCAGAGGTCAAGGAAAGACATGAGGGGACCATTTAGCAGCTGAAAGTACTTGAAAGCCTTTGCTTTGCCAAGTGTGGTCCTTGGACGAGCTGCGTGAGGTTCAGCAGGGAGCTTGGGGGAAATGCGGAATCTTGGACCCCACCCCAGACCAACCAAATCAGAATGTGCATCTGAACAAGCCCTCAGTTGTGTGCCTGAAAGTTTGAGAAGCCCAGGCCAGCCACCAGTCCCAGGTGCAGCATCCTGAGTCCCTTTGAAGTGCCTGCTTTTGTGTCAACTGTGTTTGGTGTTTTCTCCCGAAGAGGTGGCCTGCTGGGCTTGGCCGTAACTCCAGACACTTGCAAATCAAATGGCAAGTTCCAGGGACCGCAATGAAGAAAAACACAATGTTACAAGCTGTTCAGCCATCTTGAAAAGAGTGCAACTACAGTGTTTTTTCTGAGCCAAGCAGGCACGGTTAACCTCCGATTTTTCACATCAAAGATGCTTTAGTGCCTTACCGCAGAAGGTCTGAGAACACAGACCTATCACACCCCACCCCCATGCAGACAAAGGTCCTGGATCTCTGCTTCGGGCTGTCCCCAGCATGAGAAGTCACAGGCCAGGGTGACTGGTATGGTGCCGAGTATCAGCAGAGCGCCACGCTGTGAAATGTTGATGCCAGCTACGGAAGATTGATGCTTTTCTTGGATATTCCTATAAATCCACAGGCTGAGCTTTCCCGAGCTTCAAACCAGCAATGACAACGTTGGTGAACATAAACCAGAAAAGGCAAGGAAAGCATTTTTTGGATGAGTGCGAACTACTTGTGGGGGGGGGGGGGGGGAAAACACTGCTAGGCCTTCTAGCACATAGTATTTACTAATATTCTCAGTACCTCTCACCAACACCGCCTCCCGCCCCGCCCCCCACCCCCCAGCAACTCTGTTAGGTTAATAAAGTCTTCGGCCTTCATTTGGCCGGTCTCTGAGGCTAAAGAGAATTTTCCGTTTTGATTTGCACTAAAACTCCAGTGTGCGTTAGCCTAAGATAGTTTAAATATAAACCACACAGTAGGGAGAAAAAATAGGCCTCAATGCCTCTTCCTCTCAATGGCCATTTTGTCTCTGGCATCACTAGAACCTTCTGTGCAGAACAACAGAATAAAACATGTTTTGTCCTCGGGCTTGCGGATGGCTGTTGCCATGGCTGTGAGTTCATAACGGCCCAGTGATTTGCCCCAAGTTGTCTGTGATCCTGGCTGCAGCTTTAATGCTGGCTCAGGAGGAAGACCGGCAGCAACAAGGGCTCAGATTCTTACCCAGGGAATGAATCTCTCTCTCTCTCTCTCTCTCTCTCTCTCACTCACTCACTCACACACTCACACACACACACACACACACACACACACAACACACACAGACCTCTACACGTGGCCTTCCTTGCTGCTTTACTGATTCCTAACGGTCCACCAAATTCAAAAAGAAAAGGAGAAGTAACCAAGGTTTGCAACTTTCAAACAACCAGCAGGAAAACGGAGGCAGAGAGAATCCTTACTTAAGAGACATAAAAGCGGATGTCAGGGGACCCAGACCCCCCTGACTCAGAGTTGGCTCAAGCAGCGGTTCTCAATAGGGGGCGACGGTGCCCCCCCAGGGGACATCGAGCAACGTCTGGAGATATTTTGGGTCGTCACGACTGGCGGAGGGGGCGCTACCGGCTCTAGTGGGTGGAGTCCAGGGGTGCCGCTCAGCATCCTACAGGGCACAGGACAGCCCCTCAACAGCTATACAACCCCAATGTCAACAGCACGGAGGCAGAGGATTCTTGAGACAGCACAAACACACATGCTCTGCAATGTTCACATCACTGGTTTCCAAGTGGGGACGATTTTGCCCTCCAGGGGACGTGTGGAGACATTTCAAGTCATCGCAACGGGGCGGACGCTACTGGCAGGTAGTGGGTAGAAGCCAGGGATGCTGCTAAACATCCCGCAGTGTACAGGACGGTCCCCGCCCCGAACACAACAAACAACAAAGAACGATGAGAAACCTCGCTCTCAGGCTATCATGTATAATTTCGGTCTGAGACACCAGTGTGACTGCCAAATTCTACAATTAAAAAAAAATAAAAGAGCTTAAAATAAACCTTACTTTGCTTACAAAATATTACAGAGCAGAAGTTCTCAAACTTTTGCTGCCCAACAGCATTATCTGGAGTGCACTGGAAAGCCCTGACGTCCGCACTTCACTCCAGACTAATGAATCAGAATTTCTCGGGGCAGGGCTCAAGAACTAGTGGTTTTCCTTAAAAAAAAAAAAAAAAAAAAAAAAAAGCTCCCCAGGTGATTTCAAGCTGGAGAACAAGTGTTCTACTGCAGGCGTCAGCCAACTGTGGCCCATGGGCCAGACTCAGCTCTCCATATGGCCTGCGAACACAGAGCGCTTTTTTATATTTCGAAATGATTTTTTAAAAAACCAAAACTCAAAGAATAATACTACTTCGTGACATAAGTATATGGAATTCAAATTTCTGTGTCCATAAATAAAGTTTTACTGGAACACAGCCGAACTCATTCCTTTATGTACCGTGTGTGGCTATTTTCAACCTGCAAAGGCACAGCTGAGTAGTTGCCAGATATTTACCATTTGGCCTTTTACAGAAAAGTCTGCAGCTCCCCCTTCAAGAGCACTCGTTCTCCAACTTTCATGTGCATATAAATTCCCTGGGGATCCCGTTAAAATACAGAAGACTGTGCCTCTGCATTTCTCACCTGCTCCCAGGGGACCCTATTCTGGAGGTCCATCGGCTGGTCGCTGAAGCACAAGGGCAGAAAAGAGGGGCCCTCCAAGAGGGGTCTGTGCAGCCCTGGGAGACCCTGAGACTCATTCAGGAGGTGTGGGAGGCCAAAACTGTCTTTATAATTGCACTAGAAGATATTGACTTTTTTCACTGTGTTGACGTTTGCACAGTAAAACTGCGGATGGCTTAGCGCGAATCAGGCAGTGGCACCAAAGTATTAATCAGCAGTGCATTGCTCACCACCACACACTCATAGGAAAAAAACCAAAAGGAACAGTTTCACTTAGAAATGTCCTTGATGCAGTAAAAAATCATCAACTTTAATAAATCTAAACCCCCGTTTTGAAGGTTCTGTGCAATGAGAAGAGAAGGACACATACAGGACTGCTGCATACCAGAGCACAATGAAAAAGTTCACGTGCGACTGAGTTACGAGCTGGACTAGCACCTTGTTTTTCGGTGGACCGCCATTTCTTCTTTAAAGAACGACTAACAAGCTGTAGTTACTAAGACTTGGGAAGTCCCGGGTGGTGCAGTGGTTAAGACTCCGAGCTCCCAATGCAGGGGGCTGAGGTTCGATCCCTGATCAAGGAACTAGATCCCACCTGCATGCCGCAACTAAGAGTTTGCATGTCATAACTAAGGAGCCCGCCTGCCACAACTAAGAGCCGGTGCAACCAAATAAAACAAATAAATAAAGTATTTTTTAAAATACTTGGGAAGAAGACAGGCACACAGCCAACAGGCATATGAAAAGATGCTCAACATCACTAATCATCAGGGAAATGTAAATCAAAGCCACAATGAGATATCACCTTGCACCTGCCAGAATAGCTATTATCCAAAAGACAACAAATAACAAGTGTTGGCATTAAAGATGTGGAGAAAAGGGAACCCTTGTGTACCGTTGGTGGGAATGTAAACTGGTGCAGCCACTATGGAAAACAGTTTCCATGTTCTCCGTATAAACACCCAGGAGTAAAATAGCTTTGGTCATACTGGTAATTCTACTCTTAATTTTTTCAAGAATCTCCACACCAATTTGAAAAGATATATGCACCTCTGTGTTCACTGCAGCATTACTTGTAATAGCCAAGACATGGAAACAACCTAAATGCCCACTGATGGATGAATGGATAAAGATGATACAAGAACTACCATATGATGCAGCAATCCCACTCCTAGGCATATATCTGGAGAAAACTGTAATTTGAAAATATACATGCACCCCAATGTTCACTGAAGCACTATTTACGTCACCCAAGACATGGAAGCCACCGAAATGTCCATCAACAGACAAATACAAAAAGGAGGTGTGGTACATATATACAATGGAATATTACTCAGCCGCAAAAAAAAGAATGAAATAATGCCACTTGCAGCAACATGGACTGATCTAGAGATGATCATACCAAGTAAAATAAGTCAGACAGAGAAAGACAAATATCATATGACATCACTTCTATGTAGAATCTTAAAAAATGATACAAATGAGCTTATTTACAAAACAGAAACAGACTCACAGATTTCAAAACCAAAATTATGGTTACCAAAGGGGAAACGTGGAGGGGAGGGATAAGTAGGAGCTCAGGATTAACATATACACACTACTATATATAAAATAGATAACTAGGGCTTCCCTGGCAACACAGTGGTTAAGAATCCACCTGCCAATGCAGGGGACATGGGCTCGAGCCCTGGTACGGGACAATCCCACATGCGGCCGAGCAACTAAGCCCATGCGCCACAACTACTGAGCCTCTGCTCTAGAGCCCGTGAGCCACAACTACTGAGTTCGTGTGCCACAACTACTGAAGCCTGCGTGCCTAGAGCCCATGCTCCGCAACAAGAGAAGTCACCGCAATGAGAAGCCCGCGCACCGCAACAAAGAGTAGCCCCCGCTCGCCGCAACTAGAGAAAGCCTGCGCGCAGCAACAAAGACCCAATGCAGCCAAAAATAAATAAATAAAATAAAATAAAATAGATAACTAATAAGGACCTACTGTATAGTACAGGGAACTCTACTCAATATTCTGTAATGACCTATATGGGAAAAGAATCTGAAAAAGAATGAATACATGTATAACTGAATCACTTCGCTTATACAGCATTGTAAATCAACTACAATAAAAAATTTTTTAAAGATAATATATATCTTATGTGTATATACATACATACACACACACACACACACACACACACACACACAAAATGGAATACTATGCAGCCATAAGAACGAACGAAATCTTGCCACTTGCAACAACATGGATGGACCTTGAGGGCATTAGGGTAAATGAGGTAAGTCAGGCAGAGAAAGACAAATACCATATGATTTCACTCACATGTGGAATCTAAAAAAAACAGAAAACAACTCATAGACACAGAGAACAGATTAGTAGTTACCAGAGAGGAAGGGGGTTGGGGGTTGGGTGAAATGGGTGAAGGGGGTCAACTGTCTGGCAATGGACCATAACTAGATTTGTGGTGGTGATCACTCTGCAGTGTATACAGATGTTGAATTATAATGCTGTACCTGAAACACTGCACGTGCGCGCGCGCGCACACACACACACACACACACAGACTTGGGTATCTGGCAGAAATTTTCTCAAAAATGATGTAAATGAGCTTGTTACTTCAAAGAAAACAAGTGACAGTATCCGTTGTCAATCAGTTTTGGAAAACTTGCACCTGTGACACTGAAAAGTCCCAGCTTCCCAGTACTTAAAAGACTTCTTGATGAAATCGCTGGTGCTATTAATGAATTTGACTTTTGGGATATGGTATAATGAACAATGTGTCAATACTTGGAAGATCTGCACCACCCAGAGAACCAGTATTTTCCAAAGGACCAATGTGGGATGTTACAAAATCGTTCTCGAATACAGATCCAATCAAAGTGCAAGGCAGAGCAACAGATTTTAATGGAACAGAGTAGAAGAAGTTCACTAATATAGTTTCCGATTCCACATTACTAATAATCTCTAAGAAACCATCATTTGTTGGATTTGGGTGTATTATCAAGGAAGAGCTCCACAAATATATGAAAAGGCCGTTAACCACTGTGCCACCAGGGAAGTCTTAGTAACTATAGCTTGTTAGTCGTTCTTTACAGAAAAAATGGCGGTCCACCAAAAAACAAGGAGCTAGTTCAGCTCGTAACTCAACCGCATATGAACTTTTCTTTGTGCTCTGGCATGCCTCTGAATGAATGTAGAGGCACATGTAAGGATCCAGCTGTCTAATATTAAGCCAGATATTAAGGAGATTCGCAAAAATGTAAAAGAGTGCTACTCTTCTCACTCAAGTTTTACTTTGTTTGCGAAAAGACTTACCTTTCCCAAACATTATTTATGTTAACATGTAATGGGTTTATTATTGTCATTTTAAACAAATAAGTTCATTATTTTTTAAAGGATAACATATAGTCTATTTCTGAGATCAAATAATAGATAAGATATAAAAAATAAATTATACAACTTTTAAAACTTCTATGATGAAAACGTTATTACTTAAGTAATAATAAATTTCTCAGTTCTAATTTCTAATACAAAAAATATTTAGAGCTATAACCCACAGGAGCAAAAGCTTTTTGGGGTCTTCAATTATTTTTAAGAGGGTAAAGGGAGTTAACAACCCAAAGTCTGTAAACCACTGGCATACACCATTAAGAAGGTATCACAGGGACTTCCCTGGTGGTCCAGTGGTTAAGACTTCACCTTCCAATGCAGGGGGTGCGGATTCGATCCCTGGTCGGGGAGCTAAGATCCCACGCGCCTCGTGGCCAAAAAACCGAAACATAAAACAGATGTAATAGTGTAACAAATTTAATAAAGACTTAAAAAAAAAAAAGAAGGTATCATGAAGTCAGTGGACAGGGGGGCTTCCTGTTAAAGACCTAACTGAGGAATCACTTAAATGATAGATAGGTTGCTTCTCAGTTCTCCCTTGACCTTCCTAGAGTCGCTGACATAAAAGTCTAACTATATAATGCCAAGAACGCTGAAACTATTTTTAATGATATAAAGAGAATTGCTTTTCAGGAGATCCTTCCAAAAGTTTGTCCTAAAATCTATGAAATCAGAAATTTTCACTTTTGTGGTACGTTGTGAAAATCTTAAAATAGATGAGCCTCTCACGTTTGCAATATGGCTTGGGCAGTAGAAAATAAGCAATTATATAAAAGGAAAGTTATGTTCACATGGTGAGAATAAACAAAGACAAGAAAAAGACACTTGTTAGTCTCTTCCTTCGCCTTTTGTGGGAACTGACTTTAGTTTTCCTAAAGACCGTGTGTGTGCTATTAGCCTAGTTAAGTGGGGAGCAAAGAACCAGGGAAACGGATAGTGACTAGGGGAAGCTAGCTCTAAATCCGAACGGCAGAGATTTTAAGAGCACAAAGATCTGTAGGGTGTTCAGGAAATCTGAGACCTCTCTGCAGTATTAAGCTTTCGCAGCACTCAACCTCCTTGACCATCTGGGCGACAGTGTCTATGCGCTGCTGGATTCAGTTGAGTGTCGACTGAACTGCTGCTATGTGCAAGGCACTGTGCTGGGGGCTGCAGGGGTTTGGTTTGCCCTCCCGGCCTTGACACTTTGGAGTGGGGTGAGGGACACAAACACATCAGAGATCACTACAGTAGAATGAAGAGAGAGTTGACTTAGGGACACAGGGAGTGAGGTAGGGACAGATCTCCTGGGCTTAGCGTGGGGGAGCTTAGGAAACGGCGTGTGGGTGGCAGTGGTGTAGACAGGCCTTAAAGAACAGAAGGATCTCATGGTTAGGACACACTGACAAGCATGAGCGAAGGAGAACGGGACCGATGTGGTGAGCGGCACGTGGGGAGCGCTGAGGGCGTGGCCAAGTTTATCAAGGGGACCGGGACAGCATCAGGAGAGAAGCTGGAGAGGCTGGTGGGCCCCTCCTGTGGGGAGGCCTCTGAGGCAACCTGAAGCCTCATGGGCTTCATTTTGCAGGCAGTGGGGAGAGAGGGAAGGTTTGTGAGCAAGCCAGTGACGTGATCTGAGGTGTGCTTTTAAGAGACTAATCTGGCACTAGTGTGTAGGCTGGACTGGAGTGGGTGCAAACTAAACTCTTCCACTGTAGGTGGTAGCAGAATGGGTCTTTCTGAGTTGTATTCAAGGGGGGCAGGGCGTTTTCAGTGGAGGCAGGAAGGGGGAAAAGCAGACGAAGCTTGGAGCTGTGAAGCAGTCAGTGTCACACAACATTTTATGGGAATGGCTTGGCAAGAAAAGATGAGAGAATATATGTGAACGAATCTTCCTAAGGGCCATTCCAGAAAATGTCAACTAACCCAGAGAGCCAGAAGGCAAATCAGTGGTTGCTTGGAGAGGGAGGGCTTATAAAGGGACCCAGGGAAGCTTTGGGATTGACGGACATGTCATCATCCTGCTTGTGGTGCTGGTTTCATGGGCACATACGTATGTCAAAACTTATCAAACAGGCCACTTTAAGTATACGCAGCTTACACATACCAATTACACCTCAAAAAAGTTTTTTTAAAAAAAAAAGACCTGCTTCTTTTTCTTTTCACCTTTTCTTTTTAAGATCTGCTTCTTAAGTTTGATTTTTACAAAAGATGCTAGTAATGTTAAAAGGTTACGAGTCCCCTTTGGAAACTAAGAATTGGCAGCAAAAGGCAGGAGCCACATCAACCTGGCTGGGGTGGGCTGGGGGGACGTATCCTGTGGCTACAGAACCTGTGGGCTCCCCCCACTTGGTGACAGGAAAGTGAGGGGGCTACTGTCATTAAGGAGAGAAGACAGTGCTCTAAGGAGGCACATGACGCATTTCCATTTTGAAATGTTTATACAGCTTGCAGCAGGCGGCCTTCTAAGACACCCCCGATGATCCTCACCCCCTGATATTCATACCCTTGTGTAATTCCCTCCCCCTGAGTGTGGGCTGAACTTGCTGACTAGCTTCCCCGATAAGGTTTCAAAAGACTGACTTCTGGGCTTCCCTGGTGGCGCAGCGGTTGAGAGTCCGCCTGCCGATGCGGGGGATACGGGTTCGTGCCCCGGTCTGGGAAGATCCCACGTGCCGCGGAGCGGCTGGGCCCATGAGCCATGGCCGCTGAGCCTGTGCGTCCGGAGCTTGTGCTCCGCAACGGGAGAGGCCACAACAGTGACAGGCCCACGTACCGCAAAAAAAAAAAAAAGAAAAAAGAAATGACCCCCAATATTGCCCTTAACAAGATATAAATGATCTTTTACATATCACAGAAAATAAAACTTGCTAAAGTACAATGAATGGTATAATAGATGAAAACAGCTCCACGGCATCCATTTAACAGGTATATTAAGGGAACACTCAAAGAGGGACCTGAAGGAGGGGCTGAGCTTCCAGAAAGAGCCAAGAGACCCTCTGAAGAAGGGCTGAGCTTTAGTCTAAAGCCTGTGAACAACAAGTACCCCAGGGAGCAAGGATCTGGAGCCTGAAGAGAAGAAGGTGAGGGATCTCGGAGGGAGAAGATTTTAGGAAACTGAGTGACTAGCAAAATTTTTAGGTCTTGCCTACCATAAGTAGACTGGATGTGCAACGTGTGCTAAGGATGCAATTACTCTAAGTCAGGGGTTGGCTTTTTTTTTTAATGGAAAGGGCCAGACAGTAACTATCTTTGGCTTTGCAGAGCATATGGCTGCAACCACTGAATTCTGCTGTTCTCGCACGAAAGCAGCCACAGACAATCTGTAAATGAATGGGCGTAGCTGGTTCTAATAAAACTTTATTCACAAAACCACGGTGGGTGGCATCACCAGCCTGGTCTAAGCCAAGTCCTCACAGGAATCTCCGTAATCTCCACGTGTCACCACTGGGAAAGAGCACATGAACGTAAACCAGGTTGTCTTAAGACCACGGAAAGGCTCGTCTTCATCCCATTGCCTCTCCTACTGGCCTGACATTTCACCACTAGAGTTATTCCTCAGGGTGAAAGCACTGTCCACGGAAGTTCCCAGATAAAACGCAAGCGTGATGCTCTTCAGAGGAAGCCTCGTCCCACTTAAATGACTCAGACACCCAGAGCTGTTTCCTAGTACACAAGCCATTTTATGTAAGCTTTTGACAGATATGGAAACACATGGGTGTGAGTGAACAGGGACCCCCGAAAGGACACAGCCTGGGGGAGGCGGGAAGACTCTAGCCTCTAGCAGCAGACTTCAGCTGCTTCCCAATGTCTCCAGTTAGCTCTAAGGGTGGCGAAAGTGTTCAAGACAAAATTAATTTTAATTAACCCAAAATGAAAACATACAACACAAGGGGCATCATAAAGGAAACAAGGATCAGATGTCACTATTTCTAAAAGACTGCGAATCGCTGCTTTGAATAATCCAAGTCAGTGTCCCTAAAACCAGACGCTGCACCTGAGAGAAAGCTCCAGACTTATACTCAATACTGATCCATCTGCTTTTCATCTCTGCTTTCTCTGTCTGCCTACTCTGAGCTGAGGAACAGACACAAGACCAAAAGGCAAAGGGAGTTCTATATATCACAGACACAGTCGCAGCCACTGCTACATAATCGAGTGCTAATCATATACCAACAGCACAGCTGAGAAAAAGTTGAACATTTGTAAATGAAAAATTATATGTATACGGCTGACATAATAGCCTTTGGTAAATAAGATACAAAACAGTTACCTGCTCTATAGGGGCACATGTTTTTGGTGAAAACTGCAGGTAATTTGAAAATGAAATAATTAATCCACAGCAGAAAACAAAACGCAAAGAACTCTTAAAAAACTCAGAAACATTATATCGATAGCATTAACCTGAGCTAGAATATGCTTGCACTGTGTCCATTGTTCACCTCCATTTAACCTGAAACACCTTGAATCACTGGAAGCCATCAGACAGACTGGGTGCCTCCCCCCCGCCAGAGCTGTGCAAATCAAGAGAGCTTCTCCAACCAGACTCTGGGGAAAAGCCACCCCGCCCGAGAGCCCACACGACACCGTCAGACCACTGGGTACAGTCCTCATGCAACCAGCAACAGAGCCCAAAGACGCACATGAAGAGATTAAGCGTTCCCCACCATGAAATACATTTCAAGTATTTGCAGAAAAGGCCTCAAATGTAGTGGCCTTACAACCTTAGGTTAGGGCAGAGTGACATGAAAGAATAACAAATCCAACAGCATTTCCCAGGACTCACATATCCCAGGTGTCACTCTATAAAGTGGATCCACAACAGAGAAGTCCCAGGCTCAGGGGCCAGAGAGAGAAAGGCTGGGGATCTCTGGGGGCCCGCCTTCTCAGGTCACACCTGGGCAGATACATGGAGCCCAACAGGGTGACTTGATTCACAGCAGTGGACAGGCAGGAAATGCTTGCTTGCCCCTCACGGCGGCTCGGGAATCCATGCTTGGCCATGGAAATCCCAACACGTGGGCTTCCTGCTAAACTCTCAGCTAAACACCAACATTCCCCGTGCTCCCCCCACACTCTCCATTCTAGCCCATATGTGACAGGGTGGTCTCTTTGGACTTCTGGAATTATCTACAGTCATCTTAACCCAAGCATCAGAGCCATTTGGATTTGGAAGATGGCCAGAAGGGGAGCTGGTGGAAGGGGGTGATTTTTCTACTCCTTACCTGGCGGATTGAATGCCGAACTACATACAGATTTACCAGTGTCTGAATAGTCATTCTTGGTCCCTTAGCTTATAGCCATATTAAGTGACAGCATCTTGCATGTCACTGGATTATATTCAAGAAGGTGACGAGGGGGACTTCCCTGGTGGTCCAGTGGTAAAGAATCTGCCTTCCAATGCAGGGGACACGGGTTCGATCCCTGGTTGGGGAACTAAGATCCCACATGCCACGGGGCAAGTAAGCCCGCGTGCCTCAACTAGAGCCCACGTGCCGCAAACTACAGAGCCCACGCGCCCCGGAGCCTGCGCGCCACAACTAGAGAAGAGAAAACCCACCCGCCACAACTAGAGAGAAGCCCACGCAACACATGAAGAGCCCGCGTGCCGCAACGAAAGATCCTGCATGCCGCAACTAAGACCTGACGCGGCCAAAAATAAATTAAATAAATAATAAACAAATCTTTAAAAAAGAGAAAAAAGAACTTCTCCCAGCTCCTGTCAACTACTTTCTCCTCGTTCTCTCCACAAGAAAACAAGCTGTCCCCCGCTTTCGCTGCCCCTCCCCACTCTCCTCCACCAAGATTTTAAACAAAGGAATCAGAGAAAGCACATATTCAGGCAAGTAGATAAGAGAATCAGAGGTCACTGGCCTTTCAAACTAACCAGGACTCAGTGCCTTGACGACTGGCAATTCTTATACCTGCCTCCTCATAAATAGAGAGGGAAAGGAGAATGGACACCTTAAGCAATTCTCCGTCTTTTCTAAATATAGAGATTTCTAAATTCACTTCTTCGATTCCTTCCTGTCTTCTCCCTTCTTGCTTTTGCACCTGCCTCTAAATTAGTGCCTCCCAAACTGTGCCCAGGAACCATCTGGAAATCTTGTCCAAATGCAGATTCGGATTCAGCAGGCCTGGGGCGGGGCCTGAGACTCTGCATTTGGCTGAAGCTTCCAGACGATGCTGATTCTGCTGGTCCACAGACCACACTTGGAACAGAGGATCGAAATTCTCTCAGGTGACACTCTTGAGTGAAGCCTGTGTAACACAACCCACAGTAGCTTGAAGCACACGTGAAGCATAATATTCCGTCGAGGGCAGCTGTAGCCATAACAGTTCCTTCTTTCCTGAGTGCCACTGTCTCAGGCCACCATCTCAGGCCTAGGTCCCCAAGGCAGCATCACATGGGGTTGCCCTTGTGGCCACCCATCCTTTGATTGCCTGCAGACCTAGAGAAGATGGGGATGTTACCTGGTCAAAGAAATTAAACAATGAAAAAAGAAGAAAAAAGAAACAGATGGTGAAGGATTAACTAACCAAGTGCTAAAAATGTAATTCTAGGGAGAAGTTACACCCAAGAAGGAAAATGGGAAACGATCAAGGCAAAGCAAACTGGAAGCACCTTGACTTCTCCAACGGGGAATAAGTAGGTTGAGGGGGGGGAAAAAAAAAAAGCAAGACACAAGAGCCATATGGAATCCTCTATTTTTTCCCTCACACCATCTGGTTTGGGATCTAAGCACAGAATGGCAACTGCACTGATGGAGGGGCAGGCAAAATCTCCAGGCAACTAGGAAAGTGACCCCGTGGCTGCGTTCGCTCCCCTCACTCCGGGGCCCGCGACGGCCTCTTCACACCATCCCACGCGAGGCCTCTGCCCCGGCTCCAGACACACATGGCCGTAGTGCGTGTGCCACACGGGCACGTCTCCCCCAGTGATGTCCCCCCCACACACACACAGTTACCACCACAGGCGCACGGAGACCATTTCAGGATCTGGCAAGATGATGCTAGAGATCAAGTTCAGTGATTTTGTTTCTCCCCCCTCCGAAGACAACCTGCTCGTTCGTGGAATTCTCACCTGAAATATCACCAGCAACGTGAGAACTGTTAGAGTCCTACGATCACTCATCATACCATTCCAGAATTCTGAAAATTAAGGGTTTTTTTTTTTTTTTGGTAGGGGGAGGGGGGTCGAGCTCATCTGGCAGCAAAACCTGCTCTGCACTGAACTTCCTTGACGCCCAAACGTAACTCCAGCTCTCCAGAAAGATCCACGTGTTGGACTTGGGGGATGCACCCAGACCTGACTGGGGACGTGGCGCCGCACACGTGGAATGTGTGCCACGTCACTTTTCAAAAACCTCAACTCTTCTGAATTCTTAAATAAATTTGGCCCCAAAGGTTTCAGAGAGGAAATTGGAGGCTTGTATCTTTTCTTCTCAGCTGCCACTGCTGCTTAGAGTGCCCATACTGACCTTTACGCTTTACCACCCAAATCCAGGAAAGATGCTTCGTTTTTTTCTCGATTTCTAACTGGGCTGGTGTCTTCCGACACATTCTTAAAAGGAAGACCTTTCTCTTTCTGGCAGTACTTTCGGATAATTTGGGGACCTTCTTGTCATGTTAGCAAGTACTGTTCATTCTCTGTCTCTCTGCCATTGAATTGTGCCCGTTTAATTTTGCTTTGGCGGGGGGAGCGTTTTAAAAATTGCTTTGTTGGGCTTCTCTGGTGGCGCAGTGGTTGAGAGTCTGCCTGCCGGTGCAGGGGACACGGGTTCGAGCCCTGGTCTGGGAGGATCCCACATGCCGTGGAGCAACTGGGCCCGTGAGCCACAACCGCTGAGCCTGCGCGTCTGGAGCTCGTGCTCCGCAACAAGAGAGACCACGATAGTGAGAGGCCCGCGCACCGCGATGAACAGTGGCCCCCGCTCACCGCAACTAGAGAAAGCCCTCGCACAGAAACGAAGACCCAACACAGCCAATCAATCAATCAATCAACAGAAATGCTGTAGAATTATTTTTAAAAATTGCTTTGTTGAGCTAAGTATACACAGAAAATTCACCTGTTTTAAGCGTGCAATCCAGTGGTTTTGAGGCCATTTACAGAGTGGTGCAACCATCACCACGATCTAATTTTAAAACCTCTTCTACCCCAGCCTCTGGCAAGCACTCAGCTATTTTCTGTCTCTCTGGATTTGCCAATTCTGGACGTTTCTTATCAATGGAACCCCTACGGTATTTGGTCTCGTGTGTCAGCTTTTACTCAGCATCCTGTTTCTGAGATCATCCATGTCGCAGTGTGTATCATGCGTACTTCATTCCCTTCCATTGCTGCACAGTATTCCACTGTATGGATACATGTCTAATGGTAATTTTTAAAACTCAAGATTCCAGAACCTTCCATCCTTCGAAGGATCCAAGAGAACAAATGTCTGATGGCATTTCTTGCTCACCTCTTCTAACTGGCACTACACAGGCACACACAGGGCTGGCGCCTAGTAGCCAGAGGTTGAGGGAAGGAATCCGTCACTCAAGGTGTAGAACTAATTCCAAAGTCAGATTTCATGTTAATTAACCTGAAGCCACAATTTAGGTTTTAAAGAAAAGATTTAAATGAATTACAGGTGGTCTGACTTTGTAACTCAACGTGTGTCTTACGTTGTACCTCAGGGTCGCTCTTTCTAGACTTACAGGTTCTATGCGGTCATTTCTGATTTATTCCTGCAGAAGTAAGCAAACATTTGGGAGGAATGCCGCTATGGGTTCACAGAGAATTACAGCGGAACTTGAAGCCTGTTGTGTTTCTCTGACCCACCACCATCCCTTTATATTCACATTTTAAGTAACTTGAAACCACCGAATTTTAGCTCACTGAGCTGAGTATGAGGATGCTTTGTGTGGACTTCGAGGATGTGGAGGGTGGCTGTGCACATCGCTCAGCCTTCTCCCCTTCCGGGTCCCCAGATGGGCTGATGCACAGTTCACCCCGACCCAACACTTAGACGTTCCGAGAGACCGGCGCTCCTCCTGAGCAAGGAGACTGGAAAGCGGACCCTGTGGACCTACCTGACAGGATGGCGTACCCAGGTATCTGCTCGTCATTTCATGGGCTCTGAGTTTTCCTTCTCAAAGGCAATGGACTGATGTGAGATCAGAGCGTTGCAGAGCAGTGTGGCCAGAAAGACATGTGGGGACACTGACAGCACCCTCAGAGCCCAGGCGCCTCAAATGTCCTGGCTCAGTTCTTGGTCCCATGATGGGCATGTGTGACGCCCCCCCCAACCCATTATTGGTTCAGATATTAGAAATTTCGTGCTTAGCCCCAAGGCATACCTCACTGTACACTGCTCCTTTTGAGAAGAGGTGAGGGGGAGGAAACAGGGAGGAGGGAGAAGAGAGAGGTGAAAGATGGGGTGGAATGGAAAGGAAGAGAGAAAAAGAAAGGATGAAAAAAAAATCTTAAGGGGCTAATTCCACCCCTACCCCTGTGAACAAATTAACGCATCAAGCAAAACAGAAAACAACACCAAACCGAAAGAGCTATCCCAAATCATATTAAAGATAACAGTTGACTTGCTGTGCGAATTCACCCCGAGGCTGTATTTACCTGGACTGCTCAAGAGGCTAGCCCTGTCCCCCAGGGTTGGCACGGGACGGTACTGGTGGTTCTTTGAGCCTGGGTACATCCAGTGGTACCTGCCAATTTCCATTTCAGCTCTGCTGTTCACTGCCAATTTCAGGTGGCAAAGAGTCAGTGTCTCTATCTCCAGCAAAGATTCTACATCAGCATTTTAATTTATTCTTTTACCATATAGTTCAAGGAAACGGGGAGCTCACAAAATATGCCACTGAATTGCAACCTTTCAGTATCACCTTATCAACTCAGCATAATACATGGAGAACGTTAAGTCTCCTCCTCCATTTTTCAATTTAAATTGACAAAAATCACCAATATTGTCTTTTCTTTCTGTATTTTCTCCATCTCCCCCCAAGTCCCACCCCTTAGAATGATCATTTTGGGCAGACACTATTTACAAGGAAAATCTGGCTTCTCACCATCGTATGTTTCTTTCTGTTTCTTTCACTTTCAGACCCACAGAGCATCATCATTATTGTAGCTACACAAGCGAGGGTGAATCCAGGCTTGCTCTGACGGCGCCTAGTTCCAGCCTGCAAAGTATGGCCAATGACCCCATGGTCTGCTGAACCTTGGATGAAAACTCCTGTCCTTCCACTGACATCTGCAATATTCTCTGTCACTGCATCTTATCTAAGCTCAGGACTTCAGTCTAGAATGTTCCAGACTAAATCCTGTTCCAATGATCTCCCAGTGTCTTTATAGAGAAACGGCTGCTGGTCTTGGGCCTGAAGCACTGCTTCCTCCCACATGAGGTGACAAGGGCCTCCTGGAGACTCAGGCCCTTATCTGGTAATCTGACTATATTTCTTACTTCTTAGGGGATTGGAGAGAAAAATATCTATCAACTTGCCTGACACAGAATCAGATGCTGGTAACTCTTAGCTGAATTACAACCTTGAAATCCCTAAGAGACCATAAGGTCACTCTGGCCAGTTTATAGGTGAGAATCCCATCAAACCTAATGACGGGTTACGTCCTCTTGGGTGCCACAAATATTTAAGAATTAAAAAAATGGTGCTGACACTGATGTGGGTAACTATTCCATCAGAAGAGCAGGTTATAATGCCCTGGGCACCTCAGACCACTGAGGCTAAGGGCTAAGCAAACTGCCATGTTGGGAGGCAAAAAGCCTACTGCCCTGACTGGGTCCACTGAAAACCTCACCAGCTGTTACGAAAACCCATCTCTGCTCTCCACAATCTCTGAAAACTCTCGAGGTATTTCCACTTGGGAAGTGGAGACCTACGTTGCTAGGTGGCGTTTTAGGGCAAACCTTTTTGGCTTCAAGGTAAAGTAAAACTGCCTTTTAGAGACATTGAAAAGACAGTTAAAGACTTTTAATGACATTTGAAAGGGGAAAAAACGATGCAAGGACAAGATGAGAACTGCACAATAAAAGTATTTTTACTGCTGCTGGTTTTGTTGTTAATGAACATGATGACGCCTCTAAGAGAGGCGTCTCACCGCGTGCTGGTGAGACCAGCACAGCGTGCTCACCGCGTGCTGGTCACCAAGCAAAGCACGTTGCACTCGTTACCTCAGGATCTTTTTTTTTTACACGAAGTCTAAAGGTTTTTGTTCTTTTTTTTACGTGTAACGTAGGCAAAATTATCTAAGTCAATACATTTTTAAGGACTGTCACCTGTTCTGATTCTTTCCACCGCCAGTCACCTTAGTACCTCCAATGTTTGAGTCATGATCACGACAGCCCTTTCAAAAAGAATCTTTGCTCAATCTACAGTTGTCACGTCCGTCAGTCCACAATTTCTTTAGTTGGGCTTCTTTGATCTCCCATGGAATACTGGACACACTTCAAAATTCCCCACTGGTAATCGTGGGGATCCAATTTCCTGAAGCAATTTATTTTAGGACCCTGTTTAGGGTCAGAGGAGATGGATCTGCCTGGTTCTGAATTTCAGACGTCCTCTAATCATGCATTAAGTTCACATCAGATTCCCTCGCAAGCGATCACACCTTAGAACAGCTGGGATACGCCGATACCTACAAACGAAGAAGGGCAACGGAAAGGTAAGTCCCTTGCCCGCGATCACGCAGCCAGGGGCCTGTGCACTTGCTGTAATTTTCTACTCTTCTGCTGAGGTCTCTTTGGAGGTGAGCTGTGCTTCTGTGCCTTGTCAGGTCGCAAGCTCCTGAGGTTACTTCAGGGTTCTTAAAAGTTCTGAACTCTCAGCCTTTCCTGGATTCAGATTTTGGGTGAGTCGCTCTCATACATGGGTTGCGCTACATTCCCCGAAAGCGGAGAAACCCAGTGGGGCTGGTGGAAAGAACCAGAAGGAGGTCAAGTGGCCTCATGGTATGAGCTGATTTCCTCTTGGTTAGAGTGGCTGTAAGCCCTCCGTGTCGACCTCAAGCAAGAGGATTCCAAGGAGCTCGATCACTTCTATCTGAAAAATTTTCATCCTCCTTGCAAAAAAGTTCTCCCTCCAAGCCCAACACACAGTTGGTGCCCAGTCAATGTCTGCTGCGTAAATATTTGGTTGAATGCAGGGGAACATCCTGGGAGCCTGTGGATCAAGCAATGGGCCTCTAGGTCCCCCACCACCCTGACTGCACCCCAGCCAGGCCATGCAATTCAGGGGATCTTTGCACAGGATTCATCCATTCTCTGCCCGTGTCTCTTCACGTAGGCAATCAGGCACAGGCTGCTTGGCAATGACAATGAAAAATCATGGAATGCCCAACGCTAATGTGTTTCCTGAGAAAAACAGGACCGCCAAGCCCGAGACGTGGAGATGGGATCCGCAAGTGGGTGGATGCTTTCCAGTTCTACTGGGAAGGCCTTTGGACAACAATTAATCTTTAGATATGAAGGGAAGGAAAATCATGTCTATTTTATATTTCTGAGCCAGACTTAAATAAAGACATTAAATACCAAATTATAAAATTTCAAAGAGCACAGTATATGTTTCGTTTAAAAGGGCAGGGTCCCAACGCTTAAAAGGGAGTCACGTGAGTGCAAGGAGAAGCCTCAGCTCCTGAGCAACTGTCAAGAAGTGGGAAAATGTACAGACCTAGGAAGATCCTGGCTTATGCCTTCAGAGGGAAGCCTGCAAACGTTCCCCTTAGAGAGGAGAAGGGAGAGGTGGGCAGGAGACTGACTGGTATTCGGGAAGAAGCACAGAAGACTGTGACATCTCAGATACTACTCATGGATGGGGCTGAGGTGAACGGTGGTGACTGATGGCGAGACACACAACTGGGTGGTCATCGCCAAAGCAGGTATGACAAACGACGGGGACTTGAGGAAAAGAAATCAAAATAATGCTGTGTACACTTTTCCCTCCATTCACTCAGATGACGTAATTTAGGGACGAGGCTGAATAACTAAACTGCAGACTGGTATGCTTTCGGCCATCTAGGAAATGATCACTGGAAGCAACTAAATGACGAAGTCTGAGCTTCCTAGAAAGACTATACTCACTGGGCCAGGTCTCTGAAAGCTACGTCAATCCTCCTCCATTTTTAGCTAGTACTTAAAATATTAAAGGAAGCTATAACACCACTGTAGGATATAGCAGAGGTCGGCCGACGACGGCCACCTGGTTTTGTAAATAAAGTTTGATTGCAATACAGCCACAGCCATTTGTTTATCCTCTATCTGTGGCTGTTTCATGCTACCCTGGTAGCTTTTTTTTTATTATTATTATTATTAGTCATCCATTTAATACACATCAGTGTACCCATGTCAATCCCAATCTCCCAATACATCACACCACCACCACCACCCGCCCCGCTTTCCCCCCTCAGTGTCCACATGTTTGTTCTCTACGTCTGTGTCTCTATTTCTGCCTTGCAAACCGGTTCATCTGTACCATTTTTCTAGGTTCCACATACATGCGTTAATATACGATGTTTGTTTTTCTCTTTCTGACTTACTTCACTCTGTATGACAGTCTCTAGATCCATCCACGTCGCTACAAATGACCCAGTTTCGTTCCTTTGAGTAGTTACAACAGACTGTGTGGCCCACAGAGCCTAAATATTTACTCTTGGGCCCTTTACAGATCAAGTATGCTGACCCATGATATCAAAGATAGCTCGTAAGGCTTGAATATACAAAAAAGGTAATGCAATTAATCAAATCCTACAAAACAGGAAAGTATTTTACTTTCTCTTATCACATATTCTCTGGGCTAAGGGTCCAAATCCTCCTCTTGGGCATCATCAATTCTCCTCTTGCCACCAATCAGCAAGATGATACTCCACAGAACGGTCCCTAAGATGAGTTAGCACCCTTCTGCTCCTATGACGTGAGCTGAGAGGACAGAGGAAGGATGATGTTTCAGAGAGGAACATTATTAAATGAATAAATAAATGAACAAATGAATACACAAGCAGGTACATTTGTGAAGCTGGGATTGTAGCCTCCCTCTCTTAACAGCCACCTTCTTCCTCTGTCCCACAGCCATCCTTATTTCTGGCCAACCGTCTCACATGGAGGTACACTGGGTCCCAAGGAGAAAAAAGCAAGGGAGTATCTCAGAACAGTCCAATTTTTCACCAGGCCCAGTGAGGGGAAACTTACGTCATGGGGACACTGGCTATGTCACATGTTCTCAGATACAGCAAGGCTGTAAGTCACGTTATGAAGATTATTAAGTTGGCGTGTACTTCCAAATAAGAGAGAAACACAATTTTTAACGTTACAATCTGAATTCAAGATTTCAACTCAATTTCAAGGAAGGCAAAGCTACATTTCCGGAAATGAGTCCGAATTCTTTGTCTAATGAATGAGTGAGGCCGAGTGTTTAAAAGGATGCTAATGGAAACTATAATACCAAAGGAGGAGAGGTATCAACTGGCTTGCTGAGATCTTCTCCACATTTAAATTTTCTAAAAAAAAAAAGCGAGCTGTATCATACCTACCACATATGTCCAGCACCATCTGGCCGGCCCCGCTTTTCTCTACAGCCTTATCCTCAGACACCCTCTCTTCAAATGTCCTCCCTGGCAGATTCTCATTCTCATAGGAAAACACTGCATCTACAACCTTCTCCATACCATATGTATGTAGTCAAGTCAGAAAACGTCAGTAAAAATCTCAACATCAAATAATTCATAAGTCAGCAGGAAGAGTGTAACATGTTAAATGTGTCCCTCTGGGTTTTTAGCCTATAGATCATATATTCTAGAGGAGTGCTTTCCTTCCTAAACAACAATGACAAAAAGGAGGGCCAAAAGCGTACATCTTTTGCTACGTTAAAAAGAAAAAACAAAAAAACCTCAAACACCTAAGACATAAAAAGATTTAAATGGATGTGTTCATTTTTTAATCAGGTCAACCATTTGAATTCATTTCTTACTTTGACTATGTCCTGTAACTTATTTTAAACTACACATTATTTCGGATTTTCTACATTTTTCTTTTTATGTGCTTAGAAATTTACTTTGATACCTGGAGTTCTGAAATTTATTTGAGCAATGATTCAGAGGAGCTAAACTAGCCTGACAATTGTTTCCATAGATTCCAATTTCCTACATATAATAAAAATAATTTTCTTAACAGATACTTAGGGTTTTTTCCATCCGATAGAGCAAGTGATTCAACTGTTTTTCTGCCCCTAGATTACACCCTCCCAGCGACTCTCGATGCACTGGTTTTCACAAATGAATTGACATCAAGTAATACTCGACAGGAATAGAAACCTCACTCTCATCTCTTTATTACTGAGTCCCGTGATCCAGTTGCTTTCATTCTGTCTTATTCATTTCCTCCACTTATTTCATTTCAGTTAATATGCTCACTCAATTCTCGACACTTTGATTTAATTTAATGCTTCCAATTTAAAAACTGCCTTTTGTAATAATTTGGCATTTCTTACATCCGTCTGAGAAAACCTTCTTGCTTTCTGTAAAAATTCTGAATAACTGCTAAATTACTTCTTGTGAATTTCGATCATCCAGTAGGGTTCGGTGACAAAAGCTATGAGGCTGTTTGAAGAAACAGCTCTCTTTGTCCTGCTGCAACTCCTGGGAAGTGACACCAGCTGGAAAAGTTGAGGTCAGCTTATAGAGCTAAGTTTAATTTGTATTCTTAGTAAACACTATAATAATTATCTGAAGCCATTAATCTACAAGCTACTGGGTATTAGCCACTGGGTAATAATAGTCCAAATTCAGAGACAAGTACTGCCCCTACCACCGACTATGACAACAAATGGGAAAGGAAGAATGGGGGGGGGGGGTAAAATACATGTGCGTTAAAACTCTGTGGGAAGTGACAAAATGTAGAGGATTCAATTTAGCAAATTAAATCCCTTGCTGAAAGGCTTAAAAGAAAAAAAGGAATAAAACACCCCACAGATTCACCCACTCAAGAATTATATAATGCATTCTCTGTGTCAAATTTGTACATGTTAACGTCAATGAAGTAAACACTGATTTTATAAATTTAAAATTAAATCTAAAGGAATCCTGGAGTGGCAAGCAGCTACAAACATGTTTATCATTTTATGCCTCTGTGTGTGCCTTGCATGACAACGGGCGAACAAACGGGGCAAACTACAAATGTGATACTCATGTGAGCTCTGACCCTGCGTAGCTGGCAGATGAACTTGTTCGTCTAGCCGAAGCTTAGTAAACAGGCTACCCTCCAGATCAACATTTCTGGTGGGTCACGGGGCGATCACAACCCCTGCTGCTGTGGTCAAAATCCATCCCCTGGCCCGTATTCTTACTCAAGCATGTATTATACGTGTGACGGTATCGTGCAGTAACTTGGTACTTTTGAATTACTTAGCAAACAGCTAGTGTTTATCCATTTCGTAATTTTTAAAGTTCCTCCAGGAATTACCTTCTGCTTCTAATTTTGTTTCTGAAACCACAGCTAACGAGTTTTCATATACAGATTGCCAGGGATGTAGTGACAGCCTGTAGATTTCGGTATTAAATAATAAATACTTAACTGACATAAAATAATAGCACTCCATAAGAATAAATGATGGTGAGAACCGCAATCGCGTAGTAAGGATTTTACATTGATTTTCTGTCCCTTTCTTGCTTTTGGAGAGAAAAACGAAAGGTATGTCTTTTGCGGAGACCAAAGTGGTTTTTATCTGCCGCTGGCAAACACCATATTAATAAAATAAAAAGTGTGTTCTAAGCATCTGTTTTAGGGAAAAATCGCTACAACTGTGATTGGCTTCCTCACAACAATGCTATTATTCCATGATTATATCCCCCAAGCTTTGTCTCTAATCGTCACGGAAACGAGCCTTTAAACTTTTATCTCAGGTCCTCAACTTTATAAATATTCCCAAGTGTTTCTCTTACTGCTATTTGGCCATTCACGTAAATGAAAAAATATATACATACAAGAAAAGGCAGGGGGTTTTGGGGGGCTGGTTTTTGTTGTTAGTGTTTGGGGGGCGGTAGGTTTGACGCAGGGATTAAGCTCAACAAATACCAATTTTAGAAATCTAAGCGCTATGGACTTAATGCCACTGAATTATTCACCTAAAAATGGCTAAAATGGCACATTTTATGATCTGTATATTTTATCATACTTTAAAAAGCAATTAATTTAAAAAGTGAAACTGCTCTGTTTAGGAGAGAACGTTATGCAGGGATCGCCCTATCCAAGCACGCTGGTACGGTGAGATTCGTGAAATTGCCGTTTTTGTAGGTGTAAAATGGTTGACTATCAGCAATTTCAGACCTACATATTCTTATATAAAACATACCTGTACCTCTATCTGGGAGAAGGACTATTGTTTAGTGACGGTCAGTGGACGTCAGGGTCACGAGAAATAACCCTAGCACGGGTAGCGTTTGATATAAAAGCCACTGCGGGCACAGAATAAATTACAATGCAGTGAGATGCTCTTAACCTCACACGGGCTGAGCTGATTCCACCGGGTGGCAAACCTGAATCGCTCATTATCTAGGAAAAGACAGATTAATTTTAGCTTCTATTTTCTGCCACCTTCTTACCGCAAAACACTTTACTTCTCCCCGCAAAAACCATTCCGTATGTCAAGATCAGGATGTTTTCTAAGATGCCCTTTGAGGAACAGGACCTGTGTGGATTTTCCTCCCACAAATCTCCAAGTCATAGATAGCAGACACCCCACCCCGCACCTCCCCGCCAACGCCTTCCATCAGCACTAGCGGACAGAGCTGACGTTCCCTCTCTCTCAAGCTCCAACTGTAAATGGTTATTACATATCAGAGTCAGATACACGGAAATGGCAATCGTATTAAGTACGAAAATTAGAGAAGGTCCAAAATCACTACCGCATCAGCGGAACCGAAGCGTATTTAATACGCGTGCCCCTCCAGTTGCCCCTTGGCATTAGCAGAAAGCAATGCATCCCATGTCCCTGGGATATAACATGCAGAACCTAGGACCTCAGTTAGGACTCATTATGGTAATTAAAACAGTTTCCCCAATCTAGCTACCCAAGGTGACAGATTGCGGACCTCCTTCTGTGCAATACCGCTTTCGGGAGAAGGGTTTGGACCAGGAGGGGACTGAAGAGAGGCTGCTCTATTCACTTAACATCAGCCTCCAGGAGGAAAACCACCGTGAAAGCAGACCAGGCCATCCGGATGGTTTCAGAGGCTATTTTACACGAGACGCAAACCGGGCTACCCCTTTTGAAGCCCCCAGTGAAAAGCTTTAAACAGGCTATTGTCAGAACCCTGGGTACCTTTTCTCTCTTGGCTTTGTTCAGTATTTTCCTCGGCTGCAGTTTCCATGGCTGGCTTCGTACCATCCACCAAAAATGCTTTGCCCGCTCCCCCCAATACACACTTCTCCCCTCCTCTTCCTTTTCTTTTGGGCCCCCCTCCGGCTCTTATTTACACCCGCGTGATTGAGAGCTTCTGTTCTTCACTACAGAAGATTACAGTCCCTTCCAAGATGCAGAAGTCTCCTCGGCGTCAATCCCCCTCTCTGCCTACTGGTCCAGAAAGATAACTGCCAGGCAGCCGTACGTCACGGAGAATCCGGTTATAAAACCGCCACCGCCTGCCCCGCCGGTGCCGAGTCCCGATGCGGCTCCCGGGGGGCCCGCGCCCCGACCGACAGGGCTGCGCCTCTGGCTGGCCTACGCGTGCGCTCCGGCTCCCTCCTTCCTCCTCGCCAGCTGCACCCGATGAATGCTAATTAATTCTCCCAGGAAAGAATAGACTTGTGACATCACAGCAGGGGCTGTGCAGCGGAGGGGAGAGAGCCCCCTCCCACCACGTGACTCAGCGATCGGCCGGTATGCGTTCTAGCAGAAAGCGTGTCTTCGCACAAGCAAACTCTTTCTTGCCCCTGGGACCCCTTGGCGGGGCGTCACCGTTTGTTTTATTTCATTTACCCCGACCCTGGCAGGATCTAGTCAAAGGACATGCCCAGGGTCTCCATTTTCTTTTTCTTTCTTTAACATGTGTCTTTCCGTAAGAAGACAAATATCATACGGTATGACTTATATGTGGAATCTAAAAAATGATACAAATAAATGATTTACAAAACAGAAGGAGACTCACAGAGGTAGAAAACAAACTAATGGTTATCAAAGGGGAGAGGGGAGGGGAGGGATAAATTAGAAGTTTGGGATTAACATATACACGCTACCACATACAAAATAGATAACCAATAAGGCCCTAGTGTATAGCACATGGAACTATACTCAGTATCTTGTAATAACCTATAATGGAAAAGAATCTGAAAAAGAATAGATATGCATATATATGTATAACTGAATCACTGTGCTGTACACCTGAAACTAACAACACTGTAAATCAACTATACTTCAATTTTTAAAAATGTGTCTTTCACACAACCTCTAGCGAGCTAGCTAGGCTGACTATTAAAGAGGGAAGAAAATGTACATAAAGAGAAAGAGGACCCAAACATAGATTTAACAACAGCAATGTAGCAATTCAGCAACAGAACCTGTTTCCTGGTCTACAGCTAACGTATGCGATAGTAAGAGAAACTTCAGCTCAAGCGCAATTCAAACAAAAGTACCCATCCCTATTTAAAAATAATCATAATATGCTTATTTTTAAATAATAATGAGTTACCAAAACAATATTATTAAAATATTAATAATACTTTGGTGACTCCTTAGAATGAAAAATCAAAACAGAGTGCTTTTTCTTATTGGATGTGGTTATTTCTATACGGAACTTTATTCCGTAGAACCCCGAGGCAAAAGGCTGCTCTCAAGGGCGTTCTAAATGCTCAGCAGAAAGCCTGTTGTAGCAACGATACTGACTGCTGCTTTCACAAGTCTTCTTGCATCCCCAGATACTGCTGGACCAACGTTCCCAGCCCATCTAAGCATATAAGCTTTTATCGTGGATATAAGCCATGTTTCCAAGCATCATTAATTTCTGCACCATTTTTAAAGCATTTGTTTGACCCACTTACCTTCACTGTCCCTACTTAAAAGATTTATAGAAACTCAGTATAATACCCTCAAGGTCCATCCATGGAGGCTAAGTGAAATAGGTCAGACTGAGAAAGACAAATACCACTTGATTTCACTTATATGTGGAATCTAAAAAACAAACCAAACAAAATAAACAAAACCCAGACTCACAGATACAGAGAAGAGATTGGTGGTTGCCAGAGGCGAGGGGGATGGGGGGGCGAAATGGGTGAAGGACGTTAAGAAGTACAAACTTCAGTTATAACATAACAATAAGTAAGTCACGGGGATGTAATGTACAGCATGGGAAATACAGTCAATAATATTGTATTAACTTTGTAAGGTGACTTATTGTGGTGACCATTTTGCAATGTATACAAACACTGAATCACTATGTTGTACACCTGAGACTAACATAATATTGTATGTCAATTATACCTCAATAAAAAAATTTCTAGAAACTCAAGTCAAATACAGGGATGACCACTGATAAGCACAGGGTGAAGGGTTCCTGATTCAGAACAGTCCACTAATTGTTTGGGTTGGACACCCATCTTAGAAGCAAACATAAAAACAGGTCAGACGCCACCCGCTCTTAAAAAATCCTCTCCCGGGCTTCCCCGGTGGCGCAGTGGTTGAGAGTCCGCCTGCCGATGCGGGGGACACGGGTTCGTGCCCCGGTCCGGGAAGATCCCACATGCCGCGGAGCGGCTGGGCCCGTGAGCCATGGCCGCTGAGCCTGCGCGTCCGGAGCCTGTGCTCCGCAACGGGAGAGGCCACAACAGTGAGAGGCCCGCGTACCGCAAAAAACAAAACAAAATCCTCTCCCAAGTTTTGAGGGTCTGTTGCTCAACACTAAAAAAAAAAAAATGTATAAGATCCTGAATCAAAATCCTCTAACAACCTGATCTTTTAATGCATTAGTTTGAGATAATCCCCGAAAGTCTTCTACATTCAATACCTCTGGCCCTGCTGAACCTGAAAAGATTTTGAAAACCAGTTCAGCCTTTTCCAATATTTTCTTTTCATTTTACATCTCATTTTCCACTTTAAGCATCATCCTAGGCGACCACGCCCACAATCAACTATCCCCTTAAAATATGGCCCCAGCCAACTTTATTGTCTCACCGTGAGGGGATTGAGAAGCAGGGCAGCCTACGATTTCAAACTTGCAAAAAGAGATGCAGATCTGACGTAACTAACCTGCAAAGGAAAACCTGATGATATGTCCAAACAGGATGGTCTTCAAACATTTTTGCAAAGACGGCTTAGATACATTCAGACAGGAAGATGCCAATTGTTGTTTTGTGACAGGATTGTTCTCCCTCAGTAGTTCAAGTGAGAATTAATACCAAAACAAAATTCAGTTCAACACAAAAGAGAACAATTATGATTAGCTACGTTATCGGGTTTTATTTAAAAAGTGTAATCATTCCATCAAAAGCAAAATCATTCAATTATAGAACTGGCAGAATAGAATAATTTGGGGGCGCTATTAATTAAGAATAGCGTTTTACAATGTTGGTGGAAGTGGGCAGGCAGAATATGAAAGACATTCTAAATTTAAGGGCAACTCTAGTTCTATATGAGTCATGGAAATCACAACCGCTGGACAAAATATTCACAAATTCTCCAGTTGATACTCTGATCTCCTTTTCACCTTGAAAAACTATAAATAGACTTTTCGTCACTTTTGCCTTATTCACAACTTTATCGTTTTCTTTTCATTAGACAATGAGTAAGCAGCCTCAAAACCTCACTGGTGTTTATGACAAATGATGTGAATCAGAAAAAACATGACAGAAAAATTGTTAACAGCCAGAAAGAAAGCAGAGTATACACTGACAAGATTTCTAAGGTGTGCATCCATTTTTGACCAGAAAAACTGACTATGTAGAATAAATAGGATGGGCAATGTCTTCCAGAGCTGAAAATTATTCTTTGAGCCCACGCTTTAAGGCAGTCTGGTTGAAGGTACGAATACTTCTGAAAGCCAAAACAGGAATAACAAATACTGACACAAACTGGATATATTAGATTGAACCATACAAGAATGCTGATATTGACTAGAAGAACGGTAGTTTTCAATGGTTCAACCAGGTAACCCGTGGGCTAATGGGACACAGAGAACCCTTCTAAACCAGGGGAATCGAATCTGGTACGAGCACTATGGTATCCCAACAAAGGAGAGGAGGGGAAGGGGAAGAGGATTCGGGAGAAGCTTCCCAGAACAGAGTTGGCTACCTCAGCACGGTTAGAAACCTGCCCGGTAGGCGAGCGAAACAGTAAGGGCAGGGGAGGGGAGGGAAGGGAAAGATTATTCCCGGAAAAAGTGAAAAGCATACAAAAGGAAAAAGGGTCTTGTCAAAGTGTTGGGGAGATGACTTTCTTGACAGAGGGGCCAGAGCATACGGTGTACGTGGCAGGAGTGGGGTTGGATGGGGGAGGGAAGTGAAGGGAGATGGCTGAGCCAGTAGGTTGGGAACCAGGGAGGTTGAACACCCCACTAATCCTGGAGGCTGGCAAACTCATTCGAAGTCTCCTTAAAGAGTACAAGCAAGAGAAGGGAAGAGTCTGAACGAGGGCATGAGGACGAAGGGAGGATCCGGATGACGTGTGATTGGATACCTGCGCATGGAGTGGAAAAGAAGGGCGAAGGGCAGTGTGGAGTCTCTAGCCTGGGTGAGTGAGGGCTGGTCAGGCTGTGAACCAATGGGGAAACCAAACAGGAGGAAGACGTTTGGTACGAGAGCTGAGCCTGTACGGTTTCAGGGGTCCCAGGACGTCCTGCGGGAGCTGTCTAGGAGGCATTCGGGAACATAGCTCCAATGGAGAGGGGCTGACCAGAGACGAGGATCTGGGAGCCTTTGGGGCAGAGGTAGCCCTGGGAAATACAAGACGTCCAGTTCTGCTCAAACGTACCTTCCCAGGGGACCCTCCCTGACTCTCCTGCATAAAACAGTAGCCCTGACAGGCTCAGTCTCTTAACCTGGGTTGGCTGTTCATTATGGCCTTAACCACAATCCAACACCGATCTAGCCATTCACTCACCCATTTGTCTCCCTTCGCCTAGAAATATAAGCTCCTTAAGGGCAGAAATTTTTGTCTCTCTGTCCTCTGCTGTACTACCAGCTCCTAGAACAGTCCCCGGCACGTAGTAGGTCCTCAACAAATATACTTTAAACAACCAGCAAACGACTAGGGAGAGATATAGACCAGAAAGACACTGAGATTTGAATTTAAGGAACACTGGCTTTTAAATATAAAGGTAAAGGAAACACTCGAAAGGGAGGTAAAAGAGACCGAGAAGGAAAAATCAGAAGAGCCAGGGAATAAAGCCAAAGTGCGATGATGGAATGAGAAAAAGGTTCCATGAAGGGCATCAAGCTAACAGTGTCAGATAGTGTTGAATACTGTAGGAGGAGCAGAAAAGATGAGGATGGGCACGCAGAAAGTGCCCTTTACCCCCAAACAGCCACTAGAACTTCCACAAGAAGAGTTTTAGTTGAATGATGGGCACAGGAGCAAGATTCCCAAGTCTGATCACAACCATTACTCTCAAGATACGAGGCTCTCATGGGCCAACTGAAATTTTAATCTCGTACATAGGGCTTTGTGCCTATGCCTGTTTCTCCTGGTCCAGTATCTAACTTGTCAAGATCATTTTCTCTTCTATGATCTATTCCATTAATGATCTTCCTAGGTTTACTCTGTCTCTATCCATGTCACCAGTTCGTGTGTGTGTGTGTGTGTGTGTGTGTGTGTGTGTGTGTGTGTGGTGTTGGGGGGGGATTTCCTCACACCACCAGGGAGTTCTCTGACACCAGCAGGGTGTGCTACAATTCAACTCAAGTATGACACTACCAGGACACAGCGTCAGACCCCAGAGATTAAGGGGGTCCCACAACACTGCTGCCCCATCCCCTGCCCACTTCAGACCCCAATCTCAAAGCCAGGTTGCTCCCTGTGCTTCAGACCAGCTATACAGATGGAAGTTCCAATGACCCCCCTCTTTGAATTTCATTCATTTGCTAGAGCATCTCCCAGAACCCACCCAAACATTTTACTTACTAGATTACTGGTTCATTATAAAAAGGATATCAAAGGATACAAATCAACAGCTGGATGAAGAGATGCAGAGGGTAAGGTATGAGGAAAGGGCACAGAGCTTCCATGCCCTCTCCAGGCGCCACTTTCCCCATATCTTCACGTGTTCACCAGCCCAGCAGTTCTCCAAACCCAGTCCTTTAGGGTTTTTATGGAGGCTTCATTACGCAGGCATGATTGATTAAATGGTTGGCCACTGGTAGCGGAACTCAACCTCCAGCCCCTCTCTCCTCCCTGGAGGTCAGGGGTGGGGGACAAGGGAGGAAGGGGAGTCGGGGGGCAAGACTGAGAGTTCCAACTCTAGTCACCTGGCTGCCTCCACTGACAACTAGCCCCCCCCTTAGGTTCCAAAAGTCACCTCATTAACAAAAGACACCTTTATCAGTCTCCATCACGGGAAATTTCCAGTGGTTTTAGGAGCTGTGTCCCAGAAATAGGACAAAGACCAAATACGTATTTCTTATTATAAATTACAATATCAGTCTCCAAGTATAGTAAATTTGCTTTGTGTTTCTTACACAGTCCTGTGATCCAAACAACTGATGGAAGGGTTGAACACAACAAGACCGAGATGAGAGAATCCTGTGACTGCCGCTATGGACATCATCCTGGACAGCTGACTGGTTGGTTGGTTGGTTGATTCATTCATTCATTCAACCAATATTCATTAAGCATCTACGGCATACCGGAAACTGAGCCACTATTCTCTTATATGACTATGATTCTTCAATCAACTGGGAATTCATCAAGTTGTCCAATGATCTACCTACATATCCTTATCCTACTCACATAGCTATCGATGAAGTTGGCCAAATGTGTACTTCTTTCTACTTTCAGAACTGTATTTTAGGTTTCTTCTGGTCACAGAATGACTCCTCAGTGGGGAGTCGTTAATCACTAAGAAAGGAGGTTTCCATACTCCTTCAAACCACAGTTGACCCTTGAACAGCATGCGGGTTAGGGGCGCCAACCCCAAGTAGGTGAAAACCAGGGAGGTTTCTCCCTGGGGAGAAACACAGTGAGGAAGAGAATCCCCAGAGGCTTTAGGCTGAAAAGAAGGCAGGGGTTGAAGGAGATTTAAGGAGAATCAAGTGAAGGTGGAGAAATGACAGATCGAGATCACAGGAGAGGCGGAGGGCCAGCTGTGGGTAGGAGGGTGGAACACTTCTCCCACTGACGTAGGAGTGAGGAAAGAGGAAATGGTGGGAAAAGGAAAAGTTTCTCTAAGATTTAAGGAATGTCATCTTCGAAGAGATGATGGTGGTGGCAGGGAGGTTAAAGGGCGACCTGTAAGGCAATGGGAGGGGCCCACTGTTACTTGATTCAGTTCACATCACAGCCCTAGAGGGAGGGAACACCAGCCCATGCTTCCATGATGTCACCCATAATGATGGGAAGCTATGACAGTTTTGGTCATAGCAAGAGAAACAGCTTGCTCTGAGTGCAGATCGCTTGGGGTCCTGAGCAGGGCTGAGTCTTCAGGAAACCAGAAATCAGAGGTCGAGCGAGGGAGATAAACAATACCCTCACTGTGGTTCCCATCACACCGGAGAGAAGTGGACCCCAACAGCTTGAACCACACTGAAGGCCAAAACACAGATGAGGACCAGATGATGGGGTTTTCAACTGGTTTTGATGAAAAAAAAAAAAGGGGGCAAGTTTCTCCTTCTTCCTGTGTACGCAAGGCATACATCAGGAGACAAGGCAGCTGATCCACTGACAATGTGCTTCCTGAAAAATTATCACATGCCGTGGAGAGCTGAGACTGCTCGTTAAGAGTGGCGCACCATCAGCGGCTCTCCCTGGGAGGGCTCCCAATGAACTCATTCACCGAGCGCGGACCAGCCAACGCGAACAAAGGCGGGTCTTCCGAGCCCCTCTGTTAGCTGTTCAGCTGTTGCTACGGGGATGCCACTCATGTCTCTGGAGCAATTCCTTCTCTGTTAGCTGGAGACCCCAGGGGCTAGGGTATTCTCTTACCCAGAGGGAGCCTGTGGCTCAGCCTCAAAGCTGGGTGAATCGGGAGCGCTCCGTGAGGGATTTTCTCTACATCATGGCCAAAACCCCAACTCACGTCGTCTCCCCAGCTCTTCTCCTTTTCCTGGAAGGCAGAGCCCAAAGCCCACCTCCTTTAGGACGTCTCCTTGGTTAAATCTACCCACTTCCTCTTCCTCCCACTCTTCCCTTCGAACCATCCCTCTCTCTGTTATAAAGGCAAGCTCTTCGAATGGCAGCTGTTTCCACTGGAAAGACACGTAACCTGCCTTTACCTGCCTCCCCACACACGTGGGAAGGAAGCCAGACATTTTCAAATTCAAGGTTAAATCACAAGACATCTGGGCTTTGAAAATTCTCAACAGAAGGTGGCAAATTATGGGATGAGCCTGTCAGGGTAGGGAGAAAGAGGATGGGAGCCCTTTAAACCTGAGAACTCCAGGGGCATTAAGGAGACCTTATTCTTGTCCAGGGGCTACTTGGGCTGGCTTCTGGCCCTCAACATGCAGGAGTCGCTGTCACCTCTCCCTGACGGGAGTCCATGTGGGGATGAATGGGTTTCTATCTGTTGGGCTGCTGGGTAAAGGTGTTGGATCACAATCCCACTCCTGGGCATATACCTGAAGAAAACCTTAATTCGAAAATACACACGCACCCCAATGTTCACTGCAGCACTATTTACAATAGCCAAGACATGGAAGCAACCTAGACGTCCACTGACAGAGGAATGGATAAAGAAGATGTGGCACATATATACAATGGAATATTACTCAGCCATAAAAAAGAATGAAATAATGCCACTTGCAGCAACACAAATGGACCTAGAGATTATCATAGTAAATAAGTCAGAGAAAGATAAATACCATATGATATCACTTACATGTGGAGTCTAAAAAACAATACACTTATTTACAATAATGAACTTATTTACAAAACAGAAACAGATCCACACACGTAGAAAACGCACTTATGGTTACCAAAGGGGACAGAGGGGAGGAGGGATAAGTTAGGATCTTGGGATTGACAGATAAACACTGCTGTATATAAAATAGATAATCAACAAGGACCTACTGTATAGCACAGGGAACTCTACTCAATATTCTATAATAACCTATATGGAAAAAGAATCTGAAAAAGAATAGATATGTATATGTATAACTGAATCACTCTGCTGTACACCTGAAACTAACACAACATGGTACATCAACTATTCTCCAATGTAAAATAAAAATCAAAGGAAAAACAAGGTGCCATTTCAGGCAGACATATAGACTCCCACGTCCATCTTGGGGAACCAAACCCCTCCGGGCCCACCTCCAACAGTGCCCACTTTATATTGGTCCGGGCAATGGAAAGAATGAACAGCCCCAGGGGTGGGTGATATTTTCCCAATCTTTGTATACGTTCCTCTGCAATGATCACCAAGTCATCATACAAAGACTGTAAGCGCCAGCTACCAGGGACACTTGGCCAGTTCCCTATAAGAGCTACAGCGAAAGAGCTGGCTAGACGTGGAAAGCAGGGAGCAGACCCAGGGCCGTGTCCAGGGGCCCCACCACACCCCCCTCCCCACGCCACCGGAGATGTGACAGTAGCTCAGGAAGGGTAGAGAGAGGCCACAACTCAAGGAATGAGGGTCTCCTGTGTACCAACACTGCTGCAGGAACTTTAACCCATGCTCTTTCATTCTGCCCTTCATGAGGGCACTGAGAGGCAGGCATAACCACCCCTCTTGCCTGCACAAAGGAACCAAGACCACAGGGAGCCAAAGGGACTTGGCCAAGCTGGTCAGAGGCCGAGCTGAGCACTGACTCAGGCCACTGGATGCCAAACCTGGGAACTCAAGAGTCAGGCAGCCACGACAGCGTCTAGGTGATCAGGTGCGTCAACTCAGAGAATCTGGGTCACCACCAAAGACTCACTCAGGATGGCCAAAAACACAGGGCTCCGTACATGCCCAGCTGAGGAAGGCTCTCACGTCTGTGTCCTTGCCCACCACCCTGCTAGGCCAGCTCCACCAGAGACCAACCTTGTGATACCACGTGACCTTTCTCAGCTTTGTCATCTGTTGAAAGGGCTCGTAGAGGACTGTCTTCATCAGGCTATCGTTAGGGTGGTGAAATCCTGCACACAGAGCCTCAGGACAGTTGTGTCCTACGTAGCACTCACGAAGGGCTAGTATTTCTGCCTCGTAAGGTCTCCACGCTCACACCACCATCATACAGGTCCAAGGGGGAGGAAGAGAGAGGAAGGAATAGCTGGTGATCCTCCATCCTTCCAGATCCTTCCCTGTCGCTGAGGAGTTCACTTCTGTGCCCCTGTCTGGCCTGAATGGACTTCTAAGGACACTCCTTACCTCCACATCCACCCCAGACCCCCTGCGCAGGTATGGCTTGGATACAATGCCTGTGAATAAGCTGCGAACAAATCAATGGCACTGAGACGAACACGGCAATGGCATTAAAAAAGATGTACCTCCAAGGGCGCTCTTTAGCAAACTGTCCAAACTGGTTTCTGGAATCTACACGATGCTGCTAATACCCGGGTACTCAAGACCAAACTAGATTTGCCTCTGATGCTTATTTAAAAAAAAAAAAAAAAAATCACATAGAGCCCCACCCTCAGAAGGGCCTCAAGCTTGGTTTCACATGCTGCCGTCAGTATCTTGAAGTTCTTAATAACTTGAACTTTGAACTTCTGTTCTGCAAGTGAAAGCCAATGAGACAGGAGAGCATCCGTGTGAGCAGGGGGGCTATGCGCTCCTTGCCCCTAGTTGCATACAGCGTTCGCAATGCCCCATGCACAGAACGCCCGCGGGCCCACGAGGCATGGGAAGAGTTGACCTGAGTACAAGGTGAGGATGTTCTGTCTACCACTGAGCGAGCACTGGCTCTGTCCCTTGCCGGTCATGGCGACTTGGACAACGCACGCCTGAGCCTCCGTTTCCTCATCTATAAGACGACTGGATAAGATGCTTTGCGAAGCCTGTCCTGGCCCGAACGCCCACCGAGCCTAAAGTGACCAGTTTGGCAGCGTGGTTATAAGAAACAAAAGACATCAGGTAAGGAGCCCTGCAACTCTCACCTCCACCACTCTTCCTATTGACCTAAGTCATTCTCTTACTGTGCAGGTTGAGTCATTTTTCACCTGCTCTAACGGACGCGTCAACACCCTGCGATGGATTCCACTGGGCTCCCGGCATTCTTTGGAGCAAGATGCCAACGACTCTTTGGAAGGACGTGGTGCAATTCAGTTTTTCTCAGCTTTGCTCTGACTAACCTGTGTCCTGTAGCCTCTCAAAGCAGTTACACGAAACTTATCTTCATACTGCTAGCAGCACAAAGAAAAAGGAAACCAGCAAAACCATTACAAAAATCTTTTATAATTAAATCTAGACCCTGTTAACCACTTGGAAATGTATTTGGGAAGCAAAATGGATAAAACTTAGTGCTTTCCAGTAGAATATACAAACACTGAAGGTCATGTTCTAATGTCTGGGGTTTTTCCAAACAGAAATCTGGTAGAAAGTTTTAACTGAAGATTGGTTAAGATCTCTTCATGAATCGGGTATTATAATTTTTAGTACAACTGAAACATACATTTGCTTACTTTATACAATTAAAAACTAGGCTACTGAAAGGCTAGGATGGGAGGACTATGGTATTTGTCAGCCCTCGAACTGCCAGTGTGGGCTGAGGTAATCCGGTCGAGCACATCGCTGTCACCTTCCGCTCCTACCGTCAACGTGACCTTCCTGAAACCAGCTACTCAGATGAAGGACAATGAAATCCCAGACAGGCAGTCTCACACCGAGTGGTTCTGATAAACACACCAAAGTCTGAAAGCCACTGATTTACGGAAGAGTATGATTATCCAACATGTTAGCTTGACAATATTTCCGATTTGCCACTACCTAGTTTGACAGAGTATGCGAAATTTACTTTCTGATGTTACAATGCCTATTCTTACTAGTTCAGGGAAACACGCAGGATTCGTAGATACATAATTCAAGAGCCCTCAGATTAAAGTCCACAAAAACATCAGTGCCTTAGTGGATCAGCGGCGGGGTGGTCCAGGGTTGGTATAAAATATGAATTGCGGGCTTCCCTGGTGGTGCAGTGGTTGGGAGTCCACCTGCCGATGCGGGGGACTCGGGTTCGTGCCCCGGTCTGGGAGGATCCCACGTGCCGCAAAGCGGCTGGGTCCGTGAGCCATGGCCGCTGAGCCTGCGCGTCCGGAGCCCGTGCTCCACATCGGGGGAGGCCACAGCGGTGAGAGGCCCGCGTACCGCAAGAAAAAAAAATATATGAATTGCACAAAAACGCGAGCTATGTCATTTAGTCTACTGCTGATGAGAACCTACACTAAAAGAGACCAAAAACCACATACTTTATATTCACATTTATTCAAGTGCAATATTTCATTCAATTGCCTCTTCTGTTTCTATTCTGAGACAGAAATGAGGAGAAGTGAGATGAAGTCATTTAAGGCCCTTTACTGCACTAAAATAATTCATGGGCTTCGCAAGGTGGAAACCATTGGGATAACTTGAAATAACCATCCCTGCCAGGTCAGACATAAAGGATCCTAGAGCAGAGAAAAGGCAGCCCACACAGAGTACATCTTAGCGATCTCACTGAAATCTATCAATACTACTAGACGTCACTAAATCACATGCGATGACTTCTTACTGGGGAATCTACAGACTCAGAGCATCTCAGAGGAAAAGGTAAAATCTGAGGAACAACCTCTATGTGGTCTCTGACGCCAGGCAAAGGACAGGGGCCATGAGGCCAACCACCTGCTGGGGAGGTAGGCACAGCCAGACCTGTGACTTGAGTTGTGTTCACCGTGACTAAATGGGAAAGCTGACGATTTTGCTGGAACGTAAAGGTTTGTCTCCAATCCCCAACAATGTACAGCAGGATCCTGAAAGGGGGTGGCTGCATGCCTGCTAGAGATAATCACTGTGAAACCAGAGACGCTGGGAATTGAGACAAAAACTGTACTAAATTTTGAAGGCAGACAAAATAGAATTCTCTCTGATCACCGAAAAATCTCGAGATTTTTCAAGAGATGACTCAGGAACACTCTTAACAGGAAACTGTGCTTTCTAGAAGCCGGCCTAGAGGAACAAGTAATACCAAATGAACCTTTCTTTTTTTTTAATTTAAATATGTAATTTGTGTATTTAACATGTTTAAACAACAGTAAGTTAGGAAAAAACCTGCTTTCTCCCATGAACATTTTACGAATCAATTTTAGTCAAACTCTGTTCCTGCATCTTCAACTTTATTCATTCAACCAATCAGCATCCTTGTCGCCCCAACAGCACCATTTGGAGTCATGTGTCAGCTTCCCAGAGCCCGTTGCCTTTGCTTCCTTCCGAGCTGACACCCAGCTCTTCTGAAAAATCTGTGGATGATGGTGAGATGCGCCCAGCAGACGACAAGTACCCACCGACAGAATTCACCACTTCAGACGGGTCGGGCAGTTAAGGGTTTCTTCTGAATGGTGGCTTCATTATTTTTACATCAATGGCATTCTGTACTGCTAAAAGGAATCTATTTTCTTTAAGCTAGGAAGAGTAGGGCAGGTGACTGTCATCTTCTACGCTGCCCTCATGAGCCATTTGATAAAACCCTTCCTGTATTTTGGGGGATAAGATAGTGGAAGGCTGGCAACACGCCAGTACGCTTTAAAACACTACGCTCGGGCTTCCCTGGTGGCGCAGTGGTTGAGAGTCCGCCTGCCAATGCAGGGGACACGGGTTCGTGCCCCGGTCCGGGAAGATCCCACATGCCTCATGGGCCCGTGAGCCATGGTCGCTGAGCGTGCGCGTCCAGAGCCTGTGCTCCGCAGCGGGAGAGGCCAGAGCGGTGAGAGGCCCGCGTACCACAAAAAAAAAAAAAAAAAAAAAAACACTACGCTCATTCTGCGCTTTCAATCAACAAAATTTAAGGTCACTTAATCATACACTCAAGGGGAATCAGAATGGGCTAATGTGCTTTCGTTCAAAGTGGTTACTGAATGATAGATGCCAAATCAGAGAGGAAGGTTTCCAGGGCTGTGCCATTGGGCTTTGTCCTTGGTCTGGGCCGTGGACACGGCAATGTCACCAAGGGCCCTGAGAGAGCAGGCCACTTACCCTCATTTTACCACCAAGGCACTCAAGAAGGCGGCACAGGAGTCAAACAACCGAGAATTTCTTTACAGAAACTACAAGGAGAATTCATTGGATAGTGGACAATTTTGCTCAATTTTTGTCTAATTTTCTGGCCCTGCTCAAGATAAACGTTACGTGCACACAGAATTCTAAAGCAGGAGGAAAATTTTAAAACTGTGTAGCTCTTCTCTCCCTTTTCCAGTGTGCAATCAGGAAAGACAGGACTAAACACTCAGATCTCTTGACTCACAGCCAAACATGCTCTTGTTTTCACGTGACGCTCAGTTATCCAAGTAAATATTCTGTTAGGATGAGGCCCAAATGCCAGATCTGCAATGCACACACTAGACGGAGATAATTCTTCCTAAAATATACATTATACCTTTGCAAAAACATGTTCACGTATCCTACAAGATACCTTTGAAGAGTAAATCATATTGGGCCAAGACAGAGTATAAGAGAGGAGACAACATAAATCTTTGGAAATCAATGCTGTTAATGTCAATTTATCTTTTTAATGAAAAGCCACTGATACACCATACCATTGGATTAAGTATCTAATGCATGCCGTGGGCTTTGCACAAGAGCTAGGAATACTCAATAAAAAGTAACTGTTATGATGAATAGGTAAGACTGGAGTGGGGGTTGAAATGCTTTTGCACGAAGGCAGTAAAGCTCCAACATGGAGCTTGTCAAGCAGCCCTGGCCAGAGCGTAATGGATGGATAATGGTCACCTGCTCTACCCGCTCTCGGAGGATTCTGGGTAATTCCCAGCTCCCAAGCTGAGATCCCACTCAGGAAAGCAGATCAAAGTGCAAGGGAGTGACGGCGGTATATGACAAGAATAGATGATACATTTATAAAAAGAAAAAGGAAATCAGTGGACATCTCCCTGCTTGATCATTAATAACAAATTGGAACTTCTCACCAATACTTGGAGCACACGAGTGTGACATGTTCCCCAGCTGAGAATGGATGCTTCAAGGGAATACGAAGTGCCAGTGCCGCTAAAGCACTTAAAATGAGAAAAAGAATCCAAGCTCTTGTTGTTCAACTGCCAAAGGAGAAATGCCCACTAATGTTTGCAACAGCAGAAAAATAAGCACATTCTTGATTTCGGCTAATTCTTCAAATCCCCAAACGAAATATGAGTTTGCAGTTTTGTTTTTTTTTAAGTGCCTGATCCTAGGGGTTTGCATATAGAGGATAAATTGAACATGGCACTGTGAAACTGAAATGTATTTAGAAAATTTAAACATTTTTCGTTCTAATTGGCCATCCTGATAATTAGCTTGCTTAAAATGTCAAAAATCTTATTTGAGGGATTGGCTGTGTGACTTTTTCTGCTGCTCTGTCAGTCTCACAGGTAAGAGTGACAGGTAATTTGTCACGTTCTGTGCCAAACAGTTGATCAGTCAATATGTTAATTATCCAATGTATTTACTCCTTTTAAAAAAGTAATTTGAGATTCACTTTGTTATACAGCAGAAACTAACACAACATTGTAAAGCAATTATACTCCAATAAAGACGTTAAAATAAAATAAAAAGTGATTTGATTATTTTTCACTAATTACTGCTAATCCCAGTGGAAGTATTCAAAGGAAATGAGATATGGATTTCAAACTCTTTAACCCCATGCTTGTTTTCATACATTCAGTGCAGGTAAAGACAAAAATGATTTCACAGCTTAAATTATTATCGCTAAAAATGATTATTTTTTTAATCACTGTGAATAAAAAGCAGTAAACCTTTGCCTGAAGCGGTAACTTCTGAACTTTGCAGCCAGAACATTCCATTCCCTTCTCTTCGCCCTCCTCTTCCTCATTCATCAAAAATCCAGACACCTCGTTATTTCTCCATTAAAAACGTATTAAGGCTCCCAGTGGGAAATACACAGAAGGTGACAAAGGCCCATTCTTTCCTGTTTAAATACCTGCAATTTAATGTTAACAACACCTAAAACCAATGCTAAAACTTTTAGCTCAGTAACTCATTTGTTCACTTAGCACACATTTATCACATGCCTGGGATTATGCCAGGCATTGTGGCTTCTCATTCGAGGAGCAAGAAAGCTCTTGGGAGCAGAGGGACACACATTCACTTAGGATTCAGCAAATTTTTACCTACCCCCCCCTACACTCTCGAGGGGGCGCTGTCATGGCAGCTGGAATCACAGGGCATCTACCTGGGCGTAGGCTCCACGACTGATTCATTCCCCGGCGCAGGCCCAGCATCTGGTCCAGGGCAACTGTTATGAACGTTGCTGACTGGCCACCAAGAGGTATCTGGTCCTTGGCCACCCCAAACTCACACAGCCCACAAGCCACGGGAGGCTGTAGGGGAGCCCCGGGGCAAGGACGCTGATCTTGGTGGGCTGGGGGAATGGGTGGCAAGGAAGGCTTCACAGAAGAAGCAGCATCTGATTGGGTACCTGAGGGGTAAGGAGCAGAGGTTTCCTCTCTTTAGGAATTTCACAGAGTTTCTTTGGGAGTCCTAGACCCCACTGTAAAAACTAGGAGTTTAAGAGTTTCTCCACCTCGACCTGGGAAGCAAGTTACTCAACTCGTCTGGGTCTCAGATCCTCACCTGTAGAGCTAGCACCATCCTATACCCGCCTTAAAGGGACTGGGAAGACGAAAGAGAATGCAGCCAAGTGGTGAGAACAGTTCCTGGCTACAATATTAAGCATTAAATATAGTTAGTTTAGATTGAAGCTAATTGTTTACACGTGCCTGCCTATTTATTTATTTAGGCTGCGCCAGGTCTTAGTTGCTGCAGTCAGGAACTTTTTTAGTTGCGGCGCATGGGCTTCTTAGTTGCTGCACGCTGACTCTTAGTTGCGGCATGCAGGTGGGATCTAGTTCCCCCACCAGGGATCGAACCTGCGCCCCCTGCACTGGAAGCGCGGAGTCTTAACCGCTGGACTCCTACACGTGCCTTTTTAAAAGCCGTCATCATATGACACTTTTCCTGTGTCGTAGCTCCACGATGTACAGTCCGCCGGAACCACGGAGAACTCGACAAGCGTTCCGCGCATCACTGAGTTTCAAATCAGGGGCAAGAAATCTGGCTTCCAGGGTTTGCTTAGCTCTCAGTTTCATTCAACCTTTACATGCTTATAGTGAACTGGCTAAGCTCACGATCACTGCTAGTTGTGAAAAATGCTCAGCAAGACACATACTAGCTTCAGCTCCTGGGGATGCGAACCACGCCGCAGCTCACAGGCGTGCCAAAGCTGACTCGGAAGCGCATGCAAGATGTCACTCAGAATAACGTGGCTCTTAAACACTGATCTTATGCGACCTGTTGAAGTTAAAAAAATGTACAAAGGAAACATGTTAAACCATTGCTTTGTGATCTGTGCGCGTTTGAATGAGACCAGTCTTGGACTTGTGACCAGTAAAAGTCACTAAAAAAGGTGGCTGATCTGCTTCTTCACTCTGAGAGCCTTAGCCTACTATGACTTTAATCAGAAAAAAAGATTAATGGAAGCTGTTTATAGGCTGTGATTTTAACGTTAAAGCGTGCTCACCAGACCAGCGAACAGAACCCACAAAAGGGAAGACTCCCCCCCTTAATTTAACGAGAAAGCAAATGTACAGTCTCGTTAATTTAATACATGTGTGCATCCAGGTACCTGAGCTACTTCTTTGTAGGGGTGAATGAATGAATTCCAACTCTCGTTTCTATCCAATGAAGCTCCATGGCTGTGAGTAACTTCCCATTTTTACAACGCAAAGATTTCTCATGTTTTAGCTTTTCAAACTTTATCCGGAAGAGAAACAAAGACGCAATGCTTAATTTTTTTTAAAAAAAAGTACATTTAGAAACCACTGCAATAAGGACATCCTATATATTCGTTTCCCACCTAAAGCATACAACCATCCATATCTACTAAGTACTCAAAGCAAACCTAGAATTCAATTAACACTCGTTTCCTGGCTTCGAACGGCGGTATTAAAACCATAGGACTATATGGATAGAATACACTACAGGTATAAATGACAAGTGTATGAACTGCCTCCAATGAGTCATGTGAAATTTCAATCTGGAAGCACTTTTGCAACCAAATGGCTGCTTGGTAACGCCTGTGTTATTCTTCAGTTATAAAATTCACACGTTTAAAAAACTAGCTGCGCTAAAATGTGTCCACAAGGAATTAAACCAATGCACTTCCCTGCCTAAAAATCAGCCAGTCGGAGTAAAAGGAAAATATGTTTTTCCTTTTGTGGAAGGAACCATTGCACATCCGGATACTGTCATCTCATTGTACAGAGATCCTGGCTCACTCTGCCACGTAAAAAAATCAAGTTCAATGCCTCGAACTTGAGCCACACAACTAGTGATCCAAGGGGAAAGCCCAGTGAGTAAATGAAGACTCAACAAAAATGAACACAACCCAAATGGTATTACACCGTGCAGACGGGCTATGGGGGCCCATCTAGATCACGCTTCCATCACAGCCTTGGCATAGTAAAGTTTTTGCTGCCATTTCAAAACACTGATTTTTTTTTTTCTTGGCTAGGTGTGTCTAGGAGGTGGAAGGTTCCCCCCTCCCTCCAGTCCCTTGCATTTCATAATTTTCAGCACACCGCCTCCCTGAGGGGGGGGGGGCGCGGGCTACTGTGCCCAGTGGGACCCACTCAGCTCGGGGGCCCGCACACCCCAGGGGCGTCACGGGCGCCTGGAGTGGCCCCTTTCTCTGGGCACAATAAGAGCCCTGCTGCCTCCCCCTCTCTTTATCATCAGTCATATCTCACCTATGACAGGCTCAAAAAAGAGTCGGAGGGGAAGTGTGCCTCAAATTAGCATATTTCTCCCCTCCACACAATAGACGCTTTTAAGCTGCCGCTTTTAAAAAGCAGCTGAGAGAGGGGAGGAGGGGAAAAGCCAGGCTGTTCTTAGCAACAGTATCTAAATGTAATGATGTACCTCCCTCAAAGAGGCTGGTGTGCTTTTCCATTTTCTTAAAGTGAGCCTCTCCGAGGGCCTCAAAACTTAATATAAAATATTTACTGGGCCACTGAGTAATCCACATCTGCCCTCTTACTAAATTACAATTAAACTCTTTGATTAAAACATAATAATTATCCCAAAATTCTTCCTCCAAGCTGGCTATGGAGCGTGACATCGCCCTTTCTCTCAGAGAAACTGACGACATGAAGAGATCTGGTTATTGTAAATACTTATTAAGGGGGAATCCTCCAAGGGAACACCCTTGCCGTGTTTATTTATACGTTTCCAATCACCACTAATAAAAAGAAGAAAAAAGACTGAAAGGCATCGTGGATGCTCCGACTGCCCTAGACTTGACGAGGCCCATCACTTCACATCACTCGACCTCGGGGGCTGTCCCTGTCACCTTTGTCTTGGCTAACGGAGACTCTTAAAACTGCAACAGGCGCTACGGCCAACCAGACTGGAACGTTTGAAAGGTCATAAAAACATCAATCTAGCAAATCTCTAAGCGGCTGGCAAAAGAAATGCTGAGTGTTCCGTGCCACTGAACAGTAATTCTCCAAAAGACAGAGTCTCGTCTCAACTCAAGGCGGGAGAAATGAAGATTTCTCTGGCTCAGAATGAACTTTGCAATGGCTCTGAGCCCTTTAATAGTAACCCAGCACCATCAGGGATCACTTGGAATGACTCCCTCCCGCAAACTCCACTTCCTTCCCTAGGGCCAGGTGGGTGGTTTTCAAGGTCCCCCGGAGAGCCTCGGAGCGTTAGAGCTCTCCCCAGGGTCAGGATGGAGCCAGGCGCCAGCTTGGGCTAAGCCTGGCTCATGGGGAGGCCCTCCTGCCAAAAATGACATCGGGGGCCACCTGCTTTGCCTCCCAACCATGCCCCACAGAGCTATGGTAAGTCTCTGGCCTTTATCAGATGCCTAAACGTTGCTCCCGCCTTCAGGTCTGTGTCCCTCACACTGGGACCAAAGTGCGTCTGTGAGCATGCGATCCAGTCCCCAGTCACTGATCCTGAGTCAGCCCGTCTCTCTGTTTTCTCTAACTGGACCCCCAAAACCCTCAGCTCCCAGCTCCACCTTGCTTTCTCATGTACAGCACAGGCCCCAGCCCCTTTTTCTCTGTTAACTGATGCTTCTCTGGCCTGGAGGGTTTCTCAGTTTGGCCCTTTCCTAATACCAGGTCTTCAAGGCCGACTTAAAAACCAGTGTTCAAAACAATAGCTTAATTCTCTGTAATCGGAATCTATAGACCCAATGCAGTCAAGTCAAAATCCTGGCAAGCCTTTTGGTGGCTATCAACGAGCAGATTCTAGAGTTCTTATGGAAAGGCAAAGAAATGAGGACAGCCAGAGTCATTCTGAAAAAGAAGACCAAAGTCAGAGGACTCGCAGTACCCAATTTCAAGACTTACTATAAAGCGACGTCAATCAATGCAATGTGCTTTTGACAAAAGAGCAAACACATGGGTCAGTGGAACCGAACACAGAGCCCAGAAATAGACCCGCACACATATAGTCAACTGACTTCTGCCAAAGTTAACTTGACTGAGAAAGGCTATTCTTTTCAACAAATGGTGCTGGAATAATCGGATGTCCATAGGCCAAAACGTGAGCTTACACACACACCTTAAAAAAAAAAATTAACTCAAAATGGATCATACGCCAAAATGTACAACTATAAAACTCGTAGAGGAAAATATAGGAGAAAATCTGCATGATTTGGGGTTTGGTGATGTGTGTTTAGAGACAGCACTGAAAGCACAATCCACGAATGAGAAAAGTGCCAAGGTAGACTTCAAAATGAGAGCTTAAGAAAGCAGGTCAGACTTGCTTTAAAAGTTTTTCCAGACATTTGCTCCATCAGAGCTAATGCGTTTACGGGAAATACCTCCTTCTGGAGGACACCACCGCAGGGTGGGAGTCCTGTCCGCCGTGGGGACTATGCGGCTGAGCATCATGCCACCCGCCCCTCAGGCCCGGCCCTGGTACCCTCCTCTGTGACCCCCAGTGACCTGAGCTGCCCTGCTCTCTGAAGCCCTAGCACTTCCTCTCCCACTGTGGGCTATGCTAGTGCTTTAAGCGTGATCTCCCTGCCTGGCCCAGGACTCTGGGGGCTGGTGCTATGTCTGAAACTTCCTGGTGGCCCCCCCTCCCCTGGGTCCTCACTCGGTGCCCGATACCTAGTAGGCGCACAATAAATATTTTTTAAAAAAACCCACAACACTGACAAACATTCAGACAAACAACGGCCACTATGGAGAACAGTATGAAGGTTCCTTAAAAAACTAAAAATAGAGCTTCTATGATCCAGCAATCCCACTCCTGGGCACATACCCTGATTAAACCATAATTCAAAAAGATTTAAAAAAAGATATATGCACCCCAATGTTCACTGCAGAACTATTTACAATAGCCAGGACATGGAAGCAGCCTAAATGTCCGTCGACAGATGAATGGATACAGAAGAAGTGGTACGTGTATGCAATGGAATACTACTCAGCCATAAAAAAGAATGAAATAACGCCATTTGCAGCAACATGGATGGACCTAGAGATGATCATACTAAGTGAAGTAAGACAGAGGACAAATACCATATGATATAACATATAGGTGGAATCTGAAATATGATACAAATGAACTTATTGACAAAACAGAAACAGACTCACACAGACATAGAGAACAAACCAAAGGGGAAAGGTGGGGGGGGGGGCGGAAATTAGGAGTTTGGGATTAACAGATACACACTACTGTATACAAAATAGATAAACAAGGACCTACTGTATAGCACAGGGAACTCTACTCAACATCTTGTGATAACCTATAATGGAAAAGAATCTAGAAGAGAACAGATATATGTATTTGTATAAGTGAATCACTGTGCTGTACAGCTGAAACTAATGTAACATTGTAAATCAACTGTAATTTTAAAAAATTCTTTTGATAAAATAAAAAATAAAAACCCACAACACTGACAAACATTCAGCCCAACATTGCTGGGCTCCTACTTCTGGTCAGACACTGCAGAGACACCTGCCCACGTAAGAAGGAATCCCTTCTCCCCCGGAGGGCACTCTCCTATTCTATATATGACCTGACTATGAACGTTTCCGAGCCTCGGTTGGGTGCCCAGTCTCTTTCTCATGGGGTCAGCCTTTCTAATAGATTCAAATGCTTTCTGTAGGTTGAAACCCTTCCATTCTAAATTTTAGGCCATCATTTCTTTTCTAAGCACCAGGGGCTCATTTACAACACACAGCACACGTACGTGTATATATGGATATACATTCACATGTACGTACATATATACACAGATGAAGAGAAGGATGAAGTTCTGGTGGGGATGGGGACGATGAATTCAACTTAGAATATTTTAGATTTAGAAGGCTGTAACATACTTAAGTGAAAGCATGCAGATGTATAATGTGTGTGTGTGTACTGTATACGTGCACACGTAATATATTCATCTATGTGTGCTTGAACACACATACACACATGCACTCACAAACACCTCACATATAGACATGCATACACATGTACGTATGTACATATGTATACACATATAAGCATACATTGTGCACAAATGCAGGTATATACATGCATGCACAGGACACACCCGCAAACACGTGGTGTGTGCGCACATACATGTGTCCCGTGTACACACAATACATGTTTACACATACACATATTTTCACTTAAATATTTCACATCCTTCTAAACTCAAAATATGCTAAGTTGAATTCATCTTGTCCACCCCCATCTGATGCCACCCCCTCATTCTTCCCAATGCTCTCCTTCCTGTCATCAGCAAGCATCACCCCATTTCAACAACTTAAAATCTTTAGGCATTCAGAATTCCAGCTCCTCCATTTACCAGCTAAGTCACTTTGGGAAGTATTTAACTTCTACCTCTCTGGACATCCATGTCTACACATCTATAAAATGGTCATACTATATTCCCACTTCACTGTATTGTTTGGGACAGCCACTCAAATTCCATAAAATCCTTCTACATGCAATACACACACACATACTCTCTTCTCTCTCTAAAATACATATAAGTTGGCTATGACTTCTCCACACTGGGTTAGTTACCAGATACGTGTGTGTGTGTGTGTGTGTGTGTGTGTGTGTGTGTGTGTGTGTGTGTGTGTGTGTGTGTGTGTGTAGTTCAACTCCGTCCTTGCCCCGTTATCCAATCTCTCCCGGCCTCTGGCTTGGATGGTAACCATGGCTGTCCAGCTGGTTACCAACCTCCACAATCTCCCATCTCAAGTCCCAGATCAAGGTTTATTGGTCCGAAAGGAACAACTTCCATCGAGCGGTTCCCACAATCTACAAGAGAACCCCTGCCTACTAGATTAGATTGGCTCTCACAGACCCACGTGGATCACCCTCCTGGAAACCAAATCATCCGTGCTCAGCCTCCAGGATCCTCTTGGTTCCCCCCACGTGTACCTTCTTGCCTCTGCTTCTCGGGCCACTTTCCTCCTCACATTTCCCTCTCCTCATGCACTTGTTCTAATTCTATTCATTTGCAAGGTGTAACTCAAGAGCTGTAGCTTGTGGGGAACCCTCCCCATGATTCGGTTCTCACTATGTCTCACGTCTATGTCCCCCTCGTTGACCACATTATGACATTCTTTTTCTCCTAAGTGTCCGTCTGCTTTCGTCCACAAAGGCTTTGACCTCTGATGGGACAGAGACCACACACATTACTTCTCTGGTGCCACGCCAAAGCACCTAGCCCAGGTTGAGAAAAACATGGTCACGTTCTATGAGAACCTAATTTTTCAAATAATAATTACTAGGATATTGGCAATGCTTATGTCCAGTGGCTTTTAAAACAAGAGTATCATTTTTCTGTCTCAAAGAAATAAAAATGGACCACCTCTTTTAAAAATTGGTAAGTAGGGGCTTTCGTGGTGGCGCAGCGGTTGAGAGTCCGCCTGCCGATGCAGGGGACACGGGTTCGTGCCCCGGTCCGGGAAGATCCCACATGCCGCGGAGCGGCTGGGCCCGTGAGCCGTGGCCGCTGAGCCTGCGCGTCCGGAGCCTGTGCTCCGCAACGGGAGAGGCCACAACAGTGAGAGGCCCTCGTACCGCAAAAAAAAAAAAAAAAAAAAATTGGTAAGTAAACAGCCCTTCACTACCAGAGAGGGAACACTTGGCAAAGTATATTATTAAGTGTAAATTTACATATCGAATATATTACATTGGTAGGGCTCAATCTGTAGAAACACCAAGTGGTTTTCATTTTCCACCTACAGTTTGTGCAGCCCAGGGGCTCAAAATGACCTCGATGTTGAACAGCAGGCACATCCATCTGCCAGCAGTAATTGTTTTATTGACCTGATTAAAGAACAACTATTTCCATGGACAAAGAGATCTATCCAAACACATCAGCCTGAGGCACACAATGGCAGTAATTAGAGATGCATATTTCCCTAATTAAAATAGGAATCAATGGGCAGAACATAAATTGATGGATTACTAACATTTACTCAACGTACTTCTTTCACTGGTTAAAATGTATGATTAGGCCAAAATCCATGTTTAAAAAAACAGCTTAATTGGAGATACTGCCATACCACATAATTCACCCATATGAAAGTATGCAATTCAATAGCTTTTAGTTTATTCCTCTCTTTCCATTTGTTTCAATTCTATGGCTGCCGCTGTCATCACGATCTAATTTTGAAAATTTTGGTCACCCCTAAAAGAAACTCTGATCCCATTGGCAGTCAGTCCCCTTTCCTCTCAGCCCTACCCCATCCGCCAACTCTGGCTCTAAGCAATCTCTAATCTACTTTTCCTATCTATAAATTTGCCTGTTCTGGACTTAGATATATGGTCCTTTGTGATTGGCTTCTTCCTTTCTTTTTATGGAAGTATAGTTAATTTAGAATGTTGTGTTAGTTTCAGGTATACAGCCAAGTAATTCAGAGTGTGTGTGTGTGTGTGTGTGTGTGTGTGTAAAATATATTCTTTTTCAGGTTCTCTTCCCTTATAGGTTATTACAAAATATTGAGTATAGTTCCCTGTGCTATACAGTAGGTCCTTGTTGGTTACCTATTTTATATATAGTAGTGTGTATATGTTAATCCTAAATGCCTAATTTATCCCTCCCCCTGTTTGTTTTCTATGTCTGTGAGTCTGTTTCTGTTTTGTAAGTAAGTCCATTTGTATCATTTTTTTTAAAGATTCCACAAATAAGCAATATCATATGATATTTATCTTTGTCTGGCTTACTTCACTTAGTATGATAACCTCTAGGTCCATCCATGTTGCTGCAAATGACATTATTTCATTCTTTTTTATGGCCGAGTAATATTCCATATTGTGTGTGTGTGTGTGTGTGTGTGTGTGTGTGTATACACACACACACACACACACACATATACACCACATCTTCTTTATCCATTCATCTGTCCATGGACAGTTAGGTTGCTTTCATATCTTGGCTACTGTACTGTGAATAGTGCTGCAGCGAACACTGGGGTGCATGTATCGTTTTGAATTATAGGGCATATATCCGGAGAAAACGGTAACTGGCTTCTTTCACTTAGCATGTTTTCAGGGGGTCATCCATGTTGTAGTATGTATCAGTATTTCATTGTTTAATTGATGAATAATATTCAACGATATGATATGCACATTTTGTTGATCCGTTCATCAACTTATGGACATTTGGGTTGTTTCTACTTTTTGGCTATTATACATAACGCTGCTATGAACTTCATGTACAAGTTTTTGTGTGGACGTAAATTTTCATTTCTCTGGGGTATATACCTAAGAGTGGAACTGCTGGGTCATATGGTAACTCCACACTTAACCATTTGAGGGACTGCGAGACTGTTTTCCAAAGAAGCAGCACCATTTTACATCTCTACCTGCAATATGCGAAGGTTTCATCGTTTCCACGTCCTCACCAATACTTGCTACTGTCTTTTTTTTTTTTTTTTTTTTTGTGGTACGCGGGCCTCTCACTGGTGTGGCCTCTCCCGTTGCGGAGCACAGGCTCCGGACGCGCAGGCTCAGCGGCCATGGCTCACGGGCCCAGCCGCTCCGCGGCATGTGGGATCTTCCTGGACCGGGGCACGAACCCGCGTCCCCTGCATCGGCAGGCAGACTCTCAATCACTGCGCCACCAGGGAAGCCCCACTACTGTCTTTTTCACTTCAGCCATCCTAGTGGGTGTGAAGTGGTACCTCATTGTGGTTTCGATTTGCATTTCCCCAATGACTAGTGATGTTCAACATCTTACCATGAGTTTATTGTCCATTTATCTTTCTTGGAGAAATAACTATTAAATCCTTTGTCTATTTTTATTTGGGGTTGCCTTTTTATTATTGAATTGTAAGACTTAAAAAAATATATTCTAGATATGAGTTCCTTAGATATAGAATTTTCAAATATTTTCTCCCATTCTGTCAGTTATCTTGGCATTTTCTTGATGGTATCCTCCATAGCACAAAAGTTTGAAATTTTGATAAAGTACAATTTATCCAGTTTTTCTTTTATTGCTCATACTTTTGGTGTTCCACCTAAGAAACCAAGGTCATGAAGTTTTACTCGCACATTTTCTAGTTTTTTCACTTTAACTTTTACATTTAGCCTATGATCCATTTTGAGTTAATGTTTGTGAATGATGTGAAGTAGGGGTCCAACTTCATTCTTTTGCATGTGGATATCCAGTGGTCTCAGTACCATTTGTTGAAAAGACTATTCTTTCCACATTTAATTATCTTGGTACCTATCTTAGTCCATCCGGGCTGCTATAATAAACTGGTTGGTTTAAACAACAAAAATTTGTTTCTCACAGTTCTGGAGGCTAGGAAGACCAACCTCAAGGTGCCAGCAGATTCTATGGCTAGTGAGGTTCCATTTTCTGGTTCATGGATGGCCAACTCCTCCCTGTGTCCCCATAAAGTGGAAGAGGTGAGGGAACTTTCTGGGGATTCTTTCATAAGGGCACTAATCCCATTCATGAGGGCTCCACCCTTATGACCTAATCACCTTCCAAAGGCCCCACCTCCAAATAGCATCACATTAGGGATTAGGTTTCAACATATGAATGAGGGGGAGGGGCCGGCACAAACATTCAGTCTATAGCAGTACCCTTGTTGAAAATCAATTGACCACAAGTGTAAGGATTACTTCTGGACTCTCAATTCAATTCTCTGATCTTTGTGTCTATTCTTATGCCAGTACCACACTGCCTTGATTTAGCTTTGTAGTTTTGGCTATTTGGGGATTCCCAAATTCATTCATTCATTTGTTTATGGCTGCGTTGGGTCTTCATTGCTGCGTGCAGGCTTTCTCTAGTTGCACTGAGCAGGGGCTTCTCTTCATTGTGGTGCAGGGCTTTCTCATTGTGGTGGCTTCTCTTGTTGCGGAGCATGGGCTCTAGGTGAGCAGGCTTCAGTAGTTGTGGCAGGCGGGCTCAGTAGTTGTGCCTCGCAGGCTCTAGAGTGCAGGCTCAATAGTTGTGGCGCACGGACTTAGCTGCTCCGTGGCATGTGGGATCTTCCCGGACCAGGGATCGAAGCCCTGTCCCCTGTACTGGCAGGTGGATTCTTAACCACTGAGCCACCGGGGAAGTCCCAATATTCCATTTGTATAGAATCCTATTTTAACACAAAAGTTATTTATATTAAAAGTGACTGGAAAAACCTCATTTCACACTGGACTGATGTTCATTAGATGGCAAAAACTTTTAGTGCCTTAATCTTCTGACAGTTAAAAGGTGCTCTGATTACATATATATCCTATGAAAGTCAAACACTCCATTTAAGAATTTCATCAACTTAGTAGAGTCAGAATTATTTGAACAAACAGCATAAACATTATGATTCCAGCTGGATACAGTAAGATGACCACCAAGCCTTGGGCACAAAGAGACTCAGAGCCCAAGGAACTGAAGAATGTCATTCTCCAGGTCAATGCTGGGATCTGGAAGGAGCTTCAAACTCAGGTAAGAAAAAATATTTCATGGTGTGGTCCAGGGTGTTTTCCACTTGTCTACAGCTACAGGTGGTCTTCCCCCACACCCAGAATCTACCAAGAGATTTCAACATAGTGGCTGAGCTCTCTGTGGTTTAGAGCTCTCTTAACCATTCTTTACCACTGACTATCCTCTGAACAAAAATCAGCAAACAGAAGAGACAACTCATTGTCTTTATTATAAAGTCTGACCAAGAAAGCTGGGCTACATCTTGCCTTACTTACTGGGTTATCTTCTAAAATTTGCCAGAATGTTTTCGTTCCTACAGTGCAAATTTAAGCAGTTGAAAAGCTTCCAGCTCTTTCAGTATTTATTTAGGACAGACTGCCATTTTCCATCTCACAGAATTTCTGTGCATCTGTATGAAATGGCCTTCGATCCCACCTATTCCTACAACCTATTCCAAGAACAAAAGGCTTCACACACACACACAGTAGATTTGATTTTTCCGTGTGAGAGGAAACTAAGTGTAAAAATCCTCTCTCCTCCAATACATATTTCTTGTATTTATATTCGAGTAAAACTTAGCTTTCAGCTTACCACTAGTTATGTATTTCTAAATCAAGTTTTAGGGTTTTGTTTAGCATTCCACCGTTCCTCTGGGATGCTTTAGCTTCTTAAGACTAAGGACAGCCAGCAACCTTGCAAGGAAACTTTCATTGTCAGGTGTTGAATTTTCAGTTCCCTGTTTTGTAAGGGGGACACATCCACACAGAACCCGGGACAACCTCCAAATCAATGGCTCTCGTCATGGGTTTTCTCGGAGATGTCCCCCTCTCTGTGTAGGAGGTTGTGTCCTTCCGAAGATTCCTCCCATGCCTCAAATGGGCACCATGTCTAAAGTGGTAGCTTCTTTGCCTTGGAGAGAACGGGTCAGGGGTGTTATTCCCCAGAGAAGAACACCAACAACCCTGCCCTCCACCGTCCATTCCCTTCTCCCTTCCTCAGTTTCCATCTTTCCCTTCCTCTGCCAGTTGGCTGCCTCTCCGTAACATCAAAACCTCTGGTCTTGCCACCTGAGCCCTGTTGCTTTTCCACACCTGCATTTCCTCCATGGAATTCTGAATTTCCACACATCTCTCTATGGCATCTCCCAGTCACCCCCAGAATTTCTAGACTCATTCGTCTAATTCTGATCTGTGTTCCTGGGCACTACTCTCATGACCCTTGAACCAAAAAACACTCTTGCAACATCCACGGCTCAGAAAAAGTCTGTCTTACACTCACTGGAGGCTCACATTCCTGTTTTCTTGTTCCATATAATGAAAGGTAAAGAAACCGACTCTGACCAACTAGAGAAAATCCGGACTTCTTCCCTCTCCTCACCACCCTTTTTTTCCTTTAATTTTTTATATTGGAGTATAGTTGATTTACAATGTTGCGTTAGTTTCAGCTATACAGCAAAGTGATTCAGATATATATATTCTTTTCCCATATAATTACAGGATATCGAGTATAGTTCCCTGTGCTATACAGTAGGTCCTTGTTGGTTATCTCTTTTATATATAGTACTGTGTATATGTTACTCCCAAATTCCTGATTTATCCCGCCACCCATTTTTTTTCTTAAACTAACTTTTTCGTCTTTAACTAACCATCTTTCCTAGTACTGACTCACACTTTTTAAGGCAAATGTCAGTACTGTGGTGGGTCGCCACCACACACAGTAATCGCTCATTTCTTGGCCTCATCACACGCACGTACAATAAGGTGAGCGTTTTCTCTGAACGACACCAGTGAGACGACCACTAATGGATAAAGACGGGCAGATGGCCTGGCTGCTCTGTCAATATGTCTATTTGCACTGAGCGTTTCTGCCCAGGATTTGTCATGTTTCCATATTTTAAATATATAAACCTGGTACTCTAAATCCCAAATCCCCAAATCGGTAATAATATAAAGATGAGACCTTATGAAATGATCTGAGATGAGCGAAAGTACCACCTTATGTGTCTGCAAACATTCTTACACCCAACTTTTGAGTGTTGAACAGAGAAATCTGGCAGAAAATCAGTTAAGAGAGCAGTAAGGCAATTTTAAAAAATCCAAACAATTTTTAATATAATTAAGTATTCAGAGACCATATTTTAACATTTACCAATGAGTTTCTCTCTCCAAGTCTACTTTAAACAAATAAGGATTCTTGTTCTTTATGGATTCACTGTATTACTTCTAAATGCAAGGCATAAACATCCCATCTGAACTCCAACGCAACACTGGCCCCACCTCTATTTTTGCACTTTGAATACATGAATTACGATTCCATTCAGCCTCCCTTCTTGCCATCACTCAGGCCCTCGCAACATCCATTTCTTTACAGAAAATGAAAGTGTTTGCTAATCCATTAGCCTCTCAGCTATAAGTGGATTAATGCTGGTGCCTTAGAAAATGGCTCCTATATATCACATCAGGTGAGTCATTACAATATTGGACTTTATAATAAAGCCAAAAAGGCCCTTCAAAGTAGAGCTTTAACACTTCCTTAATACCAAGGTTCTTTTTCAAGCAATTTTACGAATACTGTGATTTAAATATTAATTGGCTTCTAAAATTTCTGTTATTTCTTCAATCATACTTGTTTCAAGACACAGAAGGTGAAGTACAGAATTAACACCTACGTTTTCTTTCTACATTCTAAGGTCTGAAACCACATGAATATTCTACGGCCATTACAAAGATATTAAGGGACCTATCTGACAAAACTAAATGTGAGAATGAAATATCACTTCACTTTCCCAAAACTAGAATAGCCATAATCAGAAAGATAATAACAAGTGTTGGTGAGGCTAAGGAGAAACCGGAACCCTCATACACTGCCTGCTGCCAACAATATAAATGGTGCAGCCACTCTAGGCAACAATATGGAAGTATCTCTAAAAGTTAAACAGCATTATCCATATGACAATTCTACTGCAAAGTATACACCCAAGAAAAACTCATACATGAAAGTTCATAGCAGCATCAGTTATAATCGCTAAAAATTACAAACAGCCCAAGTGTCCATCAACTGGTAAATAGATAAAGAAAACGTGGCCCATCCATACAGTGGAATACTATTTGGCAATGAAAACAAAGTAATGATACATGCTTCAACCTGTATGAACCTCAAGAACATTATGCTCGGTGAAAAAAGCCAGACATAAAAGAATACATATTATTCACTCCATTTATATAAAATGTTCAGGAAAGGGCAACAGAAAGTTGATTAGTGGTTCCCCAGGGAAGCTGGGACTGGGGATGGGAACAGGGATTAATTGTAAATAAGGTCAAGGAATCTTCTGGGGTGATGGAAATGTTCTAAAATTCGATGGTAGTGGTGGCCATACAACTTGGCAAATTTACTAAGAGTCATTTAAATGTCTTTAAAACTGGTGAATTTGATGGTGTGCAGGGCTTCCCTGGTGGCGCAGCGGTTGAGAGTCCGCCTGCTGATGCAGGGGACACGGGTTCGAGCCCCGGTCCAGGGAGATCCCACATGCCGCGGAGCGGCTGGGCCCGTGAGCCATGGCCGCTGGGCCTGTGCGTCCAGAGCCTGTGCTCCGCAACGGGAGAGGCCACGGCAGTGAGAGCCCCGCGTACCACACACACACAGAAAAAAAACTGGTGAACTTGATGGTGTGCAAATTATACAATCCAGTTGTTTAAAAAATAGATGTGGGAGAAATAGTCAGGAAGCAGGTACAGCTATTCAGGTCAGAGATGATCATGGCCTGGACCAGGTAGGAATGAAATTAAGAAGAAGGCAGACTCATCAAAAGAAGCTGAGAAGACAGATCAGGACTTCCACGATGCCTGTCCTCACCCACTCTGGCATTCTGTGAACTCATACGGCACCCACACTTGGTCCCATTCATTTGGACACGATCACACACTGCTTTACAGCATCAGGTAACTGTTTCGTGAATACCGTCACTGCCTGGAGGCCAGACGTGTACGTGGGCACACCATAAGTGCTCACCAAAGAATGACTGGCGCACAATTGCACATAATCAGCCTCAGGCTGAACATCACTGATTTTTCTGGATTATATTAACAATCATCATTACATTAAGAAAATAAAACTAAAGGGAATTCCCCGGCGGTCCAGTGGTTAGGACTCGCTGCTTTTGCTGCAGGGGACACGGGTTCGATCCCTGGTCGGGGAACTAAGATCCCGCGAGCCAGACGGCACGGCCAAAAAAAAAAAAAAAAACCAGACAATACAACTAGAAATTACCTTCACATAGGAATTCCTAAAGTCATCACCACACTAGTACAGTAAATATTTGAGGCTTTGTCAGCCACGTGGTCTCTGTTCCACCTACTCCACTCTGCCCTTGTAGCACAAAAACAGCCGTAAACAACAGGGAAAAGAATGGGCGCGGCTTGGGGCCAAATTATTTTTTTAATTTACAGAAACTGGGGCTAACTTGTGGGCCATAGTCGAAGTAAGCAAAGGGAAAAGCAAATTTGAAGAATGTAAAATGTTCCTTCTTTTCACTTCTAATAGCATGACTTTGACCTACCTCATCTATGCTGCCTCCTGTCGGCCCTTTCCAGTTTCCAATTAATTTGAAAACGTTAGTACTTTTTTTAGTAATTTTTTTAGTAATTTACTGTCCCATATCTTGTTTTTCATTTAATACACACAAGAAATCTTTCTACATATCCACGTACAACTTCCTCATCCTTTTTTCTAGCTGCATAGTATTTCCTAGTGTGAGATTTAGCCTGCCCTCTGCAGGCAGAAGATGGTTGTTGACCCTTGGCTATTACAAGTCAGTCCTGAGGGAAGAAGAGAAGGAAAAACTGGTCCGTCCGTGGTTTTGTCCAGGTAGGTGTAGAGCTACAGCATACATTTCCAGAAGTGAGATTCTGGGTCAAGGGGTCAATGAATTTCTGATTTTGATAGACTGATATCATGTCCTCAAAAAGGGTTGGTCCACGTTTGCACTCCCACCAGAAGCACATGGGAGTGCCTTCTACCCTAATTTCATTAGAAAAAAGCAGAAAAACTGCTTTAAATAGTCACTGAGGTTTCTGTGCCCCCAAGGCCACACCTATGTTCAGAGGTTCACTAGGAGGGCTCAGGGGTCTCAGCAGCCAGCTGTACTCACGGTTACAATTTATTACAGCCACACAGACCGTAAGGGAATGAGACACACATGGCATCTGGAGAAACCAACACGCAGGCGTCCTTACTCTCTCTCTATCCCATGAAGGGTCACACGGGGCGTTCTCTGCCCTCGGTGACAAAAATACGACAGGTATGAGATGCTTCTGCCAGGGCAGCTATTAGAAAGACTCCGGCTGGCCACAAAGGCACCTTGGGCCTGGGCAGAGTGAAACCCCAGGCTCCGGGAAGGCAAGTGGGTGTTAAGCAGAAGCCATCTGTTTGGACAGTCTAGGCGCCCTGATCCAGCCTCATCACTTAGGGCCAAGTTTCGCATCCACGTAGGGAACTGTTCACCAGCCCAGCTCCCAGACACCAGCCAAGGGCCAAGCTCGCAAGCAGGCCTCGTTAAGGAGAGCAGTATCAGGCCCACTATGTTAACTCCTTTCTGCACCATCTCACAGGCTGCGACGCTCTCAGGTAAGCTAACAGCTAGCTTGAAACTCTCCGGCCAATGGCCGGAAGTGGATGTGGCTACTGGCGTACTCTGGCTCAGAGGGACGAGTTCTGATTGTTCGGCTGCTTGCCCTGAGCCACTTCCCATCATTTGAACCCCGATGCAGCACTCCAGTCGCTGCTGCTGGAAAATGTGCCCGGCATGACAAAACTGTCTCCTAACAAACTTACTCTTTATGGCAAGCTGCTTCTCTGAAAAAAATGACCCCATTCTTTCATTCTATAGAAATACAAAGAGCCAAAAAGGAACTGAGGGCTGGTGCTGGCTTCATAGATTTTCATGAAAGGAACACTGTACTAGCTCAGGAAGCAAGCGACTACGGAATGAATTTCCTTTGGTTTACAACTGCTGAGATTGAAATATACAGATTCCTTAACAGGAGATCGCTCTCTGTAGCGTGTATTTTCTAATGATTCTATGAAAGCACACATTCTCTAATGCAGTCTACCTGCATACCTTTAAAATAAATCCTAAAACTAAATTCTTCAGAGCTTAACAGTAGAAAGGCTTGTAAGAGGTTCCCCGCTAAACCTTCTAACAGTCCCACTTTAAAGTTAATCTTTAACTGAAATGTAATCTACACAAATAAAATGCAGAAATGAGACACATACACCTCACTCCATTTTTACAAAATGGATATACCCGTGCAACCAGATGCCAGATTTTTAAAACTATATCTACTAGCACCCGAGACCCCATCCTTCCTGTGCCCCTACCACCCCTCTCAAAGCTAGCCACTACCCTGACTTTTAACACCACCGATACGTTTGCTCAGTTTTGAGTTTTACATAAATGGAAATACATGGAATGTTCTCTACTGTTTGCCTTCTTTCATTTTACGTCTTGCTTCTGGGATTCATCTCCGTCGCTGTGCACTGTACTAGTTTACTTATTCTCACTGCTGTATCGAAATCCACTGCACGAATATGCCACAGTTTATTTATCCCGTCTACTGTTGAAGGACATTTGGACTGTTTCTAGTTTGGGGCTATTATGAAAAGCTCAGAGTGTTCGTTTTCCAAATGCTGGTAAAAATTTTTTTAATTGATGAATAATAGGCATACATCAGGTACACAGATCCTAAGCATATAACTCGATGGATTTTACACACGCACACACACACACCTTTGTAACCAAACCCAAGGGCAAGGCATACAATACTTCCATCACCCTGAAGGCTCCCTGAGATTGCCTCAATTTTAAATCACTTCAAAGAGACGAGCGACCGACCACCCATCTTTTAACCCACTGCGCATGCTCCACTGAGGTAGTGCAGTGAATATGATCAAGCAGTGAGTTCGACTCCAGGCTCTGTCATTTGCCTGTGACCTTGCAAACGTCACTCCTGGCCTCTGTTTCATCATCTGCAAATGAGGAGATGGAGCTACTTGGATCCCAGGGCCCCGCGCAGCTACAAAAGTCTACACATCAAATAAAACCACAGCCTTCCCTGCCTGTCCCTCGTTCCTGAACCCCAATTCTCTTTGCTCTTTCATCCTGGAGTTGGCTCGGTCAAGATGAGGAACAGTTAATCAGCATTCCCCACTGACTAACTCTCGAGGTGCTTCCATATCACCATCACACCATGCCTCAGCCTTCTTTTCCTCAGCTGGAATAATTACAGCTCTTTGATTCTTCCCATACTGGCTCTTCTCTAAGTCTTTGTGGCTCGCTTTGGAACGTTTTCTAATTCTCCACATGCCTCCAGAAACTAAAGAGCCCCAACAGGATATGATATTTTAGGAAGGCTGACCAAACTGATGGAGGAGACGGAAGCCTGGACCATGAATACGGCCTCCAGAGCCTTCCTCTTCAGTGTGAGCTGGGACTGCAAAGGTTCAAGCTCATCCCCAGACACCCCTGAATCAGAATCTGCATTTTCACGGAATATCCAGGTGATCCTATGTACAGTGAAGTTTGGAAAGCAAAGGATGCTCTAGTTAAAGGTAAATCAGGGGGGCTTCTCTGGTGGCGCAGTGGTTGAGAGTCCGCCTGCCGATGCAGGGGACACGGGTTCGTGCCCCGGTCCGGGAAGATCCCACATGCCGCGGAGCGGCTGGGCCCGTGAGCCATGGCCGCTGAGCCTGCGCGTCCGGAGCCTGCGCTCCGCAACGGGAGAGGCCACAACAGTGAGAGGCCCGCGTACCGCAAAAAAAAAAAAAAAAAAAAAAGTAAATCCGAACTCACCTAGTGCACTGTGGTAACCTAAATGGGAGGGAAGTCCAAAAGGGAGGGGATATCTGTATGTGTATGGCTGATACATTTTGTTGTGCAGTGGAGGCTAACACAACGTTGACTGTAAAGCAGCCATACTCCAATAAAATTAACTTAAAAAAATAAATATAGTCATCCCTTGGAAAAAAATTTTAAAAAAATAAAAGTAAATCTGGAGAAGTGATGATTTACTGGTTAAGTGTTCAGAGAATCATGCTTTGTATTCAAGTTAGACCGAGGATCACTCTAAATTTTAAATGGTTGTTCCGACTGCCTTTTTAGCATAAAAAGATGGCAGTCCATTAAAATCATGATCTATCTTCATAAAAACAACAGAAGTCATGAATGTTAGTTGACACGGTGCAAATAAAGACATCTGCACAGATATTCAAGGAAAGTGTAGGTAACCCTTCCCCAAAAGGTCAGAAAATTAAGGCACATCCGTGTTTACTAAATAATTAGCCTCTATTTTGTAAACCATAGAAATCACAATTCTCAGATCAGTGGATCAGAAGAACAAGAATGCTTCTGAACTCTTGTAATCTGTATTTTGATTTAGGATCATACAGTGCACTGTGAAAGGCTTTACTTAGAATATTTATGAATGTAACATATGTTAATGAAATTGAATGGTTTTTAACACGGTTAAAAAAAAGTAAATCTTGAGAAGAGATGATTTACTGGTTTCTACCGCTTCTATAACACATGACCAACCAACTTCAGGGCTTAAAACAATACAAATTCTTCTCTTACGGCTCTAGAGGCCAGAAGTCCCAAATCAGTTTTATGGGCTTGAGTCACGGTGTTGGAAGGGCTGCTTCCTTTTGAAGGCTCTAAGGGAACAACTTCCTGGTTTTCTTCAGCTTTTGTTCTAGTTTAACATGATTCCGCCATTATCGTCCCCCCCCCGCAAAACTGTAACCTGGGAGCATTTACAATAATTAGTGAGGGGCTTTGGTGCTTGGGTTTTTCTCCTTTTCTGGGGAATTGGGTGAACTGTTGAGTACGAATGAAATTCGGAGACTTCTAGCAGTGGTTGAACCAGGCACAGTGTGGGCAGACGCGTTGAGCTTCCCACTGTGCTGCAGTACAAGCCTCCCCGCTGTTATGTTGACCATAGTTTTAATGTGAAGTTCACTAGTTTTAAAGACAATTAAATGACCAGGACCACTGTGATCACATTGGGCCACCTGAATAATCTCCCCATCTCAACATCCTTAATTATGTCTGCAAAGTCTCTTTTGCCATATAAGGTTCCGGGGAGTATGACCTTGGCGTGGGAGGTTGGAGGCAGCGGGCATTATTCAGCCTACCGCTGATGAGGAGAAAGAGGAATGGGATAGCGTAAGGCAGTAATTATTAGCCAGCATCGCTTATCAATGATCATTTATATGGGTAAAAGAATCTGAGGCAAAGAAGTCAAACAAAAATATAGAAAATTTCCATGCAGTATATAACTTTGCGTCTTAATATGCAGCAATAAAGGACCCATGGTTTTAAGTCCATAAAGTCTGCACTTTACTTGCTCGTAGAATCACGGCATCTTAGACTCGGAAGAGACCTTGATAGTGGAACGCTTCCGTATACTACGAAGAAAACTGAGGTATTGGCAGACTAGTGCCCTCCAACAGCAGAGACGAGAATCTGACCCACGTTTTACACAACCCAAAGCTACCTTTTTATAATATTTTAAGAAAGGCTGTGGTTTGTTTTACCGACCAGAATCTAACTGATCTCTTGCTAACTGCATGTTATCTAAAAACTGAAACCGACTAAATTCATTAGTTCAATCAGCACAGCAGCAGGCGCTAGGATACAGAAAGACACAAAATTCCTGGCTCTTCCTGGAGTTCACACTACTGGGGAGACAAACAAGTAAGCAAGGTTTGATGTTGTAAGCACACAGTATGAGCAATACTGTGATAAGGATACATTCATGGTTTCGTTCATCCACCACGCTGACTGCCTTCCATGTGCCAGAAACCTAAAAAGTACCAGGAGGCACAGAGAGCGAAGGACCCGACCGGCACCGCATGCATTGACAATTCCAGTGCTGTGTGTACCTCAAAGAAGTTGTTGAAGCAAGGGGGAGCCCCCTTTCTTGAAGGTGTGAAAACACCCCATTGTGCGTAAGAAGTGATTACACCTGTGCTTGTGAAAAGGCATGCCACTGCTTCAGCTCTCTAGGAAACTACACAAAAATCATCCTCCGCTTCCTCTTTCAGCATTAAATATTTGTGCCTCTTCATCCCCCTTAAGAATAATTTTCTTTCTTTTTTGTTCTTTCAACACCTTCCCATCCACCTCTCATCCTTCTGCGTGCTCCCGTCTCTCAAGTTCATGATTATTTAAGATTACCATCAGTGGTATGCTGGTACACGGGCAACACCAGGGGGTAGGGGGCACCTGGATCTGTATACCATTTGTCCTTGTCCCCAGTGTAAATAGTCCCGCCACGGCCAACCTTAAGCTACCAATGTGATGTGGCTGAACTCGCAGCTGGGAGGAGACACTCGTCACTGTGGCAAGAACCAGCCAGCCAGGCCACCGGGCGATCGGGAACCCCACCCCTGATCCCCGCAACCAGATCTGTGAAGCTGACAGACCTCAGAGTCAATCTGGGTCTTCCCGGCACGCTCCAGTCCGACCAGTTTGAAGTATATATGGTGACCTGCACGCCTCTCTTCCAATTATTTCCAGCATAGTCTATCCAACCCTTTCAAGTCTTATCTCTGGCAGGGACCCTCCTTGGCTACTGCAATCTCCACTCAACTCTCTCCCCTCTTTCCGATCCGCCCCAATACTTATCTGCACCTCACACCTTGAATTCTATTTGCTCATGGGATTTCTTGATGGTTTCGTGTGCGTGAACTGTCTGGACCCTCCCTACAATTTGGGTAAGAATAAAGACTCGCATCTGTCCCTGTGGCATCATTCCTTGTCTCTTTCACGACAGACAGGCATATGGTAAGCACTCAACAGCATCTGCTTTATTTCTCCTTGGAAATAATCTAAACAGTTCCCCAAACTGGATCTGTGTTCAAACCCATTCACCCCAGTTTTAAAATACAAGAAAATTTAGTATCATGTAGCCTTACAATTTGCGGCAAGTGTGCTTTTTAGCTTTAAGATATAACTTACATATGTTAAACTTCACCTATTTTTTATGTGTGCAGTTTGATGAAATTTACTGATTGTATGCAGTTGTGTAATGACCACAATCAAGACACAGACGGTTCCTCCACTTTGCAGAGCTTCCTGCTACCTTTCTGCAGCTGATCTTCTCCGACCACTGGCAACCACGGATCTACTTTTTGTTGCTACAGTTTGGCTTTTCCAGACTATCCCATAAATGAAATCATACAGTATGTTTGCATTTGTCTCTTTTCACTTTGTTTGAGACTCTTCCCTATTGTTGTGTGTATCCACAGGTCTGTCCTTCTGGTTGCTAAGTAGTGTCCCGTAGTATGGATATACCACTGTTTGTTTGTTTGTTTAATCCATTTACCAGCTGAAACAACATTTGCGTTGTTTCCAGTTTGGGACTATTGTGAATAATGCCGCTATGAACATTCATGTGTAAGTCTTTGTGTAAGCAGCTTCTTTTCACAGCTAATTTATTTACCTCTTTGAGTTTTTTATATAGCAGGCATAATTATAGATGTATTATGCCTACCATCTCATTTAATGGTAACATCAACCCCAAGGGATGGGTACTTATAGTTTATCTTTAAAAAACAATGAAGTAAGTTGCACACATTCACACAGCTAGGAAGTGGAGGAGCCAGAATTTGAATGAGGTCATAGTGCACAGATGAGTTAATACATATAAAGTTCTTAGAAAAGTAAGCATTCAATACATGTTAGCTATTATAACTACACTCTTGGCCACATATGATTCTACTACCCACAGAGTACTCAATAGTGTTTCAAACTAAATCTGTACAGCTACTGAAATAAATGTATGCCTGTCAGCTGCATCATCCCTGTCATTGCCTCACTCCTTTCCTTCCCCATCCTCCATTCCAGTCCCAGATTTAAAAAGAAGTCCATGTTTCATCACCTCAGCAAATGATATTACATCATAGCAACAACTTAAACATCATTCAGTGCTAACACGCGCTAAGACAAATAGTTCACAGCGAGTTGAAAGAAAAGCTCTGAGTTGCCCGGCTGATTTTTATATAGGAAGGAATTTTAGAAGACTACAGAATCCTCACTAGAGTTTTTCTCTTTCATCATCGACCTCCTTCTTTTTCCTCCCCTTAGTTATTTCAGTTTTATGGATTTTAAGAACAGAGCACAAAAATGTCTCATAAACTTTGGTGGGAAAAGCAAAATATAACTGTCATTTGAAATATACAGGAATCTTACAACACTCTGGTACAGTGAAAGATTTACTATAAAACATGGCTCCTGGGTGGAGTCCAACCAAGGCAAAGCACTTGTTACAAGTTCAGAAGAAGCTTTTTAAATAAAAAAGACAGTCACATAAGATAAGCTCTGCTGAAAACCCTGTAGGGAGGTTTCCCAGTATCTTTGCTCCTGATGTGGTAATTATCCTCTCTCATCCTTTCCATGCTGTCAAGGAGCCATTTCGGCAACTGTAAAATTATTCCCTTGTGAATAGGAGACCATTAACACAGTCAAACCCCGAACATATTTATGTCTGCTTTTAAATAAGGAGGTATTTTTTTCATACTCTTTGTTAAAAATAATTCAGACAAAAATTCAACTGTTGATCATTTTTTCTAATACTATTTTGGCTCTCAACACTTTGGCAGTCACACTGATATGTTTTGGTATTGAAACAGTCAATAATGAACAGTGGGCTTTCAAATTGACTCTCAGGACTCAATATTGTATTTAAATAAGAAAAACCTGTTTTGGGCTCTTGGTCTTCTATTCAACTAATTTGTTAATTGCAAAAGTGACCGAGACAGATCCAATTAACAAAAGTAATATATGCAGGACTTCCCTGGTGGCGCAGTGGTTAAGAATCTGCCTGCCAATGCAGGGGACCACAGGTTCAATCCCTGGTCCGGGAAGATTCCACATGCTGCAGAGCAACTAAGCCCATGCGCCACAACTACTGAAGCCGGCACACCCTAGAGCCCAAGCGCCTTAACTACTGAGCCCACATGCCGCAACTACTAAAACCTGTGCGCCTAGAGCCCATGCTCTGCAACAAGAGAAGCCACCGCAATGAGAAGCCCACGCACTGCAATGAAGAGTAGCCCCTGCTCACTGCAACTAGAGAAAGCCCGCGCATAGCAACGAAGACCCAACACAGCCAAAATAAATAAATAATTAAAAAAATTTTTTTTAAAAATATATGCAGATGGTAACAAAACTCAAAACAAATAAGGGTATATAGTAAATCCCTCAACATGGGTTTCATGGAAGCTATGAATCCCTGCAAAACTATAGGCAAACTCTACATACATTTGTAGAGACACTTTCTAGGGGGAGGGAATTTGTAAGTTTTCAACAGATTCTTAGGTGGTCTAGGACCCAGGAATGGTAAGAACCAATAGACTGGTTCATCTGGCTTAGGAGAGCTCGGTGGGCTTGAATCTTAGGGTAAAAGAGGTGTGTGTAGTGGGGAGAGGGGCAGAGTCACGGACTCAGTTCTCAAGCCAGCAGATAAGGCAAAAATGCCACCAAGTTAAAACCATAAAGTCTACCAAGTGGGTCTTGGTCCTTGGAAGTGCAAAAGCCAAAAGGAAACTTTTGTTTGCCTTCGGCTGTGGCCTCCCTTTCCTGGGGGCGGGGTAGTCAAGATCCAGGCGGAATGAGGGGGGGAGACAACGAGGGAAAACCCTGGCACTTCTCCCTCCTCTGCTGAGGTCACATGCCATCACGGGAGAGGTCACTGTACTTCTCACAGGACCCGCTGAAGTCAGTGAATGTTTCTTCTCATGAAGACAGCAGAGGCCTCAGCAATCTTGGCTTCTGCGACTTCTTAGAAATCCTCCCCCGGTTTCTGCTTTAAATCCCCAACACCATGTTCCTAACATTAAATGCTGACTGCAACACAGCAGGCAGGTACAACAGAAATAATATGAAGTGGGGCTTCCCTGGTGGCGCAGTGGTTAAGAATCCACCTGCCAATGCAGGGGACACGGGTTCGAGCCCTGGTCTGGGAAGATGCCACAGGCCGCGGAGCAACTAAGCCCGTGCGCCACAACTACTGAAGCCCGTGCACCTAGAGCCCGTGCTCCACAAGAGAAGCCACCGCAATGAGAAGCCCGCGCACCACAACGAAGAGAAGCCCCCACTCGCCGCAACTAGAGAAAGCTCGTGCACAGCAACGAAGACCCAACGCAGCCAAAAATAAATAAAAATTGATTAAAAAAAGAAATAATATGAAGCAATAATAATAAATAAAAGTACATTTTAGAGCTTTTGGAAAATACCCAATGAGCCAAGTATTATGACTGTTCTCCCCAAAGAGCTGTCTCTTTCGCTTCTGACTTCAATTGTGAAAATAAGTTTAAAAGTTGGTATAACCATAGAAAGCCATATAGCCTTGAAGTCATCTCCCCTCTCCCACACCCTCAAGCCCACCAATACTTTGCATCTCGGATAGGCAGCAAAGCAGAACCTTCAGGAACAGTATCCTTCTCAGTTCTGCTGGGATGACAAGGGATCTTGCACATTTTGACACATTACATAGAGTTTCACCAAACCATCCTCCAGGGGCAATCTTTGAAAAATAAACAGCAAAAGATTTAGAAAATTTTACACCGTCTCAGAACGTCTCATTCCTGGAAAAGAACAAATGGCCTAGCCACATGCTACATCCACTTGAAATTCAAGTTTAATGCACCCCATTCTGCTCGCTCATGCCACAGTAACTCTCTCTACCTCCTACGAAAGTGGTAGATTACAGTCCCACAATGCACAGAGGCTTCAAAAATAGACAGTCAGACTCAGTGGAAACTTTGTTTGAAGACACCAGGGATTCAGCCCCAGAGAAAACCACAAAAGCTGTAACACCACAAGCAAAACTAAGCTCGTAGTAGTTATTCAGGCGCCAAACGGTCAATTGTGCGACCTCTTTCCACGCTGGCCGCTACCCAGGGCTCATTATGAGAAAGGTTGTTCTCTCTCGCTCCCAAATGAATGCAGCTTTTGAACGGACTTTTCTAGTTACATCTGGTCCCAGCGCCGATGGATTATTTTAACCATCATCGCCTAATGGGAAACTCACTCACTTTCTTCCCAGAGAAAGAGCTGCCTTGTATAATTATAGTGGTTTTCAAAACGCCAGGATGTGTGGGGTTTTGAAAGGGAAAGAGAGAGCCTTTGGCAAAACAACACAGAAATAATTTCCCTCTGGTCCATCCTTGTTCCTTTTCTTAAGTTTGCTGTGAAATGGTGAGAGAAACCAGAAAGAAAGACTCAACGTTGCCGTATCATCTTTTGGATCATATGTGATAACCAAATCAATATTTTTCCCAAAGCAATTCTTTCTGGTACCTCGTTTCATTATATTCAGAATTGATAACGAGTAACGCAGCATGTGGCCCATTTATTTCTGGAAAGCAGTGAGAGGTCAGTGGAGGCCAGAGAAAAAGTTGCCAACATTGTATCAATAAAGTTACGTTTAAAAGGCCACCTGGTGCTCGACTCTCCACTCTCATAGTAAAAGGAACAGTGGCAAGTCAGCAAGAGACTTCACAACTCTGAAAGAAATCGATGTTGACCCCTAACCTTCTGCCCAACTCTCCAAGGACATGCCCGGTAACGTAAATAGATCACTGAAGCCGATCTGCGGAGCATCTTATTCAGCAAAAAAGCAGAGGAGCTGATAAATTCTGAATCACCTTCCCTGGCAATGCTGCCAACTCCCTCCTGTAGAAGGCAGACAGGGGGAGGAGGCGGGGAGGGGGCTGCTATACTAGACCGAATGCCAACCCCCTTGGGAGCTAAGTGGGTGAAGCAAAGGGAATCTTGGGAGAAAGTGGCTATGTCGTCGCACATTGAGGGGCGGCACACGGGGCACAGTGAAGGGAAGGGTTCCGGCCTTCAGGTTTTCCAAAGGTGCAGAAAATGGCCAATTTGATTCCAGGGTCAAAAGTTTCCAAAGGAAGACGGTTTTAGAGGACTGGGACAATCTCAGAACTGATATTCTGGTAATATACTCGTCAACTAGCCCCAAAAGAAGTGAAAGAGGAACAGGGGAGTTGGAAGGGTTTATGGGAATCCCCCTCCCCACGCAGTGTCTATGAAAGACAGAGAGAAGGGCCTGTATTAAAGGATGAACAAGAACTTTGGAGGAGAAAGTCAGAAAGGTGAGCTCCAGAGCATCTAAGTGCAGGTGATGAAATACAGCAAAGGTCACGTGGTGAAAAGGCCAGGAGGTGGCTGCTTTGCTACGAAGAGCAGAAAAAGGAAAAGTCACTCAACCCTACATGTCACCAGATCTAAGTTCAATTCTGTTTCCTCAAGTGAATTCTAAGCAATTCTTCAGAATTCCTAAAAGGCAGCTAGTAAAGTCACCGGCTTACCAGGGGGTTGTAAAGATCAAATGCACACGAGGGCACTTTGTAAACGACGAAGCGGGTCATGACATCATGATGAAAAAGAGCAAAGAGGTCATGGGCTAAATCCGTGGGCTGATGTTTCCGTTCCAACAGGTACAAGAAAAACCTGATTGTCTCCTCAACTGCATTTTGCTGCTGACGTCTTGGCCAAGAACAATGACCTTCAGCCAGGACAGAGTAAGCAAAACTCCTACGAAGAGAGAACTGAAGACCCAAATCAATTAGTAGAAGATATTCTAAAGGAATTTAAGCATTACAGTGAAGACAAATTACATGCCAGGTACTTGGAGACCTGGAGAAAAAAATAGCTAAACCCTCCTCTGTAATACCAACGGAGTCGAGGAAAGGCACTGGTAATTTTCCAAAGAGAAAAAGAAGACATATGGCTTTAAAACCATGGGTTGCTGAATTTGATATACATCCTACTGAAGAGTCTAGAAGAGGTTATTAAAGAATGTCTTGTGCACACTTAGGAGAGGATGCAGTGATGATCAGATGTAAGAAGATTAGCCTCTCTTCCTGTTTTTTTCGAAGGTAATTAAATTATTAGGCTGAGGGCATCTTCCAGACGCAAACTATGTGGATATAGCAAGGCACTTGGTAAAGGTCTTTCAGACTGCCGTTGTTCACGAGAAAATGTGGAAGAATCGACCTTTAGTGACGTTGATTTCCCACACACCGCAGGCTGTGTCCAGCCGTGGGGATGAAGCACTGAGCTGCCAGGAAGCGTCCAGTGACCGGAGTGGTGTGGGGCTGGCCCTTCTGCTATGAGCACTCTCATCCGCGGCTCACCAAAGTCACTGACACCCACTCGGTTAAGTCTGTAGGTGATAGGAAACTAGGAAGTGAGGCCAACCCACTCCCTTTTGTCACGATGACAAAAATCATCGGATGCCAAAAGGAACTTGACAAAACGAGAATCTGAAAAGGTTAAGTGTCATGGGAGACAAATGTCACATCCTAAATTTAGGTCTTAGGAACCAAATCCATGATTCCAAGAGGGGGGTGAGAGGAGGTGGCTGTGGGCCAAGCTCGTGCATCAGCGACACATAAAAAGGGACTGAAGGGGTTAGGTGAGATAAACATCAACTTGAGCCCAATAATACGTTCACCCAAAAAGGCCAATGAGAGCTTATACGCTGAATGACCAAAAAAGTGAAAGCAAGATGGGATCTGTTGTTTGGGGTGCAGTTCTGGGTAGCTATAAGGAGTCCAGTAAGTGGGTGGAAGGGCTGGTGGCAAGATTAGAAACTATGCTCCCAAGTATCAAGCACAGCGCCCCATTCTGAACTCTTAGATTCTGTGAAATGTCTCCATTTCGAATCTAGGTATGAAATCAGATTACTGAGGAAGATTCAAGTTGGGCACCGAATTTTCCAGAAAGTGAAAAGTTCTCCATAGACACTGAAATAGAGTGAGGGTGTGTGAGTGTGTGCGTGTGTGTGTAGGTCCTCCTAGAAAAAGAGTTATTTAAATGATGGGAGGAAATGCTTTGTATTAAAAATAACTTTTAGAGAACAGTCCCTGACAACTGCTGGATTTCAAAAATAAAAAGTCAACACCTCAGCAAAAAGTTGACAGTTTACTCAGTTTCTGAGTTTGGAAGGTAATCTCCACAAGTGAATTGAAATCAGATCCAAAACCAGTCTTGGGCTTTTCTTGCATTTCCTTATTTCCCCTAACTTTGGCGAATGGAACGTGAATTAGATATGTAAATCAGCTCTCACTAAAAGTGAAATACAGGGTCTTAGTCACCTCTTCTTAGATAAAACTGTCTATTGTTGGTTATTAACCAGCCTACATATAAAAGAATAACTTTTAAAATGTGATGGTTGCATAAGAGTTTTTCTTTACCCCTTGGGTCAAATGAGGGGAAATTCCATGGCACAGAATAAAATGTATGCTGTTTCCACAGAAAAGATTCTGTTTCCACAAAATTTGGCAAGAGCATTGTTGGACAACTAATATCTTTCTTTTCTCACACTTATTCAATAAAGTGATTCATTGTGAAACTCCCTGAAGTGGTGGCTACTGATTTGGACATAACATGAACCACACTTTTTTCCTTTCTGGGATCCTGGGGTCATTGCTTGCCTCGATTCAAAAGACGTTTCCAAGTGGTTAATGTAAGTAAACAATACTGCATGGGATGCTTTGCAGAAGATGTAAACACTTTATCCCAAGAGTTATCTCCTGGAGCAACGGATGCATAGAAGGCGGGAGGGTCAGGGGAAATTCTACTGTAGACTTTGACCGAAAGCCATCAGGGTAATCTCCAAAAGATACTAGGTGTCCATCCACTGATGAATGGGTACACTGAATGGGATACACATCCACACAGCGGAGTATTACTGGGCCATAAAAAGGAATGAAGTACTGATACATGCTACGACATGGGTGAACCTCGAAAACATTATGCTAAATGAAAGAAGCAAGACCCAAAAGATCACATATGGTGCCGTTTAAAATACTGATAAATGTCCAGAATAGGACACGAACAGAAAATAACCTATAGAGACAGAAAGCAGATTAGCTTGGTTGCTTAGGGCCAGGGGAGTGAGTTGGGGATGAAGTCAAGTGACAGCTAATGGGTATACTTTTTTTTTTTAGGGGGACAAAAATGTTCTAAAATTAGATTGTGGGGATGGCTGCACAACTCTGAATATTCTAAAACACTGTGAATTGTACACTTTAAATAGGTGAACTGTGCGGTATGTGAAGTATATATCACTAAAGCTATTAAAAAAAAAAAACATTAGGGAGCAGTGATGAAAATGAGAAGCCATCACTGTGTCATCTGCGGTTATCCAGTCGGGTCTCTATGTCGAATTAACTGTCTCCCCTTGGGCTTCTTTACTCTCCCTCCCAGCACACCCTGTTCAGTGACATTGCAATTACTTTCTAGCCTTTCATTTATAATTTATTTTTAACCACACTTTTTGGCAGGGCACTGGGATAACTTTAAGCCAAAATACTGCAGAGAGGTTCCATGTAGCCTTCACCCAGCGTCTCCTTATGTTAACGACTTATATAACTACAGAACATTTATCAAAACTAAAAAAAACTAACCTCGATACAGTGTGATTAACTAAAGTACAGAACTTTGGGGGATTCTGTCAGTTTTCCCACTAATACTCTTTTTCGGTTCCAGGATCTCACACTGCATTTAGTTGTCACGTCTCCTCGGTCGTCCTCCATCTGTGACAGTTCCTCAGTCTTTCTCTGTTCTCCATGACCTTGACTCTTTTGAAGAGTAGTGGTCATGCGTTTTGTAGAATGTCCCTCAGTTTGATTTGTCTGAGGTTATGCATTACTGGGAAGGAAACCAGAGAAATCAGTGTAACGCATCCCTCCACCATCTGCCAAGTGCCAGAGAGAACGTGAGGCTCTAGGGCAGCGATGCGCACTCCTGTCTGCAAAGCAAGATGGCCTGTGAAGCCTTTTAGATGCACACACACATTCCCGGGCCCAGCCCCTCGAGATTCGGAGCCCGTAGGTCTGAGAGAGGCTTCCCAGGAGATCCTGGCAGTGGCCTGGATGAAGAGGAAGACAGAAATAGGATGGTGGCCCTACTTTGGAGGAGCTCTCAGTCTACGAGGAAGAAGAGGACACAGACAAGTCATAAAGTGATGACAGCCATTCTAACGAGGTCCTGAGGGCCGTGGGAGCACAGAAAACGGAGTCCCAGCACTGCTTCTGGGAGGGTCTGATTCCCTGGACCTGACTATTAAACAGCACTTACTTCTTTTAAAACTGTACGATGAACCTATGTGTGCAAAGAAAATTTCCCAGGCCTGTGTGTTTTTCAGAAAAGCCATGCTGTCTAGAATACTCCTTTGCAGAAAGGGAACTCCTTGACAACAGTGAGGCCAAGTCTGCTTGGCACCTTCCAAATCGCTTTAAAGAAGTTAGAGCTGCTCCAACCTCTGGTGGAATCAGGAGCTTTGGGGGAGAACGTGGGCAGGGAGTCCTTATCAGGGAACTGCCAGAGGCCACCTAACGCACCCTCACTGGTTCCTTCGATTTTTTCTTTTTTTAATTAATTAATTAATTTATTTATTTTTGGTTGCGTTGGGTCTTCGTTGCTCTGCGCGGGTTTTCTCTAGTTGCGGCGAGCGGGGGCGACTCCTTGTTGCGGTGCGCGGGCTTCTCGTTGCAGCGGCTTCTCTTGTTGCGGAGCACGAGCTCCAGGCACACGGGCTTCAGTAGTTGGTGGCTCACGGGCTCTAGAGCGCAGGCTCAGTAGTTGTGGCTCATGGGCTCTAGAGCATAGGTTCAGTAGTTGTGGCACGTGGACTCAGTAGTTGTGGCTCGCAGGCTCTACAGCGCAGGCTCAGTAGTTGTGGCGCACGGGCTTAGTTGCTCCGCAGCATGTGGTATCTTCCCAGACCAGAGCTTGAACCCATCCCCTGCCTTGGCAGGCGGATTCTTAACCACTGCACCACCAGGGAAGTCCTCCTTCGATTTTCTTAACGCTCAACCTTTTACGAAGTCTTGTTTGAGTGGCTAGCTTACTCCCTGAGCTCCTGACTGAACTGGTTTGGGGCGGGGCCTGGGCATCTGGAAGATTTTTAACCCTTCCCAGGGGTGGCTAATGTGAGCCGGGGCTGAGAATCACTGGGATAGACTCGAGCCTGGCTTCTCAAAATGTGGTCCTCGGACTGGCAGCGTCGGTTTCACCCGGGGGCCTGTGAGAAATGCAGAAACTCACGTCTTGTCACGGACCCACTGAAGCAGAGTCCCAGGTGGTCTGTCTGCACGGTAAAGTTTGAGAGGTATTGAGAGCTGCTCTGTACCACAGAGATCCACATGGCTGTTGAAATTAATTACTATGAAATAAAAATTAAGTCAGTTCCTCAGTTGCATGAGCCCCATTGCAAGTGCTCAGCCACAAACGATTCATGGCTATCATATTAGGCAGCACAGACCTAGAACATTTCCATCACGGCAGAAAGTTCTGTTGGACAACACTGGGCTAGAGTGTTGAATCAGCAGTAGCCCTTGGCATCCTAGGGAGGGTCCATGTCAAGGAACGGAGGTGGAGGCTGCTGGGTCCAGCTGTTCCTCCAGGTGTGGCAGTCCCCCCCCATCCTTGGAAAACAGGTTTCCTTCTAGATATAATTAATCAAGATGGAGAAAGCCAAGGTGGTGCAGCCTCTGGGCAAGACAATGAGGAATCTAATTTTGATCTGTGGAATTCCATATGCCTGTGGGACATTCTACTAGAAGAGAGGCCCCGGGGAGGAGGGTTGAGTACATGACCATATACCACTTTTGAGAGTGACGGGAGACATTGCCAATACTGACTCCAAGACAACAGGCATGAATTGGGACTCTGTAGGCCAACCAGGATATATGGCCACTGAGGGTGACGGTGCGAGAGAGGACAGGGCTGGAACTGTAAGCGTGAGAGTCACCAACATACAGATGGAAGAACACGGTGCGGATGGGATGACCCAGCTGCGTCCGCAGAACAAGGGAAGGAGACAATCAAGCAGAGACCGCCCGCATTAAGGGGGCGGGCAAAGCAGGAGGACCCTCAGAGAGGGCTGAAATCAGCGACCGGAGACA